>NC_143520.1:26957060-27269094 GCF_031878675.1 Megascapheus bottae
AATTTAGCCCTTTGGATGCTTACAAGTTGACTACTTCTTAACCGAAAACAGTACGAAATTGTAAAGAAATGTAATAATACATTTGGATTGGTTATACAATAATGTTACTGTCTACTCTTGCATATTCTAAAAATGAAAGTTAAGGTTTTTATGGTTTTGTCTGACAAGTATACTGTTCTTTTAATAGAAAATTCTTACAGTATATATTCAAGAAGTGCCTGAAATTGATTCATCTTGATTTTTAAGCCCAGCTAATAAATTTTTGGTATTATATATGCGTATCATGACACAGACCTGAGTTTCTTGACATAATTTGTGCTTATTTTGAATAAAAATGCTTGAAATTGAAACTACCCACCTAGCCCTCAACATATTATGCTATAAATAAACTAAAATAGAACTGTTTTTTTCTCTTTTCTGATAAAACTTTTTCATGACCCTTGCATTAGTTAATGCAGAGACTAGAAAACTCAGCTTTCTGTTTTTCAAAACAATTAGAACATTTTACTATGTGTAGAAAGCCTAGTCAGAGTTTATTGCTTGTTATTTAAAAGTAGCCTCTTAGTTCTCATACACTGTAAGTAATTGTTAATGTCATTACCGTTTAGCTCCTGGACTGCGTCATTTATGTATATATAAATATGTTTCAAATAGTCATCTTTACATTCCATTTACAAACCATAATACTTGACAAGATCTTTCTAATGTAGTTTCCCATTTTAAAAAATTACAACTGACCATAGAGTGTAATTGAATTCTAGGGCCAATTATGTTCAATGATGTATAGTTTCAATATTGTGCTCCTGTTATACTTCATCTTGCATGGAAAGTGAAATGTGTACATGACCTTAAATTACAGTTATGCATACTGTTCCCTTTTCTCAAACTTGTTGCACTGACAATATACAGAATTCCTCTAACGTTTGCTTGAAATTAGTCTGTGTAGATTGGGTAGTCTTTTCCTTGTATGTGTCCCTTAGCGGTTCCAGGAGATGGGTTGATACCTGCAAAGCACTTTTAAAGATAATTTTAGGTTATGTCCATGGTACAGCATTGAGGAAGCAGCTATGTCTTATAGGGGCTCTTTAGGTTATTAGAGATGAGGAAAAATGCATACTAATTTTAATTTGCGCATGAAATATATTTGCTAATTATACTGATTTTAAATCTGAAAAATTCTTACAGTCTTTCTTGTTTGTCATACTCCCCTACAGAAGGCTATATTAAATATATATTCTGCTAGTCTCTGTATAAACCCCACCTAAATTGACAAATTGAATTCTTGTCATAGGATATAGTAATTAGAAATCCCTTTGAAACATTTAAGGTTTGCTTTATTGGAATTTCCAATCCAGCAAAAGGTTTTCACTTGAAGCTTTGCATGCAAGAAGAGGTCGAAACTGTTTTATCTCTGTATGACCTTGTGTTTCTCTGTATGCTAGGGAGACTTTACATGTGATGAATATTCCAGTGACAATGTTGGGAGCACTGTGCTTTTGTATTCCTCAGTGCTACAGCTGTCTTTGGTTAATAGTGCTTCATGGCCTTGGTGAGACAGCTTCATGGACTGCTGGGCATATTATGATTGGTCTGAATAAAGGATAGAGAGAGCAAATCAGAGGGGTCTTCACTGGTATAGCCACTGTTCTGCAGATGAACCACTTGGCATATTTGTAACTTCTTGTTTCCATAATTGGCTTTCAAGTTCCAGAAATTAAAGGCATTGGCCAAATAATTAGTAATAGGACCTTTTTGATTACAAAATAGAGGAATAATATCAAAGTAATTTGAGGGAGGAAATGACATTTTAATGGTGAATTTCCATGTTTGATATGTATATACCTTTCTTTTTTAAGTTGCATGTTAATCCAATGTAAAGTGTTGTCTCTGCTTTATGCTTTAAGTAAAAAAGAAAAAAAAATAAAAGACTTGAGTTAAATTCTTCTGTATTATGTACTGTTGTAAACACCTTTTCTTTCAGAAAAGGTTAATTATAATAATTACTCACCCTTATGTGTTGTCAGCATTTTTATTGTAATTCTCTAAATGTACGTATTCATTGTAGTAGAGCTGGGAGCTTCCATGGCAGTTGGAGATGGAAGGCAAAAGTTTTCTTGGTGGTTAGAACTTCATAGAGAGTTCTGTCTTCTGAATGTTAGTATTGAAAATGAGCTTAGTAAAAAGTAACTTGTGTGTGATTGGAATGATTTGAAATGTGAAGAAATTCTAGTTATTTAAAAGGAATATTGGTGGACATTCATGAATGAGCATGGTGAAAGGGGAGGTGAAAAGGGGAGAGAGTGGAGCCTCAACCCATCATAGTCTGCCTGAACATCAACTCTTGAAGTAGTCATAAGCAAAAGGGGGACAGTGGCCCTGAGTGTTGTGTTAACAAATTTTCATGTTTAAAAAGCATGGATTCAGGTGTACTATGTTTTCCACAATCCGATTTCCTGAAAAACAACCTGAAAGCACAGCACAATGCAATGAGAGACAAGTACCTACAAATTTTAGTTACTTGGATGTGCATCTAGGGATGTCATATACTAGTGACTGAAATAGTAGATATTCAGCTGCTTTTTGTTGATGGGTAAGTGGTGTCAGCATTTTGATCTCTTAATGCCCCTTTGTTTTTGTATTAGAGTATTGCCTCTTCCCAATAATTTGTCACATATGATGATTGAGATCTTTACAACATTAAAGTAGCCTCTGACATTCGTTCTGAATGTGGTCCTTCTGATGAGTACCACTTTTGGGAAATTCCAGGCTTGCCAGTTATTCACATCCCAACATGCAAATCAAAGGATGTTCAAGCCTAGTGCCAGTGGCTCAGGCCTGTAATCCTAGCTACTCAGCCACCTTGACCAGATCTGCATCCCCTTCTAAAGGCTACCGTTTTCCTCCTCGGTTCTCACAACAGTCTTTGTACATCCGCACAGTCTGAACAGTCAGCTGGGGGTAGGGATAAACAGTATACCCAGATGCCATATTCTAGAGCGCTTCCATTTTTGAGCAGGTTAATTTTCATTCTGTTCCGAGTCCCATAACCAGTAGGCAGTATTCATGCTGAACGAATGGAAGCTTGCAGGGGTTGCCATATTTTCCTTAGATGCAATTATTACGAAGTGATACAAGTAATATATCTCCAGAGTTATTTCTACAGTGTTTATAGAGTGCCTTAATGGGTTATCTGCTCTTAATGATTTATTGATTCACTTGGTTATTGGTTAGGAACTGAGTCTATATGTAGGCTACAATGCTTCTTGCTTTAGTTCCTTCTCTGCAATAATATAATTTCCAAATTTATTTTTATTTCACAGTCCTGGGAGGTGGGTAGAAGGAAAAGGTCTACATTGAAAGAGAAAACTAAGGCAGAGGTTGGTTAACATGCTATTGGTTGAATAGCTAACTACTAAAAAACTGGGCTTCCCATTTTGGTGCTTTGAAAACAATGCTATGTTTTAAATACAAATTTTAATTAAATTTAGTTGATTTACACTTCACTGTTTTGAGACATTGGTCAATATTATGGGTATCATTTTTCTCTTGTGTGCACTTTCTATTTTAAGAAAAAGAATTTGACATGGTTATTCTGAAGACAAAAGCATTTGAGATATAAAGGTACTCAATGCGAGACTAAAGTGTGCCATTTTCATTTAATTTATATCTAATTTTCCCTAAAAATGTTTCCTAAAATATAACTACGTTTATTTTAAAGTTTATTAATTTCCTTTATCTGGACTTTTTTTTTTCTTGCCAATATTACTATGTAGCTCAGTTTGGCCTCAAACCCAAGCCTTCTGTCTCCTCCTCCCAAGTGCTGGATGGCAGTTATACTCTGGTCAACTTAGTACGCCTGTTGGAAGGGACCAAATTCAGGGCCTGCTGTGTGGTGGGAAAGTGCTCCTAATCACTGAACTGCATCCCCAACTCAATTATTAATCTTATAATTGGATTACAAAGTTGTTTGATTCAAGCAAAAGTAATATTGTTACTCTTTCTTATGTAGAAGTTGACATAAATAAAGGCAAGTATTGAATGCCACCAGATATTGGCTTTCTACAGAAAGAGGCTGTAAGCCTAACATGCCAGGTATAAAAATGACTGAGCTGTGGCTATTTAAGATGTTGATTTAATTTTTCAATTAGTTATAGTGTCAAGTTGATTGTAACAACAGTATATTATGAATCTGGTATCAAATCAGAACAGAAAAACAAGAACTATAATAAATAGTATAATTTTTCTAGTCCTATTTAAACAGTTATATCAATAGGCTTTTTGAATGCTGGACAACAAGCTAATTAGCCATTAGTAAGTATTAAAATGAAATTTCTATAAAAGTGAACACAGGTGTTTTATGCTAGACTTGAAGTTGCTGACAACACTAGTGGCAATATCCTGAATAAAATTATGCAAACATGTATTTGCTTCCTACTGTGGGAAAGTAGTCAATGTAAGCATTGTGATCTTATTCAAGGCCAGAGAGTTCGTAAAATATTTTCCATAGACAGTACAGTTGCAGCTGGCCCTGTCACTCTAGGAAGAGAGCGCACTTAAAAAAAAGATCATGAAGTAATTTTCAATTCAGGAGCAGTACTGTAAGAATGAACTAAAAATCTACTCATTAAAGTCAAAGAAAACCTGTGTTTCCCCCCCACCACTATTTTTAACTTAGGTGGTTTCTTCAGTGTCGTAATTCCAGTTTGCTTACCCTACCCTTGGGATTGCAGAAAAGGTGAGAGTGGTAAGTTGGGGCGTTTTGGGAAAAAAATGTCTTTAATGGTAATAAGGGGGGGAAAAACTAGATGCCTATAATGTACATTTCCATGGCTTCACTTAAGTCATTTCAGAGTTGTTTCAAAGGTGCTTATTTGTTGTCTATTTCCCTCCAGCATAAGGGTGTCAAGCACATAAGTAAAATGCTTGCACACCAGTGCATGGAAGACTGCCTTCATTATTAGTTCAAAGGCAATATGTCATATGTGGCTTTTTGTAGACCACTGGCCTAAGCAAAGTCAGTGTTTCTAAGGACAATGTCTACAGATGAGTGTCTGATACCATATGTGTCTCCCACATCCATCCTTCTTTCCTGGCATCCAAAATTTTATCTTGGGCTATGTATAGCCAATTTTTATTTATTTAAATTATTTCATTTTATAACAAAATGAAATCCAACAGCCATTTGGATACCTGCAATGTGCTAGTAGCTTTGCTAGGGATGAGGATAGGTGGGGGTCAGGGTAGGGAGAGTGGAGTTTAGGTGTTAGTTTTAGGTGATTCTGGTGATAAAGCTCAGGGTTTTATTCTCTCTGTTCTGTGGCCAGGTTTGTAGAGAAAGAATATTTTTGTTCACAGGTTTATAAATCTAGTAGGGTAGATTTATAAACAAATAGCTTCTGTAGTGTTAGATACATAAGAGGTATAACTATTGTTGTCTCTCATAAAGTCAGTGGACTTTTAGAATGGCCCAAAGACCAATAGGTATTTTTAAAAATGCCTGAGAAGCTCTCTATGTTATTAGGTATTACTACAAAGTGTACTTCTAAGTGGGATTTTTTTTTTCTGCTTTAAATTGTGCCCTGGATTCCCTGTGAAACAGACACTCTGCAATTACAGATCATTCAGTTTTTCCAAATGTCCCATTCAACCTTGAGCCCTATCTCACTTACAGACCCACATCACCTGTGGTTGTTCAGAGAATGCTAAAATGTGATTTAAATTCATTCATATCCTTCCTCCCCCACCTTCCTCATTCTTCCTAATTGCTCAAGTTTCAGCAACACTGGCCACCTCTAGGCCCTGTGAATCCCCAAAACCTTAAACATAATGCTCTTTTGCTCTTCCCTCTGTGCCTTCCAAGTTTGGGCAGGTATCTGTTTCTTTAAAATTTCAAACCATCTTTTGGTAAGTTCTCTTGAATTCATAAACCCCTTTCAAAATTGGCTACTCAAATCAATACTAATCTCGCCTCCCACTGTCAAGGATTACTCAAGTGAAATATGTCATGTCTAAGACTATATACACTATATACACACTATATACTATATATAAAGTATAATATATACTAAGCATACCCACTATATAGTATATATAAAGTATAATGTATACTAAGCATACAACATATAGTATAGAACATGTAATAATATACTCTCCATGTACTGTATATATACTAAACTATTAGCTTTGAAATGATGTACCTGATTAGTAATGGTTTAAGTAAACTGACATAAGAAAACCAGTGAGTAGTGTATGTGAGCCACTCCCTAGACAATACCTATTATATTCATGGCACAATGCTTGGAAAAAATCCCTTATGCTTACTTAAAACTCCATTTTCATTCTATAGAGTAAAATGTGTCATGCAGGGAGACCAGCCCTTTATTATCCAGAGCAAGAAGACCTCTCACCTGCAGATGACAATTGTGTTTCATCTACTTGGTGCCTATCTCTTGTCACTTGAAGCTCCTGAATCAGAAGGACCAACAGACAGTTTAGCTGTGTGTGTGTGTGTGTGTCATCGATCCTTCTGGTAGGATCTATGGTAAGGAGGTAGACTGAATCACTGTATGCAGTTTCCAAAGGTGGCAGGGGTGGCAGTGGGTGTCTATAAACGGGTAAGAGCTGAGCAGTTGTGCTACCACTCCAAGCCTGCAGCAATGGGTGATCGAAGTGAACATTTTGCTGTTTTGGAAATGAAGCTCCTCCACCAAAATTTGAAATCTTAAAGTAATATTTTGATGGAGATGTATGACTTAAAAAAGATCGCATAACCTTGAGAGATTGCCAGGGTGAGGGAGGAAGATAAAGAGAACTTACCCAGCTCTTTCTTTAGCTCTAAAAATCCTGGTAACCTAGTAAAAAGTATCAGCTGCTGTTTGGTAACAAACAGAGACACACACCATCAAAGCCCAACTGTTCCTCTCAGACTATATTAATATAATTAAAATCTAGTAAACAAGAAAGATTAGTAGGAGAATGTTCCACTGAGTAGATCAAGTTTCTCTAAGGAAAGGTTAATCCCTACTTACAGGCTTTCCCATTTCAAAAAGAAAAGTGAGTCATGATTGTGTCACTGATTATTTTTAAAGATTTTCAAGATTTAATCAGTGTTACAAATGATCTTCCTGCCTCCATTTCCATATGAAATCTATGCACCAAAATAGTCTATTCACCCCTCACCCATCTACCCATGTCTGGCCAAGGTGTAGGCACATTGCATTAAATCGATGGGTCAGATACTCTGGCATTGGGGGTGGGGGACGGGGAATGAAGCTTGCTTGGGATGGCAAAGTTCAAGAGCAATGATGTGAGCTACTCAAGGGACTGTGAACAGACTAACAGTCCTTTCAGTATGCAACAGGGAAGCCCATAGCTCTGTTCTATGGAGCTTCCTGAGCCCTGGTTGTTTGAGCTCTTTTCTTCTTTAGACTATATCAAGTAGTCTTTTCAGCAACATCCTTATGTATGTATTTCTGTTTGTTTATAATTCCAATGCCAAGAACACTAAGGAATAGAAGAACGTAATAAGTGATGACACAGATGGAAATTTCACTTTTAACCTTACATCAGCTGGGCACCCAATGCCTCCTTCCTGTAATCCTAGTTACTCATGTAAGTAAAATCTAAAGGATTAAGCATTGAGGACAGTTGGAGCAGTAAAGTTCACTAGATTCAGTCTCCAAAAATAACTAGGAAGCAACAGAGACAGAGGCATGGCTCAAGTGCAAAAGCATCAACTTAGCAAGCCCAAGGCTGTATTGTAGGCAAGGCACAGCAGAAGTGCTGCAGTTCAAGTGATCCTGTTCTTGCTGGCAGGGATCTCAGACTGTGGACATAGAGTGTATGATTTTTGGGGGGGGATTCTTTTTTTTTAATTGTTGGAGTAATATACAGAGGGGTTACAGTTACATTCATCAGGTAGTAGGTGCATTACCTCTCACCCATTGATACCCCTTCTCATGTTTTTGTCCCCATTTCCCTTCCCCCACCCCATCCCAGTCATCTTGTTTTTCCTTTCCTATTTCAAATAATCAAATAAATGTATATACAATATACCAGGTAACAAAGTCAGATACAGTAACAATATGAGATTAACGAGTGCATGATTTCTATCAGAAAATTACATCCTGAGGAAATTTGTCTTGTAAATTGCTGTCATTGCAATTCCTGAGTTAAGAATCTAAGGACTCCCCCACCCACACACACACACTGCAGGTTAGCCCCTTTTTCCAAGCACAACTGTACCTCTTGCCTATTTAGCTAGAAGGGGCTGGGGGAAAAGAGTTGGCACTTCTGGGAAACTTGTCTAGATGTACTCACCATTGAATGTACTAGCCAGTGAATGTTAGGATTAGGGTTAGTGTTCACATTGAGAATACAGTTTGTGTTAGTGTCAGAATTAGGCATTATAGTAAGGTGTAGAATTACCATTAGCATTGGGAATAAGGTCAAGTTGATCAGGGGTTTGGATTAGTGTTAAAATTTAGGGTTGGCATTGGAAATATGATTAGGATTGATCAGGCATTTTGGTTAGTTTTAGGATTGGGGATTATATCGAGAGGGTTAGTATTCTCATTAAGAATAGGGTTAGAAGGGCCAGGAGTTTGGCCTAGTGGTAGAGTGCTTGCCTAGCATGCACGAAGACCCAGGTTCGATTCCTCAGTACCACATATATAGAAAAAAGCCAGAAATGGTGCTGTGGCTCAAGTGGTAGAGCTCTAGCCTTGAGAAAACCCAAGGACAATGCTCAGGCCCTGAGTGCAAGTCCCAGGACTCCCTCTCTCGCCCCCTTCCCACCGTCCCCCACCCAAAAAGAATAGGGTTAGGATTGAGACTTTGGGTTACTGCTAGAATTCAGGGTTAGGGTTAATCAGGCCTTTTGGTTAGTGCTAAAATTAAGAGTTATACTGAATGTTAGGGTTCATATTTTATGTTAGTGTTTATTAGCAGTGTGAATGTTAGAGTTAGTATAAGCATTGGTAATAAATACAATTGGGGTTGATCAGGAATTTATGTTAAGTGTTGAACATTGTTAATTTGGATTTTAGGTATAATATTAGCATTGGGAATCAAGTTGGGACTAATCAGGTGTTTCATGTAGTTTCAGAGTTAAGTGTTAGAGTGAGTAGTAATGGGAGGGTTAGCATTAAGATTAGGATTAGGTATTTGGTGAATATTAGAAGTAGGTTTTATTTTAAGGTTAGGGCTAGAGGCAATAGGGTTTTTATGGGGCTTACATTACTTTTAGTATTAGGCATTATTTTTAGGGTAGTGTTTAGAATTATGTGTTATTAGGATTAGGGTTAACTAGCATTAGGAATAGGATTAGTGCTGATTAATGATTTGAGTGAGTATTAGAATTAGGCTTTATAGTTAAGGTTTATGGGTAGGTTAGCATTGGGAAATAGAGTTAGGGTTGATCAAGAATCTGGATAGATTAATCCAGATTCCTCTTGGAGGAAGAGGTGAAGTTAACTCAAGGAGCTAACGTGTCAAGACAAAGCTTCCTGGTGTTCTTGCCATGGTAGTAAGCCTTCTACAAGCCTCCAGTGACCCTCTGCTGCTACCAGATCCAGAAGACAGATTTGAGTAAGAGATTCCAGAACACATTTGTGTCCCGGCAGGAGTGTGTGTGTTTTGGGGGGAGGGTGTAGTGACAGGTGGGAGAGTGGAGAATGTCTCCCTGGGAAAGCACAAACTGCAAATTGGTGTACAGAGAACAGCAACCTGGCTTTGGGAGACCAGATGAACCAGTCCTACCTATGTCCCATTCCTTTTTTTCTTCAAACCTGAACACACACACACACACACACACACACACACACACACACACACACACACACCTGTGAGGTCCTGACTTGGAAAGAGATAAGGTGGTACAAATACCTAAGAAGAAGCAGTTTTCCATCTGGGATAAAATGCTCATTCCCAGCAGCGCAGCACAATAGGGGTGAGGAAGTGGGGAGGAAGGACTCAGAAGGCAGAGTCAAAATGGGGGCATGGTGCCGCCACCACATACAAGCTTGGATCCCATCTGGATCATCTGGGATTCTGTAAAATTCAAAATCAGATGTTGCAGAGCAAGAGGGAAAGAGAGACAGCAACAGCAGCAGGTTCAGAGGAATGGAGACCTGGGTATGTATAGGTAAAGGCAAGCCACCAGCTTCCCTGTTCCCGTTATTTTCATGTGGGCCTGACATTTAGTGCACTATGCCAGGCATTCCCAGAAACCTCTAATCTCCCAACATAGTAGTCAAGTTTCCCCAAGGGTAGGGTTTGCTAGGGACTAGAGACCTTGTCTGCCTTGAGGTCTGCCATAGGCAACCCTACAGAACTGAAGAGGGTACCATCCTTCTGTGACTTTACCCAACTGAGCCATTCTGCTAGGATCTAGGCATCAACAGCAGGATAAGAGGTAAGAGCGGTCTGACCACTGTAGCAGAAACAGGCCATGGACAGGGACTGGAGAATACTTTCAGGCTGACTTCTTGGGCCCAAAGATACGTCAGGGCAAAACTAACCACTTGGGGAAAGTTGGAGAGTGAGCAACTGAAATCAAGCTGTGTGTTCCACCTATAAAAGGTAGAAAAGCCAGGGCTGGGGTGCCTGCCACTCACTAGACAGGAGATGGCTACCAACTCAGTTGCTCAGAGCAGCAGAAAGCCAACTGTCCCAGTCTTGCAGATGTCATCAACAGGGGGTAACCTGTCAGGATTCGCTGTCTAATTGTATTTTTTTTTTGCCAGTCCTGGGCTTGAGCTCAGGGCCTGAGCACTGTCCTTGGACTTTCTCAAGGCTAGAGCTCTACCACTTGAGGCTCAGCACCAGTTCTGGCTTTTTTCTATGTATATGGTACTAAGGAATTGAACCCAGGTCTTCGTGCATGGTAGGCGAGCACTTTACCACTAGGCCAAACTCTCAGCCCTTGTTTTTGATTTTTTTAAGATTTTTTTTTTTGTCGGGATAATGTACAGAGGGGTTACAGTTACATTCACCAGATTATAGATAGATTACTTCTCCCACATTGATACTGCTTCTCAGGTTTTTCTCCCCATTTCCCTCCCCCATCCCCTTCCAATCATCTTTTATCCCTCTTCCCTTTCCTATTTCAAATAAACAAATAAACGTATATGCAATATACCAGGTAACAAAGTTAGATACTGTAACACTATGAGATTAACCATAAGGGCAAAAAAAGAGAGGAGAAATAACGTTTTTGTTTTTTTATAAAAATACCTAAACTGGCCGGGAGTTTGGCCTAGTGGTTAAAGTGCTTGCCTAGCATGCATGAAGACCCAGGTTCGATTCCTCGGTACCACATACATAGAAAAAAGCCAGAAGTGGTGCTGAGGCTCAAGTGGTAGAGCTCTAACCTTGAGAAAACCCAAGGACAGTGCTCAGGCCCTGAGCTCAAGCCCAGGACTGGCAAAAAAAAAAAAAAATACTTAAACTGCTTGACCACCTGTGTGTGTTTTCCTTATAGTAATGGCCACCTTCGTGTGGTGTTTTCCTGGTAAACAGGACCGCCTGTGTGGCCTGTGTGGTGCTCTCCTTTAAAAGCTCAGCCCCACGCTCCGGGCTCAGAGCTGCTCTCTATTAGTCCAGAGGTGGAGACTAGCCGCTGCAAGGCTATTAAACTGATTCTCTTCACTGAGTGCTGGTGACTATTGCTGGGGGGGGGGGGTTGCCCCTTGCCCCCAAATAACTTGGATATTATAAGCAGGAGTTTCAGGCCCTTAAAACAAACAAATAGCTGGGATTGTGACCCAAGGGACAAACAAGCCTGAGGTGAGGTCCTGAGCTGAATTCCAGTACAACTTGTTGGCTTGCTTGAGCCATTGCTTCATTGATGGAAAGATTCTGAGGGACTGGGGATGGATCAGTTATCCTCACCTAGGAGGCCCTGCGTTCCATCCCTGGTGTTGGGAAAAGTGAAACAAAAGTTTTTTTCTTCCAGATAGGAGAAAAAATATTCACTTTTCACATGGAGCTTTTATAGCCTACACCTATTTGGTAAAGTATACATTGAAGTTAACACATTTAATTTGCTCTGTAATCCATCCATCACCTCTTTAAACTTGAAAACAAAGACAGGCAGGATACATGAGGGAAAATGTGGCACAGGAAATAGCATCAGGATTTCTGAGACAAATCCTGCCATATTAATGAACAACTCGAGCTTAAAAGCACATAAGCGCTATTTTATTGTTGGGGTGATGCACAGAAGAATTTCAGTGACATTTATCAGGTAGTGAGTACATTACTTCTTGAACACTTGTTACCCCTTCCCATGTTTTTCTCCCACTTTCCCTCCCCCCCCGCAACTTCTTCCCTCCCTTACCTTCCTATTTTCAAAGATACAAACAAACGCATATACAATACACCAGGTACCAAAGTCAGGTACAGTAACATCAGATAAACCTTAAGGGGAAAAGAATAAAGAAATAGCTTCACATAGTGCATTAAGAACAACAATCACAAAGATAAACCTCTTGTTTCCTGGAGTTCATTTCGATAAGCATTATTTTCTGTTTTAAGCCTTATACTCCCTCATAAGCTGCAACATTTGGCAGAAAGCAAAAAAGGGGAGTGGGGGAGACAGCAGTTCTTTTCCTCTGCTTGGCCAAATAAATGATAGACTGGAATTGAGCAAGAAAATCTTAAAGGAAGAAACTTACATCGGGGAGGAGTGGGGGGGATAGAAACAAAAACACTGGGAAAATGAGTCAGCTGGGCACGTCTATAATTATTTACCTCAAGGACGGACACCTGTCTTAAAGGGAGCTTGGGCAAAACTCGCCTCTGTTCCAAAGATTAGGGTCAGATTCTAGGATAAGGTTTAGAGGGTTGGATTTGGTTTTAGAGTAAGAGTGTAGGAGTTAGAATCTTTTCAGTTAACGTGCTTGCTCAACATAAGCACTCCCATTTTAGAGGTAGCTACCCTCTTCTAAGAAGCTATTTTAATTAAGCCACATCCTGTTATACGACTTGTTTTTCCAGGAGCTGAAGGCATGTTCAAACGATACAATGCTAGCTGAGCAAGAATTGTTTTTCTGTCAAATTTTGGTCGATTGCTCAGATCAGCTTTTAACCCCTTTCAAACTAGTCTGTCCTGCAAGACTGCAGGATTCCCAATTCTGACCAATCAAAACAAAGGGCAGTGATGAATTAGGGATAAAACCTGGATGGACTGCCCACTCAATGCTTGTTTAGTTGGCTTTCTGTCAGTCACACGTCCTTCTGCAGAGGTAAACTGTGCCTTACTGAGTTCCTTTTGGGTTTGTGTCCTTCCTGTGACACCTCATTATCCTAAGATATTTTCAACAACTTGAGGTCTCTTCCAGGATCCTCTTAGGAGGAGAGATGCCACCTGCTTCCCTGTTGTGGTAGCTTCCAGGTTGTACAAAACCAGCACTCCCTCACAGCTGTCAACAGACCCAGCAAGCGGCAAGTGGGAAAAGGAGCAAGCACCCCAATACTCAGCTAACCTCAGGCTATAAGCTGGTGGTTGGGTGTTTCCAGGGGTAAGCGCTCTCTCTCTCTCTCTCTCTCTCTCTCTCTCTCTCTCTCTCTCTCTCTCTCTCTCTCTCTCTCTCTCTCTCTCTCTCTCTCTCTCTCGTGTGTGCGTGTGTGTGTGTGTGTGTGTGTGTGTGTGTGTGTGTGTGTGTTGTCCAAGTCAGAGTGAGAGCAGAGTCCCTCTCCATGCTTTTTTCTCTAGGGAAGAATGAAACAACATTGGAGACTGAGGAAGCATAGGTTTTCTGAGAACCTTCTGATACGGGTGAGCAGGTACACAGGAAAACTTAGTCACAGAAACTTGGGGGAAATGGACAATAAGAATTCTAAGCCTATGGAAACCAAGGCAAATAAGCAGGCTCCTTTCCCCAACTGTCCATTAGGGGGATTGGGGAAAAGATCTGAACAGTAGTCAAATGGATGCCACTTTTTATTTTTTGACTCACATTTCACATTTCTAAAACAGTCTGTTCTTAAAATACAAAATACAATCTTTACAAACCAAATACAACCAAATACAAGCATTCGGGAATTTGACTCCAGTTAAAGGAAAAAGGCAGTTTTAAACTCCAGTAGTCACAAGGTCTTGAAATTTGATTATTTAAAAAGTATGTTTAACCACTACAGCCTAGGAAAAAAAAGGTAACTTTTTTTTTTGGCCAGTCCTGGGGCTTGAACTTGGGTCTGAGAACTGTCCTTGGGCTTTCTCAGTGTCAGCACTCTATCACTTAAGCCACAGCACCAATTCTAGACTTTTCTGTGTTGTGGTATAAGGAATCGAACCTAGGTCTTCATGCGTGCTAGACAAGCATTCTACCATTAGGTCAAACTCCCAGCCATAAGGTAACTTTTATAGATATTTTATTTTTATCTAAATTCAAAGGTTTTATAAGTTACTTCAAAACACAAAATTTAAAAGGAAGAAAACCAAGAAGGAAAGATACAGGAAGGAATGAAGACATGTTTTTGTAATTGTTACAAGCTAGTTAAGATCAGACAGCCCAGGGAGGGGAAGAAAATGGAAAAGGGATGAACTAATACCTTAGATTACTATCTAAACCCAGCCAAATTCTAAGCCAGATAGAATACCAGACCAAGATCAAAGGAGACCTGTGAGAATCCGACCCCTTTTTGACAGAAGTGATAAATTTTTTGCAGTCCTTCCCTGGGTAACTGAGAATTCACAATAGATATGCAGTAAGAGATATGAACTGCCTGACTCTGGTGCTTCAGTATGATTAACTAAAAAGCAAAGCACTCAATGATTCCTGAGCAGGCTGCACCTGTGGTGATTTTTTTTTTTTGCTAGTTCTGGGGCTTGAACTCAGAGCCTGGGCACTGTCTTTGGATACTTTTTGCTCAAGGCTAGCACTCTGCCACTTTAGCCACAGGGTGACTTCTGGCATTTTCTGTATATGTGGTTCTGGGGAATTGAACCCAGGGCTTCACACATGCTAGGCAAGCACTCTACCACTAGGCCACACTCCTGGCTCCCTTTGGTGATTTCTTAATTATTCAGCTGAGATCTGCCAACTTCTTATAACTGAGATTTAATCAAACAGCAAAGGGAAAGATACTGTCCATAGGAGTTTATCATTTAACTCCTAGAAAGTTTGCAGAAGGGCCATGTGCTGTGCCTTCTACTTTGCATACTCTCAGGTTGTTGGGCCTTGTGACTCAAACTCCTCTTTCACAAGTTTCTAGCTTATCTTCACCTACCTAGATAAAAGTGTAAACATCTCTGATCCCACCTGGGAAGGATATCTGGTCCTTATAACCAAGACAGCTATATTAGAGTAATAGAATAAAACTTCATCTATTAAACCTGAGTCAAAACTGAGTCATGGCCACTCTAGCTTCCTTCAGATGTTTACTCCAGGTAGACATCACCCTGTATGACTCCCGGGTGGTAGCTGACCTTGCCTCCACGGCTAGACCCTTGAGTTACATGGATTGGGCCTCAGCTCTATTCCCACTGAGTAGATTAAAAAGTTCTGACTCCTCCAATCCCAGTGAGTCTTCCTGTAAATATAACTCTCACCTCAACTGTATTAGACGGCAGGCAGGGAAAGGTGGACCATTTTTTTCCTCAGTAATCTCTGGCTGGGAACATTCAGCTTCTTGAAGCTCTCTATGATTTTGTGCATGAGAGAAGCGAAGGGCTCACAGGATGGTGAGTGCCTTTGGGGCCATCTTAGTCTGTGAACCCACAGAGTAGGTGGCCAGGGTGATCTGTCATCCCAGGAAGGACCCTTTCTCCACATGCCTAGTAGAGCTCAGCATGTATAACTTCCATTCTGAATTAATGGTGGGTCTGCCCCAAGGTAGTAAGTCATGACTGAATGTTTTAGGAAGAATTTGAGAAACAGGAAGTCTCTGAAGCCCCAGAGCATCTACTAGAGACTGAGGCACCATGAAGGGGACCTGGAGCCTAGTATGGGCAGCAAAAGAGGGGAAAAAAAGAAATGTGGGTTGAATGCAGCTGAGTGTGGCAGTCCACACAAGTCTAGGTGAGTCCCTGGAATTCCAGTCCTATTTCTGCTCACTAGCTCTGTGGTCTTAGGAAAGCCTCTTAACCTTTCTGGAACTTACTGTCCACATTGCAAAATGAACATCATAAAGAGTACTAGAGGTCAGCAATGGCGTGTTGAGATGGTATGGTCTGAGCCCATGTTAGGACAGGTGGAAGGGAGCCTGGTGAGGAATTGGGAGAAGGCGGTTCTGGGCTGCAGGTAGAATAGGCCTCAGGGCTGGAGCTCCCATCAAGAAGGTCACTGGTTCTGGAGCCCTGCCATTTGGGGAGATGGAAGGGGGTGTGAAGGAGGAGAGTGCATTTGGTGTCATCGGCGAGTGATAGGAAAATCCTGGGCTGTAATGGTCTTCACCCTTGGGAGGTGGAGCTGAGTCTGGGTAGGAGGAAGAGGAGGGGAAGAAGTTGGTAGTAGAGGAAGGATATGGAAAGGGAGCACATTCCAGTTCATCCTATGCTTTCAGTCTTTGAATTCACTATGTAGAGGAGGAGATGATTCTGTATTCTTCCTTTCCTTGGCACCCAGAAAACCTTGAAATGCTTGCCTTTGATTTGTTTCTTGGCTTACTTTAAAAAATATTTAAAAAGTTGAATAGCTATGTGTCATCCAGAAATTATCCCTATAGTGTCTTCCAAAGACATCTGTTCAGTAAAATCTTTGAAAGCAAAGTAGAAAAAGGCACTATTCTGCTGGTGTTGGTCTTCTCAGCAGTGGTGGGGTATGGTGTCGGACTGGAATCTTCTGCTTTCCTGGAGGATCACAGGCAAGTTCAGTGCTTCAAACCAAGTAGTGATTTAAAAATTGATAAGGAAATGAGACAAACAAGCCTAGGACATGGAAAATGAATTCAAGGCAAAGTGTAAACACACATGATCCAGCATTAGCTCAGCTAGGTCCCTGACAATCTGACCAACCCTCAGTTACCTTCCTTTACCTAAACTTGTCCAAGTGGAAAGACTTGAATTGGCAGGCTTGAGTGTTGTCTGTTATCCCCAGCTCACCTTCCTAGAAGAAGACTGGAAGGACCAGAGTGTGAGGGAGGAGAGGCCTGGGTGGGGGCTACCCACTTCCTAATCAACACCATGTAAAACTTGCATCTCTCTACTAGTAATGGCTCTTTGCTCATCGAATGACTTTACCCAGTCCTCACCAGAAATGCCTTTCCCAAAGAGTAGTGGGGTTGACTGCTGTTACCCCAAAGCACATACTGTATGCCTTCTTTCAGGTCATATTTCTTTTCTAGTAAACTTTTCTACCTTATGCTTGCTTCTTGCCTCAATTGTCTTGCCATAGGTAAGGATCAGAGTTAATGGCCCTAAACTTTTGGGTAATATAGTTGCTTTGGTCTGATTGTGGCTCTTCCCCTGCTGCCCACCTCAGGGTTAATATATGGGAAGCCTGGTCCTCAGTATGGAAATGGTTAAGAATTCTTTAAAAGAGGAGCCTAGTGGAAGATGTTTAGGACATTTGAGAAAATGGTCCCCAAGAGGGATTAATCCTGGTCCTGCAGAGTGAGTTGTTCTAAAAGAACAAGACCAACACTTCTATGGCTGCTGACTTCCTATCATGTCACATGACTACTTCCTCTTCCGTGTGGTCCTCCATGTTGACATCTGCCATGTTGTGACTCAGCCTCAAGGGGACCTCACTAGGGTTCACATCAGTGAGCCTGCCCTATCATGAACTTGCAGGCTCCAAACCTGTAAGCTAAACAAACTTCCTTATAGAACAAAACAAAATCTAAATGATACCCTTCCCAAGATGCATAGAAGTGACTTTATCTTGTCTCCTCCCATCTCCTCTACCAGCCTCCTTGGATTCTCTTTTGCTGAATAATGCGCAATTGTTCCCTTAGGCCTGTGTGTTTCCTCTTCCTGTGATGGTCTCTCAGACACTGTCTGCTCTCTCCTTTCCCCTAGGGTGATGCTCCAGCTTTATCTGACCCTGCCAGACAGCTTCCAATCAATTGCCCTCACTTGAATATAAGCTGAGGAGGGCTGGTCTCTAGCGGGTACTACTTCCTAGAAAAATGCCTTGGTTCAGGAACCAAATCATAATTGTTGATGCTCCATTGTCCCCAGTACAAGGTAGGGTCATGAACCCGTGGAGTTTATTTGCTTTGATCTTATTTCTTGGCTGTATGTGTATACATGCATGTGTACATACATGTATATGCATGCATATTCAAAATAACTTGATAGAATTGCCATTTTTGCCCAACTTTTGAGAATTTTGAAATAGTCATGTCTGCAAAATCAAGAGTCTTTTGATACAGAAAATAGAAGGCTTTGCTAGTGTTGTGTGGGGCTCAGAGGGGGAGCCCAGCAGTCCTGCAGCTCATCCTGGCTAGTGCAGAGGAGAAACACTGCTCAGGGCTTGCCTGAAAGTGTGAGGTCTCCAATCCATATCTATACCTACAGCTCATGCTGCAAGGCCCTTTGGCTCTGGCCACACTGGTTTGGGATGATGTTTGATTGCTGCTGGGCTGGTGTTCTGGATTACATGACGTAATTAAAGATCCAGAAGTGACCTCAAGACCTCTAATTGTTTTCGTTTGATGATCACTGCCATTCTAGGGAGAAGGGGGAGGGGGTTATGGCCTATGCTATGTGGAATGGTCACAAGTCCTCACAAGGAAGTCACCTCCTGTGTACCTTGCCCATGGCTTTTTTTTTTTTTATAGTCCAGAGGTCTTTATTTTATTTTATTTTTTAACATCTCTTAGGCCATGAATTCATAGGGGATAGGTTCCAATAGCTCAGGTTCCTTCCCGTTGGTTCTCACAAAGTGTGCTTCTCTGGGTGGAGCGGGCTGGCTCTTCAGCTGAACCCAGGTTCCTTTCTCTTTGGCTTCCTTCTTTTTCTGGTCATTTTCCTTCACCCGTTTCAGGAAGCTATCTCGGCTCTTAGAGTGCTTAATATGTTCAATACGCACATTAATCCTCTTGGCAAGTATCTTGCCCTTAACTTGTTTGTTCACAACAGTGCCAACAGCATGCTGGGTAACACTGTAGACCCTTCCAGTTTTGCCATGATAACATTTATGAGGCATTCCTTTTTGAACAGTATCCATTCCCTTGATGTCTAAAATATCACCCTTGTAGATTCTCCTGTATGTGGCCAAAGGAACAACTCCATGCTTCCTGAAGGGCCTAGAGAACATGTACCGGGTACCTCTCCTCTTTCCCTTTGTGTTGGTCATTTTGGCAAATTACTGGAAGGTGGCGGTGCCGGCCAAAAGGCTGCCCATGGCTTTTTGAAGGTCCTTTTAGCCTGGCCTGTATTTCTAAGCAAGGACATCATTTACCATCTGCTAGTGTAAAAGTTGCCAAGCTCATATATTCTGAATCATTTGGGTTATCCTGTAAATGCTGGCTAAACCTGTGCTATGATGCATTAAAATAATTTTTTAAAAAAACTGAGAAAAATATCCCAGTGTATAAAAGAAGTATATCCAACTCTGAAGCATTATGCAGACTAGGATAACCCATAGGAGTTAATCCCAGATACTCCAAAGTTCATGGTCAGAATGTCGGGTAAAGAGTATTTCTAATGAGAGTAATGGTAAGGGGACATGAAGGGGAAAGGATGATGGTATAGAGGGGCCAGGGGTGGAAGAGGGGACTGGCAAAAAAAAAAAAAAACCAAAACAATGCCAGTGAAGAGGAAAAGAGGTGGTATAGAGAGACTTAGGAGCAAACTGGGTTTGCTCTCCTAACAGCTTCCCCTAGTTAGAATTTCACATATGAATTGGGGAGAGTGACAAAAATATGTAGTCTACTACAAATAATTTCTCAGGAGGTTGTAATTCCCAGTGCATGTAGACTGGATTTGCATTTTACATTTACCTCTCCCAGTGTCTTTAGCTTCAAATTCTCTTTTAGAGCAATTCTGCTCATATTTTCTTTTAAAAATTTTTTTTAATGTATAGAGGGGTTACAGTTATATTCGCCAGAAGGTGCATTACTTTTCACACATTGATACACCTTTTCACGTTTTTGTCCCCATTTCCCTCACTCACGTCTCCCCTCATTTTCTCCCTCCTATTTCAAATAAACAGATAAACATATATATAATATACCAGGTAACAAAGTCAGATACTGTAACAAAGTCAGATACTGTAACAATATGAGATTAACCAAAGGGCAACACAAGAAAAGAGAAAAAAATCATGGTATATTAAGAACTATGGTCACTCATAATTAAGCTTTTGTTTCCCTGTCTTGGAGGTCCATTAATTTGGTAGCATCCTATATGGCTTTATGTATATGGGATTTGAGCTATTGTAATCCTCTGCTAGGAGAGTCCAAGGTTTGTACTGATTATGACAAATGAGGGAAACCATTGAGCCTAAGTTCCTTTGGGTCTGGCTTATTTCACTTAATATGATTTTTTCCAAATCTTTCCATTTTGTTACAAATGGGGCAATGTCATTTTTTCTGAGAGCAGCATAGAATTCCATTGTGTATAAATACCACATCTTCGTGATCCAATCATCTACTGAGGGGATCTAGGTTGGTTCCATAGCTTCGCTATGGTAAATAGTGCTGCAATGATCTGTTCATATTTTCTTACACCGAGTTAGGTTGTATATCAAAGTTCTAGCCAGTCATTCCAAAGAGGAGAGTCACACCTGTAATTAAGAAATGTCTCCAGGTATTTTTCTATTTTTTTTGCCAGTCCTGGAACTTGAACTTGGCCCGAGGGCTGTCCTTGGGCTTTCTCAAGGTTAGAGCTCAACCACTTGAGCCACAGCACCAATTCGGGCTTTTTCTATATATGTGGTACTGAGGAATTGAACCCAGTTCTTTGTGCATGCTAAGCAGGCACTCTACCACTAGACCAAACTCCAGGCCCTGCTTATTTTTTGTTTTGGGGTTTTTTGCATGAATGAAAAGCAAATTTTAAGGTTAAAAGTTATTAGTTCCAATGTCTCCCAATATAATTCTCAGATTCATTGAAATTCCTCTTGAATATTTTCTTTACCCTTCACCCTTTTTCCTTTGTCTCACCATTTTATTCTCCTATCCTTCCCTAATTCAAATAAATGTATATACAATACACCAGGTACCAAAATCACATACAGTGCCAACAAGAGATAAACCAAAGGTGGGGGAAACAAAAGAAAAAAGAAATAACATTACGTAGTACATTAAAAACAACCTAAGGATCACAATAGCAACTTAATAGCTATGCACATATGACCATACTGGATATTTTCTTTTACCCAAGGAAATCTCCTAGCAAGAATCATTTAGCTTTGTGTAATTTATAAAACAAAAATTAGACCTACATATTTATAAAACAAAACCTATACCATTGTTTTGCATTGTCATAGAATGGCTTAAAATGTACATTCCCCCCTCCCCCCCCCCCCGGAGGTCAAGCTAGTCTTCTTGGAAAGTTACTGTCAGTCTTCAGCTATAAATTCATCCTGAGATCCGAGATATGGAACATCTATTTATGGAGGGTTAGCTGTGCTGTCTGTCACTCAGCAGCCTAAGGGCTGGGGAGAGGTTAAATTCTAAGGTGAACTTCACTCATGGAAGAAATATCATGCAATGGCAGAGCTGAGAGTGTCACATAGTTCACTCATGTCACAGATGAGGAAAATGAGGCCACAGCAGACAAACATCCAAGGATGACACATTTTGTTGTAAATGAAATGGCATGCAGGTCAGAAATGAGGATAGTAATCTGAGCCTTTCTCCCTGATCCTAAGTGCCAGGTCCATTCTACACCAGCTGTGAGGACTCAGGTTTAGACTAGGACAGGTCTGGACAAGCATCAAGATATGAATTCACAAGTCTGTGCTATGGGATGAAATTTACTTTTATTATCTAACAGTACTGTTCCATGGGTGATAAGATTTTCACACAAGGCAGGTGGAATAAACACCAGTAGATTTCTTTTTACTTTGAGGCAGCACTTCCCAGATAGTTTAGAATTCAATGAGCCTGCCAACCTCATAACATTGCAAGGCTCCCTGTCTCCCACACTGTGGACACCAGACCCCTCCTAGTGACCCCACCTGGGCGATGAATGATTCTGCAGAGCACAGACTGCGAAAGGCCAGTCCCAATTCCCTGTTTACTCAGAAGGAAAGAAAGAGTAAACCTTTAGGGGAGTAGAGTGACTTCCATTTTGGAGATATTCTCAAGTTCTCAAGTTTCACCAGGCCCCAGAACATGCCCATTCTGGGCAGCTGTCTCCTGAAACAATAGTTACAGGGATGTACCAGATCAGGCTTTGGTTTGGATCTCAAAACTGTTTTTGTATTGTAGAAGGGTTACATTATATTCTCCAGATAGAAGGTACATTATTTCACAAACATTGATAGCCCTTCTCATGTTTTTGTCCCTCCATCCCCCCCAACCCTCTCCCTATCCTATTTCAAATAAACAAACATATATACAATATACCAGATAAACAGGTAAGATACTGTAACAATGAGATAACCAAAGGATAACAAAAGAGATGGGAAATAACATAGTACATTAAGAACAACAACATTATATAGGTCCTGTTTCCATATCCTGGAGGTCCTTTTCATTTAGCCTCATCCTTATGTACCTAAATTTTCAGCTTTTGTAATTCTCTGCTAAGAGAGTCCTAGATGTGTACTAATTATTACAAATGAGGGAAACCATAGAGCTTATGTTCCTTTGGTTCTGCCTTACTTCACTTAATATGATTTTTTCCAAGTCTTTCCATTTCCTTACAAATGGGGCGATCTTGTTCTTTTTTCTTTCTTCATATATTTCTTATTGTAATTAATAGAAGGGTTACATGATATTTGCCAGATAGATGGTGCATTAATTCCCATACATTGATACCCTTTCACATGTCTTGGTCCCCATTTCCCTCCCCCCACCCCCACCCCTCATCTTGTTTTCCCCCTTTCCCTATCCAATTTCAAATAACCAAATACAAATATATCCAATATATCAGGTAACAAAGTGAGATACTGTAACAATATGAGATAACCAAGGGACAGCAAAAGAGATGAGAGATAACATAGTACATTAAGGACAACAATCATTCATTATATGGCTTATGTTTCTATATCCTAGAGATCCTTTCATTTAGCATCATACTACATGGCCTTTTGTATCAAGGTTTTGCTCTATTGCAAATCTCTGCTAGGAGAGCCCAAGATTTCTACTGATTATGACGAATGAGGGAAACCATTGAGCCTATGTTCCTTTGAGTCTGGCTTACTTCACTTAATATGATTTTTCCTAAGTCTTTCCATTTCCTGACAAATGGGTAGATGTCATTTTTTCTGACAGCAGCATAGAATTCCATTGTGTACAAATACCACATCTTGTTGATCCACTCATCAACTGAGGGACATCTGGGTTGGTTCCATATCTTTGCTATGTAAATAGTGCTGCAATGAACATTGTTGTGCTGGTGGATTTAGTATGTCCTTGTTTCTGGACAATTGGGTAAATGCCAAGTAGTGGAATTGCTGGGTCATAGGGGAGCTCTATGTTTAGTCTTTTGAGGAACTGCCATACTGCTTTCCATAGTGGTTGAACAAGTTTACACTCCCACCAACAGTGTAGTAATGATCCCTCCTGGCCACATCCCCACCAGCATCTGTTGTTACTAGATTTCTTAATAATGGCCATTCTAACTGGAGTAAGGTGGAATCTCAGAGTTGTTTTGATTTGCATTTCTTTTATGACCAGAGATATTGAGCATTTCTTCATGTGTCTATAGGCCATTCTTATTTCTTCTTCAGAGAAGACTCACTCTAAGTCTTTGGCCCATTTTTAATGGGATGGTTGTTACTTTGTAGATTAGTTTTGGAGTGATTCAATTTTTTGAGCTGTTGATATATTTTAGATAAGAGGCCTTTGTCTGTTGTATGGTTAGTGAAGATCTTCTCCCATTCTATGGTCTTTCTATTTAGCTTGCTAGCTGTGTCCTTTGCCATACAGAAGCTCTGCAGTTTAATGCAGTCCCATTTGTACAAACTTCCTTTGAGTTGTTGTGTTTCTGGGTCTTTATTAAGAAAGTTCTGACCTGTAACAAGGAGACCTAGTGTATCTCCTATTCCTTCTTGTAAGTTTTTAGTGGATCTTCTTTCATCTCGAGGTCTTTGATCCATTTGGAGTTAATCCTTGTGCAGGGTGACATAGAGGGATCCAACTTTAGTTTTCTGCAGGTGCCAATTTTGTCAGCACCACTTGTTGAAGAGGTTGTCTTTCTTCCATTCTATGTTTTGGCTTCCTTATCAACGATTAGGTGGCCACAGGTCTGTGGGTTAATATCTGGTTTCTCAATTCTATTCCATTGGTCTTTAGGCCTGTTCTTGTGCCAGTCCCAAGCTGTTTTGTTTACTATAGCTCTGTAATAGAGTCTAAAGTTTGGTATTGAAATTCCTCCTGTGCTGTTCTTTCTGCTAAGAATTGTTTTTGCTGTATGGGGTCTTTTATTATTCCATATGAAATTTTGGATTGCCTCTTCTATTTCCTTAACGAATGACATTGGGATATTGATGGGTGTTGCACTGAATTTGTCGATCGCCCTTAGCGAGATTGCCATTTTAATGGTGTTAATTCTTTGAATCCAGGAGCATGGGAAGTTTTTCAGTTTCCTCAGTTCTGCTTTAATTTCCTTTTTCAGGATTTTAAAGTTTTCATCATAAAGTTCCTTTACATCCTTAGTTAATTCCTAGGTACTTTATTTTCTTTGAGGCTATTGCAAAAGGAATTGCTTTCCTGATTGCTGCCTCGGTCCTCTTGTTGGGATAGAGGAAGGCAATTGATTTTTGAGGGTTAATTTTATACCCTGCTACCTTGCCAAAGTTTAAAATCAGCTCAAGCTACTTGGGAGTGGAGTCTATATGATTCTTTAAATACAGAATCATGTCATCTGCAAAGAAGGAAAGTTTCACTTCCTCTTTCCCTAGTTAGATCCTCTTTATGCTTGCTTCTTGCCTTATTGCTCTGGCTAGGAATTATAATATTATGTTAAAGAGGAATGGAGACTCCAGTTCATTTAATTGTGCTTTGATTTTAATAATTTCCTTCCTTCTACTGGGATTGGGGTTGGTTTGTTGCTCTTTTTCCAAGAGTTGAAAGTACGCAATTAAATGGTTGGTTTGTGATTTTTTCCAATTTGTTAATGTGGGCACTCAGAGCTATACATTTTCCTCTGAGTACTGCCTTTGCTGTGTCCCAAAGGAGCTGGTATTTTGTGTGCTCCTTTTTGTTAAATTTCAGACTGTTGAATTTCTATTCTGATCTCGTCATTGGTGATTCACCAATGTGTTGTTCAGTCTCCATGAGTTACAGGGTTTTCCTTGATGGAGGTAAGTGTTCAGTTTCAATTTGATGCCCATGTGGTCTGAGAGAATGCAGAGAATAATTTCAGTGTTTTTGAATCTGCACAGGTTTTTTTTAATGCCTTAAAATGTGGTCTATTTTAGAAAATGTTTCATGTGCTGCTGAAAAATGTATATTCTGGTGTTGCTAGTTTATACACTTGTTCAATTCTGAGGTTTCTCTGTTGAGTTTTTGCCTGGTTGATCTATCCATAGGTGAGAGTGGTGTGTTAAAGTCACCAACAATCACTGTGTTTCAATCTATGTGTGGTTTTAGTGAAAGTAAAGTTTGCTTGATGAAGTTCAGTGCTCTGGGATTAGGTGTGTAGATATTTAGTACAGTTATAAATTCTTGGAGGAGAAATCTCTTTATTAGTATGTAATAATCTTGTCTCTTCTCACAATTTTAGTTTGAAGTCTATTTTATTTGATATGAGGATGGCAACTGCAGGCTGTTTATAGGGGCCATTAGCTTGATAGATTTTATTCCAACCTCTCACTTCCAAAATATGTTTGTTTTTTGGGGGGCAAGATGTGTGTCTTGAAGACAGCAGAACGATGGATCTTGCTTTTTGATCCAACTAGATAGTCTATGCCGTTCAAAACTATGTTTTATTCAGGCCTGCAGAGCCATCCTAGCCTCCCTAAAATAAACTTGTTACGGGAGATAGAAGGAATGTTCAGTTCAGTGACCACCAAACTCATGTTCAGTGGGTCCTAGGGAGCTGGGTTTCAGGAACATATCTGCACTCTGATGACTTCTGAATCTGATATGCACCTGAAAGTCAATGGGACACATGTCCACTGTTTATTTTGCTATTGTCAGACTTCAGCTTCACGCATTATGTGATCATGAAAAATTAATGTGGAAAAGCTTATTTTCTTCCTGGAAAACAATGACAGGACAATGAGTTAGATATTAGTTCAAACTCTTTTAGGCATTTGCAGACTTCTCACAGACAGCACTAATAACTAATCACTTAAAAACAAACCAGAACTATTGAATAAGTAATTGTTTGAGATGGCTGGGGTGGGATCTTTTGGCATTATAGAGGATCTTACACCACTCCCCACACAGCCTTCTCTTGCTAACTACAAGTTATAAGACAGCATCTTTTCCCAAGACCAGCTCATTTGAACAAGTGAAGATGAAATATATATTCAATTTTTAAAATTACTACCAGAAGTTAGGCATGGTGGCACATACACATCAATAATCCAAGCCCTCAAGAAACTGAGACAGAATCACTTCAAGGCTCAAGGAAAGCCTGGATTACAGAGCAAGACCCGGTCTAAAAAAAGGCATATATGGACATATTGTATAATTTCAAACTCTAGCTCTTATTTGTGACAACCATATAAGGTCTTCTATATTTAAACTAAGACTCAGGGAGACCTGTATGTGTGTGTATGTATATACTATTTATTTTTAAATATAAGCACACATGAATATATATACACACAACTAGTGTTAGAAATATTGTCCATATTCCCATCACATTGGACATTGCTATTTTATTTTTCCATCTCATATTTGAGAAAAGTGAGGACATGTGTGATTGTGAGTGTGAGTTACCACCTGCTGATTTTCAGAGTTAGGCAGTAGGTTGGTAAACTTTGATTATTTACTTGGTAACAGTTAAATGTCTTTGGATGGTGGGTAGAGAGTAGTTTGGACTTGGCTGTGGAAATGGGTAAAATGAGTTGTTAAACACAGAAAATGGCTATTCTAATTTCAATTCAGAGATCAAAAGACTTGGGACTTCTAAGTCAGTATTCTCTAAACAATAAGATTTAGTGAAAGAATGCATTTAGAAATACACTTATGTTCACATTCATAGGAAACCAGGGGTAGGAGAAGAGGAATGTAGAAATGAGTGAATCTTTACCATCCTCCTTCCTGAATGTGTTCATGTATTTCTCTTGGGAACATCAGGAGAAGGTAGGAAGACTTAGAAGAGTGGTCTATGTTGGCGAAACTTTGTGCATATTCAACATAGACTTCGAGTTGCAGATGTTACAGGAGATTTGACTGTTGCATAAAGCTCTTTTTAGTATTAATATAACTTTGTGTTCATACCCATGACCCTTCTGATACTGAATATGTATGTTTTGCAGTTAAATATGGATTATTAGGATGTATTTTGAATGTATTTTTACTTTGCTATTGTCTGATTGAAGTTAAAGGTCTGTGTTTTATTGAACAGAACAGTGATATAACCTTATCAGAAAAAAAAAAAACACCTTTTTTAGTGCTTCACTGAGAGTTCAGGATCCCCCATTATATAGTATCTACTTTGTGATCTGCTGTTGGCTTGCTATAGTGGAACAGATTAACTCAAGTAATAATCTGTCTCTCTCTTTTCACCACAACCTCTGGCTTGAAGTCTAGGCCACGTACTTTGCTAGGCAAGCACTGTGCCACCATTTGCTAAATGTAAGCAGTACACAGAAGAATTAGATGTTTTTCTATACAAAACAATATGAAATAATAAAAACAAAACCACATACAGTCAACAAAAGCAAGCAGTAAGAAAGTGAAAATAAAACAAGAAAAAATATAAGCACCCCACAAGTACAAATGTGTTAATTCCACATGTGATAAAATTGGCATTCTGGCTTAGGGCATGGATAAAGTAGAGAAGGATATACCGGGTAAGTACAAGGCCTTATATTCAAACCATAATAATTCTAGGGAGGAAAAAGTGACATTTAAAATTCAACCCATACCATAAATCATGTTGCACTCGGAAGGAAGTGGTTGACAGAACTGGATATAAATGAACTTAAAACATTGTTATGATGTAAGCCTAAATTATTTCCTCAAAGATCTGTATGGTCACAAACGTTATAAACAACTTTGACAAATATTATCAAAACATAAAAGACACAGTGATTATTGTATCAACGGTGTACTAAGAAGGTCTGGAAATAAGAATAGATATTAGCAGGGGCCGGGAGTTTGGCCTAGTGGTTAAAGTGCTTGCCTAGCATGCATGAAGACCCGGGTTCAATTCCTCGGTACATAGAAAAAAGCCGGAAGTGGTGCTGAGGCTCAAGTGGTAGAGCTCTAGCCTTGAGAAAGTCCAAGGACAGTGCTCAGGCCCTGAGCTCAAGCCCAGGACTGGCAAAAAAAAAAAAAAAAAAAAAAAAAAGAATAGATATTAGCAGACAGGACACAGAATAAGGTACAAATGATCAAAAGACATGCAAAAGTAACCAACTTGATTTTCTGTAACCAGAAAATTAACAATAGAAAAGTATAGAATAATATATAATTGGAAAAATTAATCAGTATTTAACTTTTTGCACAATTGTATACTAAACTCACTGAATTGTTAGATAATTCAAAGCACAAATAGTTTGATTTCTGAGCGCCATAAAGGAAATAAAAATCAAAATGATTCTGAGATTCCATCTTACCCTGGTTATATTGGCCAACATCAAGAATTCAAACAACAAATGTTGGCAGAGATGTGAGAAAAGGAACCCTATTGCACTTTTGGCAGGAATATAAACTGATACAACTACTCTGGATAGCAGTCTGGAGGTTCCTCAAAAAACTGAACAGATCTTCCCTATAACCATACTTCTCCTGGACTCTCCCTAGAACATCACAAGCCAGGATGTCATAAAGACACTTGCACATTCATGCTCATTGCTGCGCTGGAAACAGCCCCAATATCCTACAGTAGATGAGTGGACCCAGCAAATGTGGTCTTATACAAAAGGAAATTTTACTCATTAGAAAATATAATGTCAGGCCGGGAGTTTGGCCTAGTGATAGAGTGCTTGCCTAGCATGCATGAAGACCGGGGCTCCTCGGTACCCCACATACATAGCAAAAAGCTGGAAGTGGTGCTGAGGTTCAAGAGGTAGAGTGCTAGCTTTGAGAAAGTTCAAAGACAGTGCTCAAGCCCTGAGCCCAAGCCTAGGACTGGCAAAAAAGAAAAGAAAAGAAAATGTCATTTTCAGTGAAAAGAGTGGACCTAGAACAAATCATGTTAAGTGAAGTAAGCCAAGGTTAGAGAGATCAGTGATGCATGTGTTCTCTCATATGCAGAAGCAAGATCTAAAATACATGGGACATGGTAAATTATGGAGGACTCTAGACATTCACACACAGTCAGGCCAAAGGAGGATACTTTTAGGGGAGGAACAGAAAGGCACAATGCCTATGTGCTTGTGATCATATAAAATAATATTTATTAAAATGAGCTTCAGGGAATAGAAACAAGAGTATTTGTTTTTCTTTTTTTGTGTTCTTTGTTCATTTATCAGACTTTGGGAGAGTAAGGGGAGGCACACAAAAGGAAGCTGAACAAATGCAGCAGTGGTATTTGCTAGATACCGTGTTAAATATGGACTACACAACATGTGGCCAAGGATGAGAGGGAAAGACAGAGAAAGGGAGGGAAGGGGTGATACTGTCTAAAAAAGTAATTCATTCATTACCTGACTTACATAACTAACCTCTCTGTATATCACTTTTGTAGTAACAGAAAAAATAAAAATCTTAGTTTGGCCATGAGCATGCGCTCAAAATTGGTTTCATTTTTACATACAGTTTGAATTGATATTTTACAAAATAGATTCTTTGTATTTCTCTTATGAAAAAAATGAAAAGATTGTTAAAGATTAAAACCTCTTTTTCTTCATGCATTTTTTTTCTTATAGTGGTGATGTGCGGAGGGGTTACGGTTATATGGAGTACATTTCTTTTTGAACAATGAACTAGGACCTCTTCTGACAGGGCCGTAGCTTTGCCTTATTACTGTTTTGCTTGTAATCTCGTAGGCTCAATATGGCTGCTGCACCAGCAGGTATTATATCTTTATTCTAAGCACAATTACAAAAGGAAAGGATAGCAAAAAGAAAACAGTGCATTCCATCTGAGTGTGTCTATTCATCAGGAAAATTATAGTTTTCCCAGAAGCTTTATCCCCTAAAATTATGCATAAGTCTTACTGGGAAAACTGCGTCATGAGTTGCATTTAACTCGGGAAATCTGAGGAGCACTCATTTAAAAGGGTGTGATTTTGCACCACAATCAATTGTAGTTCTGTCAACAGACAAGAGGAACATACCTATTGGTTAGCTTGCCAGGGACCCCTGTTGTGTCAGAGAGGGATCCAAACAGCACCTCATGCCTTGCCCATAATAGTTGCCTAATATTTTCACAATAAGAAGGAACTACTTTCATATTAGTTGAATGCATATTTTATTTGAAATCCCAGAGGAAGTGCTTACCCACACTTGCATGGTATTTGCATGGGGACACACTGTTGGTCTCTCATTCCTATTCCTGGGGTACCATCTTCACTATGAGTGGGGTTTTAGGTTCTTCTCATCTTCAGTCTATTAACTGCCACAGTATTTTTAAAAGGTGCATATGGCTGGATGCCAGCGGCTGAGGCCTGTAACCCTAGATCTCAGTAGGCTGAGATCTGAGTATTAAGTTGAAAACTCGCCCAGGGCAGGAAAGTCTTACAAAGTTTAGCTTCGTTAATCACTAAAGAACTGATAGTGGAGCTGTGGCTGAAATAACTGTGCCAGCCTTGAGCAAAAAAGCTAAGGAGAAGGGCCCAGATCCTGAGATCAAGCTCCATTGCTGAAAAAAGGGCATATAGAGAACAGTAGACTCCATTCTGTGAAAACACAAAATCCATAAACTGGATGCTTAGAAAAAAATATACTATTCACAGTTCTAGAGGTTGGAAATCTGGACTCAGGCACCAACTTAGTTAGGACTCTCTGGCTGCACACTGATGGCTGCCTCCCTCTCTCCCCCTCTTCTCCCTCTACTCCCCCTCCCTCCCCCTCCCTCTCCCCCTCTCCCTCTCTCTCCCCCTCTCTCTCTCCCCCTCTCTCTTCCCCTCTCTCTCTCCCCTCTCTCTCCCCCTCTCTCCCCCCCCTCTCTCTCTCTCCCCCCCCCTCTCTCTCTCTCCCCCTCTCTCTCCCTCCCTCTCTCTCCCTCCCTCCCTCCCTCCCTCTCTCTCTCTCTCTCTCTCTCTCTCTCTCTCTCTCTCTCTCTCTCTCTCTCTCTCTCTCTCTCTCTCTCTCTCTCCTCTCTCTCCTCTCTCTCCTCTCTCTCCCCCTTTCTGCCTGAGCACTGTTCTTGGGCTTTCTCAAGGATAGAGCTCTACCACTTGAGCCACAGCACCACTTCCGTCTTTTTCTTCATATGTGGATTGAACCCAGGTCAAGTATGCTAGACAAGCACTGTACCACTAGGCCAAATTCCCAGCCCCTTTTTTCTCTTTTTAAATAAGGGCAGTGATGCTATTACTGAGGGTTCCACTCTCATCACCTAATCACCAGCCCAAGGCCCAGTCTCCTGACATACCAAGATTTCCACATATGAAATTGGGAGATAAAAGTTTTGCCTTAGAGAGTAGACTATTTTCCCATTAGATTATACAGTTTTCACAAGGCTGATAACTGCTAAATGTATTGAGATACTGCACAGAAATCTCGTGCAACTATTCTGGAGACTCTGCTGTAGTAACTACTTGTAGAAATATATCTTATAGTTACAACTACTCAAAAATTATTCATAATTGCTTCCTTTTGGCATACATATATGCAAAGATAAACAGGTAGACTTGTGTTATCTTCTTTCCCTCTTTTTGACACAATATACATGTAAAACAAATCATTAATGATGTATGCCTACAATCTCAATACCTGGGAAGCTGAGGCAGGAAGATTGAGTTTGAGGCTAACCTGGCCTATATAATGAGACCCTTGCACCCCCAAGATAAAATAACAAGTGTTCATGAATGAAGCAATGATTAAGCTAAACTACACTTATTTAGCAGATCTACTAGTAGAAAATAGCAAAAGATTCATCAATGTGAAATTTCAGAAAAATGCTCATTATATTATGTATAAATCTGTGTTAGTATCTACTGAACATATTTAAAACTTAACATTGACTACCTCTAAGATCTATGCATTTTTACTTTTTATATAATTTTATGCTTTATTCTTTTTTTCTTTTGGCCAGATCTGGGGCTTGAACTCGGGGCTTGAGCATTATCCTTGGACTCTTTCTGCTCTAGGTTAGTGCTCTACCACCTAAGCCACAGTACCAGTTCAGCTTTCTCTGTGTATGTGGTTCTGAGGAATTGAACCCAGGGTTTCATGCATGCTAGGCGAGCACTCTATCAATTGGCTATGCTCCCAGCCCTTAAGTTTTATTATTTAAAATAATTTTCAACTTAAACATGTTTCCATAACATGTATTTAATAGTAGGTCACAATTTTAGCTTGCAGCTATTGAGTGAATGAGCCCATATTATACAAATATCCTTTGGTCACACAGTATGTGAGAAGAAACCAGAGGGACCAAAATAATTAATTTTTTTGACAAAGTTATGTTAAATATAATTTACCACATTATGAATCACAGAAGAGTTAAAATATGTTTGAAATATGAGATTACATCTTAATATTGCATTTCTATGACTGGTTATAATACATTCAGGCTAAATTTTAAATTATAGATGACCCATAGAGCCTTTGTCTCAATTCAGAAGCAATCAGAGAAAGAAATTCTCTGTCATGGAAGAGCTTGTGGTATCTGTGTTATTTATAAAAAACAGGAAGACAGAATTTGATTTTACATTTAAAAATAAAAGTGCCAGGGCGGGAGTTTGGTAGAGTGCTTGCCTAGCATGCACAAAGGCCCAGGTTTGATTCCTTGGTACTACATACATAGTAAAAAGCCAGAAGTGGTGCTGAGGTTCAAATGGTAGAGCTCTACCCTTAAGTCCAAGGACAGTGCTCAGGCCCTGAGCTCAATCCCAGAACTGCAGCACTATTTACCGTAACAAAGATATGGAACCAACCCGGATGTCCCTCGGTTGATGAGTGGACCAACAAGATGTGGTGTTTATACATAATGGAATTCTATGCTGCTGTCAGAAAGAACGACATCCCCCCGTTTGTAAGAAAATGCAAAGACTTAGAAAAAAATTATATTAAGTGAAGTAAGCCAGACTCAAAGGAACAATAGGCTCAGTGGTTTCCCTCATTTGTCATAATCAGTAGAAACCTTGGGTTCTCCTAGCAGAGATTTACAATAGAACAAAACCTAGATATATAAGGCCATATAGTATAATGCTAAATGAAAGGACCTCCAAGATATAGGAACAAAAGCCATATAATGAATGATTGTTGTCCTTAATGTACTATGTTATCTCTCATCTCTTTTGCTGTCCCTTGGTTATCTCGTATTGTTACAGTATTTCACCTTGTTATCTGATATATTGTATATATGTGCATTTGGTTATTTGAAATCAGATAGGGAAGGGTAGGGTGTGGGGGGGTGGGGGGAGGGGGGAGGGAAATAGGGACCAAGACATGAGAAAGTATATCAATGTATGTGAAGTAATGCACCTTCTATCTGGTGAATATAATGCAACACTTCTATTAATTACAATAAAAAATATATGGAAAAAATAAAAGTGCCCCAGGAACAGAAAGTATAAGAATAAAGAGCATCAGCCAAGTATTAAGAAAATGGTTCGTGATATTTTTTAACAAGATAAATGTCTTACATGGTGAATTATTTCCTCTTACTAGAGATTTTGTCCAATGGCTTCCATTTTTAATCTGTTCTTGATGTTCAGAAACTGAGCCTAGGCCCACACATTGCTCCAATGAGCCAGGGGTCATGAGTAATAGGAAAGCAGTGGCCAAGGCAGTATATTCCCAGCTGCACCTGAGACAATCATACAGAATCTGAATGGACATACTTCTTTGCTTAGTAACAGAAAAATGACACCTGGTGGACGTCTTGTCCAGTGTTACCATCAAATGGTTTGGGCCAAATTTCATCACACACACACGCACACAAAACACACGCATACAAATGGCTTTTGACAGCTTCATGTTTGTGGAGTCTTACTCTCCATTTCTCTCACAGAAACCCCACTCACGCACCTGTATGTAGGTCACCTGGCAAGCATTACTTGGGTGGATATGTTTATCGCTGTGAAGATGAAACACATAATGTAAAGACAACCATTATGGAAGGGTCAAAGCCTCTCAAAAGTCATGTTTATTTTTTCTCAATTCTTTTGCCTGAATAGAATTTTGAGAGAGGATACAGAATGAGAAATTTAAATTTTACTCCTAGATGTTGAAAGGTAGGTAAAATTCCATCACCCTTGAATAGTTCTAAGCAAGCAAATTTGTTATCCTTTATCCTTCAGTGGAATTGATGAACAGGTGGTTTTCAGAAGATCATGCAGTATATTTAGCTTCTGAAATTTGAGCATCTCAACATCTGATTGGCTGTTCTTTCCACATGATAATCAGATTCACATGCACCACTGTGGCTTTTGCCTGGGGTTCTCAGGAGGGGAGAGTTGCGAGAGGATTTGCTGCTGAGGATTATTTGATAGCTCAAAGGTAAGGCGAATTTATGCCTTTTTTGGTAATGTTCTCTGGAGAGCATGTTTTAAAACTGCCCTGGAAGTAGTTTTCAAAGTTATGGGTCTTCTCTGGGGAGGGCAGTATTGAAATCCTATGAAGGCCCAACTACTCTGTCTTATTATCTACTCAGCATTTGTGACTCAAGTCATGGATTAACCAATTCTTGACCAGTCTGGGCTCTCTTTTCCCTGTAGAATTTTGCTTTTCATTTCACCTTTAATTTTTTCCCCTTAAACATTAGTACGAAAAAGGATCTATGTGTAATGTTCCTATATTTATCCTGTTCTACTAGGCTTCGTTCGCCTCAGAGGAGTGGCAGTTTCGCCAGCTTAACAAAACCAGCCACCCCAGGGTATTGGTTTACACACCAAACGTCTTTGGTCACAGGCACAGCTGCTCTGAGCTGTCATCCCACTTGCTGGCATTGAACTGAAGAGGCCTTGGGTCTTCCCTCAGTCCCTCAATTAGAAACAGAGACCAAAGATCTACAGTCTAAACTGTGTTTCAACTAATTCTTTAAAACTTTGCTGTCTTTCAGAGTTGAATAAGAGCTACAGACACAAAAGAAAAATAATCCATATTGCCAATGGTTTTTGGAGGAGGAAGTAACTCCATTGCCTTGAGGTTTCTATTTTTCTTCTCAATTCTATCAACAGCTTTCTTGTGTTATATGTTCAAATTGGAGGCCTAAGATACACTTCATATAATACTCTAGAGCAGGATAGAAAATGAAGGTCTCTTGAAGCTCAGTGCATTCCAACTCCTGAAAGCCAACCTGATGTTTCCTTTACTAGAAGTTTGACTTGAAAGTATTTATTATTCAGGTGTTTGGAAATCTAAGTTCTCTGTTTATTGAGCCCAAAGACTTGCCCCTCTCATCAAATTCCTTTAATAATTTTGTTTAAATGCTCTTGTAGAAATAGTCAAGATGTTACTGAGGGAATATGGAGAGAAATTTTAAGCTTTGTTTACAGTTGTCTACTTAAAATATCTTCTTCCCTCAGCCTGCAAAAATAATAGGATGATGTAGCTAAATTGATTCTAATTTATAATGTTCTAATTTCTGTCCTGGGGGTATATATTCTAACATATTTTTGTTTGTATGGAATATGAAAAGTTTGTAGGTTCAACTACTACTCTGGAAAATGGCAGATGACGAAGAATATGAGGAGGTGGTGGAGGTAAGATCTAAAAATAAATCTCAACTCTGACAGCACTAATACTTTATGTAGTGATAAAGACATAAAGGTGAATCAATCATTAGAAAAATAAAACATCTATTCTAACTCCAGAGTCAATATAAGAAATATTTTACATTCAGTTTCACTATATATGGAATTTAAAATCTTTTTCATTTTTGCGTTTTTTTTTTTTTTTGCCATTTCTGGGCCTTGAACTCGGGACCTGAGCACTGTTCCTGGGCTTTCTCAAGGCTAGTGTTCTACCATTTGAGCCATAGCACCACTTCCAGCTTTTTATTATGTATGTGGTACTGAGGAATCTAACCGTGGTCTTCCTGCATGCTAGGCAAGCACTCTACCACTAGTCCAAACTCTCAGCCAGAATTTTTGCTTGTCTTTTCAAAGAAAAGTTTCACAAAGACAGGCTTCTTTCCTTCCTTCTTTCTTTCTTCCTTCCTTCCTTTCTCTTTTTTTGTCTTACAGAACTTCTTTCTTTCCCATCTAACCTCAATGATTGAAGAGAAGAGGCAATGCTAGTAAATTGTGCAAGCTGAGCTGTTTGTGGGGGTTCACAGCAAGGGAAGGGGTCCTCATGCTATGAATCAGCTGGTTGAATATGTGTAGGGCCGTGTGGGTTCATGTAGTCTGGGTCACCATGTGTGTGAGATTTTACATGTGTATAACATACCCACAGATGCATGAAGTCATGAAGGTCATAACTTTCAGTCAATGCCACCTTCTCTCCAACTCCACAGTATTTGTGGAAATAGAACTAGCTTCTGCTAGATTAAATGAACCATAGTGAAAGTCTTGAAAAATTTCTTTCAGATTATTGGCAGAAATCTGACATACTTTACCAGGTTGCTTATCTTAAGTAGTCATTTGTTTGGAAAATGTTATGGCTTTTCTCCATCAGCTCTTTAACTTCACATTCTAGAAATCTAAAGGCTTGGGAATTCACCTGTATAAATACCTTGCCATGAATGGAAAGATTGTAACTATTTCCAATTAATGATTTAATAATATGATCATTTTGAAAATCTGAAATTAAGTACAGGAGCTATTGCAAGCAAAATTTCAGATGAAAGCACCCAATTTTATGATGACCAGTCTACAATTGACAAAGAAAATTTTATTCTATAAATAAAATTGCCTCTTCATTTAATTTTGAATATAGTCATGTTATGTAGCCCAGATTGTCCTCAAAGTCTCAATCTTCCTTCCTCAGCCTCCTCAAGTACAGGGGCTCGCTCTAGTTTAAAATCTTTATTACCTGAAGCTTATTTAAAAAAAAAGCAAGCCCAGGATGAATCTCATGTAGTATTTTATGCAACCTCTCTGACTACAATGCCAGTGAGAATACCCTGCATGGTTAGTATTCTCACTAGTGCATTTTATATATGTCTCTATGAGTCAGAATTATCTCTTTCAAACATTAACACATGAATGATAAAGTCTATTGAGAGACTTAAATTGTCTCTCTAAAGATGTCCCCTAGGAATTCTATGCTGCTGTCAGAAAGAACGACATCACCCCATTTGTTAGGAAATGGAAAGACTTAGAAAAAATCATATTAAGTGAAGTAAGCCAGACTCAAAGGAACTTAGGCTCAATGGTTTCCCTCATTTGTCATAATCAATAGAAACCTTGGGCTCTCCTAGCAGAGATTTGCAGTAGAGCAAAAACTTGATACAAAAGGCCATATAGTATGATGCTAAATGAAAGGATCTCTAGGATATAGAAACATAAGCCATATAATGAATGATTGTTGTTCTTTTATGTTATCTCTCTTTTGCTGTCCCTTGGTTATCTCATATTGTTACCGTATCTCACTTTGTTACCTGATTTATCAGATGTATTTGTATTTGGTTATTTCAAATTGGATAGGGAAGGAGGGAAAATAAGATGGGAGGGGGAGGAGGGTAATGGGGACCAAGACATGTGAAAGGGTATCAATGTATGTGAATTAATGCACCTTCTATCTGGCAAATATCATGCAACCCTTTTATCAATTACAGTAAAAAATATTAAAAAAAAGATTTCCTAGGGGAAATCTTTTTAAACACCAAGTTAAATATCTCACGTTTCTCTTAAAATAAATGCATGTTCATTTGTCACTGGAAATTGTTCTTCATGGTAGACGTGATTGAACTAGTCACAGAAAAGGAAGGGACTATTTTTAGGCATCCCATCCCTGCATTTTGTTCCCGTTACTTCTTCTGGATTTGACCAGCAGGTGCTAAACTAATAGATGCCCTTCCAGAGAATGTTGAACTGAGCTCTCTTTGGTCTCAGAAAAGATGATGAGAATGCGATGGTAGAAAGTATGACAGAATTGGTCAGGGAGAGTCAAAAAAACAGAGTTAAAAAAACAGAGGAACACATTTTTTGTTTTTTCTAAACATCTATCTCAGGAATCTTAAACAATTTCACTGTCATTCTGTATTCAAACTAAGAGGAAGAAGCATGGAGGTACTGTCTAATTGGCAGAACTAAAAAGAACATAAAAGTGGCATATGAATTAATGTCAACTATTCAAATAATGCTGCCTTCTTTGTAAGCTTAGTTCTAAGATATATTTAACTATGAGAGCCAATGAAAGGCAACATTTGATAGATCTGAAAGAGCTGCTTTTTCTTGGATGCTAAGCAAACTAAAAATAGTTGGGAATCATTCATTTTAGTTTGATAGTTTCAGTCACTTGTGTTTTATGTGACCACAGCCAACACTTCTGTGTGTCAGCAGCCTTGAGCAATGTTTCTTAAAGTATCCAAATGGCGTTTCCTGTGTGCTGATGCCGAAAGTGCCAGGGTGGTTCTCCGTGCTGTAAAAGCATAATTCTGTTGCTATATGTAAAGATATGAAGTGGGAAAAAAAGAACAGATTTCAACCTTTAAAAACAACACAGCAGCAGCTGGCCATGCCTGTAATCCTAGTTACTGTAAAAGCTAAGATCTGAGGATCACAGTTTGAAGGAAGCCTGGCAGACAAATGCAAGAGACCCTTACCTCCAATTAATCAGACAAAGTCAGAACTGGAAGCAAGCCATGAGTGAAAAAGCCAGAGTGTGAAGCCCTGAGTTCAAGGCACAGTGGTAGCACCCACAAAAGCAAAGAAAGCCCATTAAAAATTTTAAGAAAGTCACTGAAGAAGCAGGTGGCCTGCTGGCAGTGGTCAAATACTTTGAGTATTTACCAAACTAAAGTCAAAAGAAAGAAGGCTGCTGGAGGAAATTTTGCATTTGCTGTACATCAGTCAACCTCCTTCCCTCCCCCAGTACCTATTCTGATGTCAGAAATAAAAGAATGGAAGCACCAAATATAATGCATTTTTTTCTGGGAAAAATGAGATAAGAATTTCATTTTTATGCCTTGGCTTAGGGACCTTGGCCTAAACGAATCTTCCTTCTGTTTACCCAGCAAAGCTGGTGAGATTGGGCCAGAATTCCATTGTCCTCACACATCTAAAACAAAATGTCAGCCAGATCCTGGCTGCATCTGTTTATTGCTAGTGATGTCAGAAGGACACCAAAAGTAGACTTTATTGTAGATTTTGACTGCAGGCATCTTGCAGCCATCAGTGTCAAACTGCAACTCAATCCCTCCCCTCCCTCTCCACGTTTCTTGTGGAGGAATCTTTTCATCTTCCTTTCTTCCCTTAGCAATAGCAAGTTGTTATCATGGAGACCTATTTGGGGCCATGACATGATTGAAAAAAAGTCTAACCTTCACCCCAGAAGAAACTCCCATTGCTTATTAACCCAGGTATCTGGGAATAATTAAGCTGTGACTCTGCTTTTGATCTAATCATTTCCATCATATAATTCATTAAAACATTGACTTACACTGGAAGGTTCTGTGTTGATTTTGTTAGTAAATAGTGGGCCTTCTAATTTATCTCTCATATCAAATTCTATCTTGGGTACCAAAGGAAAATATTACTTGACCCCCAAAATGGCTTCTTCTGATAACACACCAGCCTTGAACCCTTTGTTCATCATGTTCACATCTTTTGGTGCAGTCTGATGCATCCACTTTAGCTTTCTAGGGCTAAATGTATTTCCCCACGTAGGAACAGCTGCCCTCACCAACTTACTTTCCATAGATATCCCAAATCAACTTAGCCAGAGAATTCAGCTCAGTAGTTCAGCAAAGGTGGGTGGGGAGCAATCACCTTACTTGATTTTCATGATAATGTTTTGTGCTCTGTTTCTAGTACTACACGGAGGAGACAATTTATGAAGAGGTGCCAGGAGAGGTAAGGTGAAGCCCATCCCTGCACAGATTACTCTCATCAAAGCATTAAGAACCTCCCCCACCCACTCTCCTATGGCCACAAAGATAGGAACAGCATTATCTGAGAGAAATCACCTACCTTGCTGTACCCAGAAACCAACCGGTGGTTAAAATCCAAGCTTTACTTGTAAAAAGATTTTTGCAGTAGGGCTATTTTCTATTAGAAATTAGCTGGAAGTCCTCTTTGATGTTCTTGATGGTTCTTTATACTTAAAGGTATGTTATTTGGTTGCAAATGTTTGTATCTGAATTTATTTATCCAATGTCAGAGCTTCATATCCTCAATAAATGTGACATAGAGGTAATATATTAAAAGACATACATATGTCATAGTTAGTGGAAACTTTAATCAATTCAATAATAACCCAAAGATTGTTTCACTGTTTTTTCTTCCCCTGCTCAACCATTCCCCAAATGTCAGGGAATGTTTTTTTTTCCCATTGTTTGAGGTATCTTTTAAATACAATTGTTGCTAACTGTGATAACCAGTGCCATCATTACTCTCAAACTGAAACATGTGGGATGAAGATGGACTTGTGAGGGATAGTGGGGCCTGTTGTTTCATTGTGCAGAATTGTAACTCAAAGGTTGCTATCTCTACAACCAAAGGTGGTTCCACCAAGAACTCTTTGTCCCTAGTGATTCAGTGAAATGTTCATTCAGATTTTAACACATTCTCCTAAATAGCCATTTTCATAAGTATTTCAAGTTGGAATTTTCTTTTGTTTTCCAAGGTGAAATACCTCTCATGCTTCATTTTCTGCATGAGCTTGTTTTCCCTTGACCATGACAAATAGTAGTATGGATGGTCAATCCTAAAGCCTCCCCAGAGAGCTTGTGACTGCATAAAAATGAACATCTGGAGATGTTGTCAATTGTAATGCACAAAAGAAGAACAATTAGAAATGATCTGACCACACTAGGAGGAATTGTTACAGAGGAATGATTTCCTTACTCAGTTTTGTTATTTTTTAATGTGATACTAGAACTCTTCCTTTGGGGAAGAGATAGAGTGAAGACTTGGCTGCTTATGTTCTTTTCTTACAGATAGTATTTTTAACCTTGGACTGGATTCAAACTGAGTAGATGAGTCCAGTTGTAAGAAATAGTAATTTCCATAGGGCTATTGTAAGGATAATTATCCCATTATGTTGTCACCATTATCCTTGTCCACCTAAGCATTTATTAGTGTAAAATGCTCCCCAGTTCACAGCAGCTAACTAAGCCAAGAAAATGGTAATCACATCTCATTGATGTGATTTATTATTTTAAATTTCATTCTTTGCATCAGACTATAGAAAGTGCCTAATTGCCTGCAGAAAATGCAGCTGAATTTTTTCTTATTCCCTTAAAAGTTAATATTGAAGTCCTTGGGCCGGGCTGTCTCAAGGCTAGAGCTCTACCACTTGAGCCATAGCACCACTTCTGGCTTTTTCTGTGTATGTCGTACCAAGGAATCGGACTTCATGCATGCTAGGCAAGCACTCTACCACTAGGCCATGCTCTGGTCCAAAGTCCAGGTTTTGAGCTTTACTGGGTTGTTTTAGACTTTTATCCCCCAATTATCATTTGCTTTTGCTTTACCTAGGCAAGATTTTCAAGGGTATAAAAATAATTTATTTCTGATTTATATGTTACCTTGAAGTACTTGGGTATTTTTATGTAAATGCAATGGGAAGGCAAGTTATAATAATTGGCCTTCATCATATAGTATGAAGCTAATTGAAAGGACCTCCAGGATATTGAAACAAAAGCCATATAACAAATGATTGTTGTCTTTAATGTACTATGTTATCTCTCATCTCCTTTGCTGTCCCTTGGGTATCTCATATTGTTAACAGTATCTCACTTTGTTATCTGATATATTGAATTTATTTGTATTTGGTTATTTGAAATTTGATAGGGAAGGGGGGAAAATCAAGACGGGTGGGGGATGGGGGGAGGGTAATGGGTACCAAGACATGTGAAAGGGTATCAATGTACGTGAATTAATGCACCTTCTATCTGGCAAATATCATGTAACCCTTTTATTAATTACAATAAAAAAATAATTGGCCTTCAGATTCAGGTAATGTAATGTACTTTTACATGGATATAGTGTGTTTCCATTTCAGACATGGAGGAAAAAAACACCAGGAATTTAAGTCTGACTTGCAGATAGAATAATAATATACCAAGATTGTGGTGAATAGTCATTGCTTTCATAACATTGTTGAACTACATGTCAAATTTCCAGACAATAACGGAAGTCTATGAAACTACAACCACAAGGACAATATCTGACTATGACCAATCAGAAACTTCCAAGCCAAAAATGGCCCAGCCAGAAGTGGCAAAGCCAACGGAGAGGAAAAAAGTCATCCGGAAGAAAGTAGACTCTTCCAAGTTCATGACTCCTTACATTCAACATAGTCAGAAAATGCAGGATCTTTTTAGCTCAGTAAGTTTTTCAAACTTCTACTGATCTGGGTTCTATTATTGAAAAGCTAGTGTTCTTGCCTCTGTTTTGGATGCCGACTGGCAGGTGTGTGGGGGGGGGGTGTGGGGGGGGTGTTGCCAATCCTGGGCTTGGGTTCAGGGCCTGAACACGGTCCTTGGACTTTCTCAAGGCTAGAGCTCTACCACTTCAGCCTCAGCACCATTTCTAGCATTTTTCTATGTATGTGGTACCGAGGAATCAAACCCGGGTCTTCGTGCATGCTAGGCAAGCACTCTACCACTAGGCCAAACTCCCAGCCCAGGTGTGTGTTTCTTATATGAAACAAACTCTTCTTTCACTGATAACTTAGGCTCTTGTGACTCATAAATTTTCATTTCATGCACTTCATTTGCACCACCACACACCAAGGAAAGCACAGACCCTATTTGTGTGGAGTTCCTGAATAAGCACAAGGCTAACTATAAAACAATTGCTGCTATTTTATCAATATTAGTCAGTCTAGAGTAACAAAATCATAAGTGAGGATTTAATTGGGGGCTAGTTTAGAGTTTAAATATATTATTTCATTTGTATTTGAATGGGATTGCCTCTTAAAACAGTAGCTAATAGTATCTGAGAAAGTCTTTAAGGTTATACAGCAAAGAAGAACTTGTAGTTTAGAAAAATCAGGATCAGACAAAGAACTTATTTGAAACTGAGACCAGAATGTTTAACTGTACCCGAAAACCATGGCTACACTTTAGTGTTCTACAAGGTTTAAAATTAAGGATGCTCAGGCCATTCTGCCTTGCTCATTTTATTGGTTTAAGACTCAGGCCTATATAAAAGGGATTTAAAAAGCTACCCAGTTATTTAATGGTCTCTGTTTCTTAAATTCCATGTTGAGTGCTGTAAGTTGTACTAACTGACATCAGTTTTAGACTCATTTCAGTGGATATAATTTTTTTTTTATCTTTCTTGGTGAGTTGAGGTCTCACAAGGTAACTTGATAACATGTCTTCTGGGGACCTGAAGACATGAAACATAGTTCTGAGAATATTGGATTATGCAGAATAAAAAACTTAATATGAAAAACATCATGCTCTGGTTGTTCAATAAATACTTTTTGTTAAGTGTTAATTGCTAGAAATTAAGTTTCTAGTTCAGAACAGTAAATGATTGAACACTTAGGTTTCTAACCGAGACTTTCTTGCCTCTTTTATCACTGCACTATTCAGCAAAGATAGGAAATTATTTTGTTAATTTATTGCCACAATCTCATTAATTCAATCACTGTGAACCTAGAATATTTTATATTCTAAATTTTAAAAATTGAAGTCACTAGTAATGAAATCAATAATACAGTTTTGATTGTTGCCTATTCTTTGAAGAATACTTTGAAGCACTGACAGTAACAAATTATGCACACTATCATTAAAGCAAGAACTTGTTGTATACATAGCAGAAATAGTAAAATTACTTTCCTTTACAAAGTATTTCATAATTCAGACGTTCCATTAATTCAGCTAACATCTCAGCTGTAATTAAGATTTAGCTGCAACTTCTGAATTGAATATTTTTTGCATTGTATTAGCAATCAAATCTTTTCAGATTTAACTCATTTTCTATATTTACTTTCTAAAATAATTGAGGCTCAGGCTTTGTATATGTGCATTCAAACAAAAGAAATTGAGATAATCATTTAAGGCACTTCCAAGACAATTTTCTACAACAAATTTCTGCTGTCCACAGGAAGTGATCCTATTTAGGAAGGGCAATTAACAAATCTATTTTAGTTTTTTGATGCAAGGAGGATATGGAATAAAATGAAAGCTGTTAAAACTGGCAATTATTAGAACTTGGAAAACTTAAAAAAATCAGATAGGGAAGAGTGTGTTACCTATGGTTTCTGCTGCTGTCTTTTAAGGATAATGTCTGATTTTCTTTTTTTAGAATAAATACAAGGAGAACTATGAGAAAGCAAAAGGACAGCCATACGCCAGCACATCTGACACTCCAGAACTTCGCCGAATCAAGAAAGTACAGGATCAGCTCAGTGAGGTGAATGTTGCTAAAACAAAGGAGAGAAGCACTTCAAAACTGTGTCTTACACTGGGGACTGAGGAACCTAAAAATGTGCAGAAGGAATAAGAATATGTATTTACTCTGAGTCTAGGCATCTAGAGAAAATATTAGCCAGAGAGTATGTTGCTGAAAATAGGAATTCAAGGAGTTTTTAGAAGGTTGGCTTAGCAGTTAGCTTAAGGGAGATAGAAATTCCCACTCACTCTGGTCCTCCTTGCTGGAACACAATGAGAACAAAAAGTTGCAGGCTGGAAATTCAGACAAGCAGCTAAACTCAGGTGTTCTGTGGATCACTGAAGATGAAACTTGACTTGGTGATGCAGACGTAGAGTGTTCCTAAGATGTTCTGCAATACAGTTAGGTATTCTTGATTTACCTGAACTCTAAGTGTGCATTATTTATGCAGGTGAAGTATCGAATGGATGGTGATGTTGCTAAAACTATCTGTCACGTCGATGAAAAAGCAAAAGACATTGAACATGCAAAGAAAGTGTCGCAGCAAGTCAGTAAGGTAAGGCCGTGTATGCATGGCTAGGCTATTCAATAATATGTGCATTAACTCAGGACACAGACAGACCTGATCCTTCCCCCAAACCTCCAGGGAAGTATGAACTGAATGCCCACATGCATGATTGAAGTGGCTCATGGGAACTTTAGGGGACTAAAGATTTCAAGACATACTCACATAAGCACTTGTGATTCTGCTCTTGGGTTTGCTGCACAGGATGCAGTATCAGTGTTGCTAGACTCTGTCTTTTTGTACTAGGGATTGAACTCAAGACCTTGTGCTTGCTAGGCAAACACTCTACCATTTGAGCAATGCCCCAAGCCCAGTGTGATTTGTACTGAGAAAAAATCTTGCTAATTGGCTCACACTGGCCACGAACCACAATCCTTTTATTTCCATTTGCTGAATAGCAAGGTTTAAAAGTGTGTACCAATATTTGTTCAGTATTGGAGCTCAACCCTAGGACCTTATACTTTTACTTACCTTCTCAAGAATTTGGGGACCTAAATTTATTTTTATATTCCTTTTTTATTGTAATTAATAGAAGGATTACACAGCAATTCCACTACTTGGCATTTACCCAATTGTCCAGAAACATGGACATACTAAATCCACTAGCACAACGATGTTCATTGCAGCACTATTTACCATAGCAAAGATATGGAACCAACCCAGATGTCCCTCAGTTGATGAGTGGGTCAACAAGATGTGGTATTTGTACACAATGGAATTCTATGCTGCTGTCAGAAACAACGACATCGACCCATTTGTTAGGAAATGGAAAGACTTAGAAAAAAATCATATTAAGTGAAGTAAACCAGACTCAAAGGAACTTAGGCTCAATGGTTTCCCTCATTTGTCATAATCAGTAGAAACCTTGGGCTCTCCTAGCAGAGATTTGCAATAGAGCAAAACCTAGATACATAAGGCCATACAGTATGATGCTAAATGAAAGGACCTCTAGGACATAGAAACATAAGCCATATAATGAATGATTGTTGTCCTTAATGTACTATGTTATCTCTCATCTCTTTTGCTGTCCCTTGGTTATCTCATATTGTTACAGTATCTCACTTTGTTATATGATATATTGGATGTATTGATATTTGGTTATTTGAAATTGGAGAGGGAAGGAGGGAAAACAAGATGAGGGATGGCGGTGCAGGGGAGGGAAATGGGGACCATGACATGAGAAAGGGTATCAATGTATGTGAAGTAATGCACCTTCTATCTGGAGAATATAATGTAACCTTTCTATTAATTACAGTAAAGATATATGAAAAAAATAGAAGGGTTGCATTATATTTGTAAGATAGAAGGTACATTACTTCACAAACATTGATGGCCCTTCTTATGTTTTTGCCCCCATTTCCTTCCCCCTACCCCCTCTCCTCATCTTATTTTCCCCCCTTCCCTATCCTATTTTAAATAAACAAATAAACATATATACAATATACCAGAAAACCAGGTAAGATACTGTAACAATATGAGATGTCCACAAAAGATATGAAAAATAACATAGTACATTAAGAAAAACAGTCATTTATTATATGGCTCTTGTTTCCATATCCCGGAGGTCCTTTCATTTAGCCTCATCCTATATGGCCTATGTATCTAGGTTTTGCCCTATTGTAAACCTCTGCTAGGAGAGTTCAAGGTTTATACTAATTGTGACAAATGAGGGAAACCATTGAGCCTATGTTCCTTTGAGTCTGGCTTACTTCACTTAATATGATTTTTTTCCAAGTCTTTCCATTTCCTTACAAATGGGACAATGTCGTTCTTTCTGACAGTAGCATAGAATTCCATTGTGTACAAATACCACATCTTGTTGATCCACTCATCAACTGAGGGACATCTAGGTTGGTTCCATATCTTCACTATGGTAAATAGTGCTGCAATGAACATTGTTGTGCTAGTGGGTTTAGTATCTCCTTGTTTCCGGACAATTGGGTAAATGCCAAGTAGTGGAATTGCTGGGCCATAGGGGAGCTCTATGTTTAGTCTTTTGAGGAACCACCATACTGCTTTCCATAGTGGTTGAATGAGTTTGCACTCCCACAAACAGTGTAGTAGTGATCCCTCCTGGCCACATCCCCTCCAGCATCTGTTGTTATTAGATTTCTTGATCGTGGACATTCTAACTGGAGTGAGGTAGAATCTCAGAGTTGTTTTGATTTGCATTTCTTTTATGACCAGAGATGTTGAGCATTTCTTCATGTGTCTATAGGCCATTTTTGTTTCTTCTTCAGAGAAGACTGTCTTTAAGTCTTTGGCCCGTCTTTTAATGGGATGGTCGTTTCTTTGGAGATTAGTTTTGGAATGATTCATTTTTTTAGCACTTGATATGTTTTAGATATGATGGAACCTGAATTTATTATAAATTTTCAAATTTTAAATGTGGACAACTAATTTTAAACATTCTACAATACTATGCAAATCAGAAGAAACTTGCTTCCCGACAAATGGATCAATAACCAATTGTTTGCAAATTATGAAAGGAATCTCTGGGGAAGCAGAATCACTAGTCAATTTTTTTTTAATTAGAAACTTTCAAGCAAATGTTTACTAATGCAGAGGAAGTGTATTAATGTTTACTAATGCAGAGGAAGTATATTAATATAGTCAAAGTATTTCTGGTAACAAACACATCAACTGCTTTTGCATGAGAATACCTTTGTCACTTCAGTTCTTTAAATCATTATGGATTTGGTAAGCTAGCAAAGGACACACCTGCTTTTTCTGTCTAGGTTTTATACAAGCAGAACTGGGAAGACACCAAGGATAAGTACCTGCTTCCCCCTGATGCCCCTGAACTTGTCCAGGCCATTAAGAACACAGCCATGTTCAGTAAGGTAAGAACCTCTGCCCCATGGCCACATCTAGCTTTCATCATTCCACCATGTACTCTAGAGCAACAAACTGGTGACAATCTATGATACAGTTCCCAATCATTTTTGCAAGGGCCTTGGAAAGATGAGAGAGTATGGGGTTGGGGCTTGGCAAAGAAGAGCTTCTGCTCTAGTTAAAGAGGGTGGCAAAACTGAGCTACCAGCTAAGAGATCAACAAAGTAGTAGTTGTATTTTTATATAAACCCTGTAGTACACTATGAGCATTCTTAGCATTCTTAGTAGAGCTGTGTGTGTGTGTGTGTGTGTGTGACAGAAATTGGAAAATTTATTCTTGGCTTCTTATACGTGTGTTTGCACTTGCTGCAAGTGGCAATAAAGTTACAAGGAAGAGATAAAGGCAAATGCATCTGCCCCAGTGAAAGTAAGTGATTTCAGGGTGCCGGGAGTTTAGCCTAGTGGTTAAAGTGCTTGCCTAGCATGCATGAAGACCCGGGTTTGATTCCTCGGTACCACATACATAGAAAAAAAAGCTGGAAGTGGTGCTGAGGCTCAAGTGGTAGAGCTCTAGCCATGAGAAAGTCCAAGGACAGTGCTCAGGCCCTGAGCTCAAGCCCAGGACTGGCAAAAAAAAAAAAAAAAGAAAGTAAGTGATTTCAGGAGAATCAGGTCAAACTTATTTAAAATGATTTGGAAAGGTTGGACAGGAGAAAGTTATCTGTGAAGTTCATTTTTGTGCTCACCCTGCCCTGGGGTCCCTTATGTTCTTGATGAATGAGTTCTAAGTTAGGTATAGTGTGAGGTGTAATCTTATTTTCTCACAGCATTTCACTCTTTTCTGATTTAGAAACTGTACACTGAAGACTGGGAAGCAGACAAAAGTTTGTTTTACCCGTATAATGACAGCCCAGAACTGAGGAGGGTTGCCCAGGCACAGAAAGCTCTCAGTGATGTAAGTGAAGAGCCATTGACATTTTGTGTGTAAACAAAAAATTATGATACCTCCTTTAACTTAAATATAATTTATGCTTTTCAGTAGGTAAAACTTACCGCAGTGGCTTCTCTTTGTGGGTGAGAAACTCAAGGCTAAGGTCACATAGGTAGTAGCAAAGGCCAGATTTGTGATCCCCAAACTAATGTCACTACTATCACTAGAAACATCTGTCACCCCCTCACCTCACGCCTTGCTTCTGATTGGAGTTGTTCTGTGACAGTGAAATAGCATTTCAAAAACTCCATCAGCAGTTCAAACACCTTTGCAAATTTTATATGAGGTAAGTAGTGTCAGTGAGGACATAGCTCTGCTGACGGAATCATCAAGTCTGAATTACAGGGTGACTGTACTGGCTACATAGGACCTGACTGGAATACTTACTGTTCCTATACTTACTCCTCAAATAGCTTTTTGGCAGTGGTATACATAGGGAATATTTCTGAGTTAGTAAAAATGAAATTTGTCAGAATTTTTATATCTAAGACCTTGAAAATGGTACATAAGACAGACTTAAAAAGCCCCAAGATCCTCAGCATTGATCAGCTGCAGCAGAGAGCTCCATTTAGGCTTCGAACTTGCCCTCCTTCGTTATTCATTGTTTGATTGATTGCCCGTCCTGGGGCTTGAACTCAGGGCCTGATCACTGTCCTTGGGCTTTCTCAAGGCTAGAACTCTATCATTTGAGCCATAGTACCTTATGGCTTTTTCTGTGTATGTGGTATCAAGGAATTCAACCCAGGTCTTCATGCATACTAGGCAAGCACTCTACCACTAGACTAAACTCCTAGCCCCCTCCTTTGTTTTTTAACCACTGAATATTTTGGAAGCCATATTGAAAAGGCTACTACTCTAGTTCTTAGTAGAGTAGTGTACTGTAAAAGCACATGATACAAATTCAGTTGTAAAGAAGACTTCAGAAATCTTTTATATTTAATATAGACTTAAGGCAATTAGGACATTGAGACTTATTTACAGTTGATCCTGGTGTGTAACTTTTTCCCTGAACTGAAATTGTGCATACCCATTTGATGGGCCTCCATTTTGGGGGTCTGATTTTTGTTGCCTCTTACCTGAACATCAAGTGAGCACATTTTCCATCCCACTTTCCACAGGGTTGGTTAAAGATTAGGGCCAGTGGCTCTCGCCTGTAATCCTACCTGCTTCGGCTGTGATATAAGAATCCCAGTTTGAAGCTAGCCCAGGCAGAAAAGTCTGTGAGATTCTTAACTCCAATTAACCAGCAAAAATCTGGATGTTAATGTGTGGTTCAAATGGTAAGAGCACCAGTTTTGAGTGAAAAACTCAAGTGAGAGAGTAAAACCCTGAGTTCAAGCCTCATGACATATTGTATGCCAAATAAACTCTTATCCTTCCATGAGACAAGTGAGGAAATAAAGCACATTTAAACAGATTTTGAGATCACCCAGTACCTGGTACCAATTATAGGGTATGGATAATTCTTTTATATGTGATTCTAAGATAGCTTTTTGGTTCATATATCATGAAAGCATAATGCTAGTATGAGGCCTTTATCAAGTGATCAATGTCTATTAAAAGTCAGTTGTGCCTATGCTTGTAAAGATGGCAGAATAGAAAAGTAATACAAGAAATTTCCATCTTTTTCCCATGAGAATATATAATCACATTGACAAGATGAAAGTCTACAACAGATTAGGAAAAAGGTAAAAGCAAAACAAAACACAAATGGTATTTGCTATAAGAAAGCACATGTGGAGGTGATCTGAGAAGACTGTAAAAGGTGATGATAAAGAAGGGATGGTAGCTCTGAAGAGAAACATTTCAAACTGTAGGAGCAGCTTGAAAGGACAAAAGGACAGGGGTGAGATGGAGTGTTAGAGAAAAATGAAATATGTGTGTGGCTTATCTGAAGGGCACTTGTGAGACTCCTGGCCTTGATACCTTAAACATCAGCTGCAGCACAATAGGATGAGGCATTATGAGGTACAGTACTGAAGAAGATACAATGGGATAAAAGTAGAATCTGGAGAAATTTTGCTAGGCAGTAGAATATTTTAATAATACGGATGAATAAGCAACAATGGTGGCAAAGAAGAATGAAACTCGAAGGTAATAAGTATTAATAACTGCATTAAAGACATTAGATATGGGAAACAAATGAGTTCTAGATGAGTTGATGACATGGACTGAAGAGCTGGGGCACCTCTGGTAAAATGCATTAGTAGAGAGAGACATAGACTTGAACTAATAGCAGGAGTTTTTAAATCGAAGTATCCCATGGATAATCAGAAATATGGTACCATTGTGAACAAGGACAAGGATTTAATATTTATAAGTCATCATAGCAGTGGTAATAGCTACAGATGTGAAACCAATGTGAAAGGCCAAACAGTAGAGGACAGAGTAGGAGAGGGCACTCATAGATTAGGGTATCAGGAAAGGAGCCAGCAAAAGTACAAACGAATGAACGGAGAAACTGAAAGGGAACCAGGAAGTGCCGTTATGTAAGCCTAGAGAGAAGTGTCCAAAGAGACACTTAATCTCCCAGTATCTCCGTTTATCCATAAAACAGAGATGAAGGATTATCTCAGTGCCGCTCTCATGTAATGGACTTGAACGGGTAAAGTTGACAATGATTTTTCAGATATCAAAATAAAAGACAGAATAGAATACACAATAACGTCTTCCTCAGGAAGACGTGGACATAGCTTTAATTTTTATTTTATACCAAATGCACTTAGTATCAGATTACCAGCGTGGTCGTTAATACTATTGTCAGCCATGAACTTGTATTATTATTGGGCACACAGCCCAAGCAACCTGTTGTTAACAGACCATCCCACCAGATAGGCACATAGCTTCCCAGCTAAGGGCTTCGATTTAGAGGCTCCCTGCTCGCTGTCTTCTACCTTCTTCCTGTGTCCCAATGGGCTCCACTTATCATGGGTTTTTATTGTTGGTGTTTTTTTGTTTTGTTTTGTTTTTTTGTAGGTCATGGGGCTTGAACTCTGGGCCTGGGTGTTGTCCTTGAACTCTTTAGCTCAAGGCTACTGCCCTACCCCTGGAGCCACAACACCACTTCTGGTATTCTAGTAGTTAATTGGAGATAAAAGTCTCACTGACTTCAGTGCCTGGACTTGTTTTGAACCTTGACCCTCAGATCTTAGCCTCCTGAGTAGCTAGGATTACAGATGTGAGCACTGACCTGCCTTGTTTATCATGTGTTTCTTAGAAAAAGAAAAAAAAACATACTTTGCAAACATTTAGGAGCTTATCTGGAATCCAGAATTCTAACTAGACAGAATGCTGAGCATGGTTCCTGAAAATGTCAAGCTTCTGGGTCAGATTTCTCTAAAACTTCTTGACAGGATGTCATACTTAATAAGCATTTCTAGTGTTCAAATGTTTCTTTCTCTCTAAGGACTTGCCAATCATGGGAAATTTCAGTGGTCCCTATATTTAACGTCTTAAAAAAAATTGAGCAGTGAAATTTATATATATTTAAAACTATCTTTCATATCCTAGTTGATTTGATGTTCAGGAAACATTTTGTTACAGGCACTAGATTGGTATTATTAGAATAAGAGAAAGGCTTGGTTAAGGTATAAGATGATTAGGACCTTGGAAATAATCTAACTCATTCATATACATATGTATATATAAATGTATATGTGAGCTTGACATGTATATTATGAACACTATCATGTGGAAGGAAAAGTAATTTGTAGGAGTCTCACAGTTAGGTGATGAGTTGGGAGGACAACCCTACTGTTCCTTCACTGCCTACGTGTATAAGACACATGTACAGAAACCAGTCATTGAATCCTCCTCTGGTCAGGTACCATGCAGACCACTTGGGTACCTAATTGGAGGCCATTCCTATGTTCCTGGTCTATGGAGAGACAGACTTGTAAACAACACATATGGCCAGTGTCATCTGAGAACCTCCTTACAGGAGACAAGGGCTATTTGGATTGGGATCTCAAGAAAAAGTTAACCCAGAGAGGGCTTAGGAGAGAAAGCCATGCTGTTCTGAGATAAGAAGGGGATGACGTTCAGGACCCCTAGGAGAAGGGAGAGTTCAGATGTTCCCAAGAGAAGGGACAGTGTAGATGAGGTTCTGAGGAAGTAAGGAGTATCTGTGTCTGAGGCTCTATGAGCAGTTTTTCCATTGGGTATGTAGCTTAGGAGTCGAACATGTGCCTAGCACAAGCAAGGGGGAAAAAGATTATGAATAATCTGAATAGTTTCTCATTATTTAAGGACTAAGAATAGTAGAAGAATCCAGAAGAATCAGGATGAAAGGAAGCCAAGTGAAGGCTTAGAGTGATTCATGGGACCCTACTTATTTAAGGCAACAGAGCCTTTTGCAGGGAAGAAAATAAGGGAGAGTTTGAATTGTGTCTGTGTGAAAAAGAAAAAAGGACTAATGAGCTAGACACAAAGTGCAGCTGGACAGAATGGACTGGATTGCAGGAGCCATGTCTTGTGAGAGATGCTTCTCAGAGCCAGGGTAAAGGTCAAAAGACAGGGATGTGTTAGAGAAATGTAAGTGTACAGTTGTTCTTTCCTCTTGAAAAGAGAAAGCTGAGAGCAACATGGAACTGATTAGGAACCTAAAGAGAGGGTTGGAATTTTAGATTAGCCTCTGAGAGAATGGACTGACTAGAAACATGTCATGAGATGTTTACAAAGTTCACAGAAATCAAAACTGACTAGACATGGATTTCAAGTTAATTGCTTGGTTTCAAAGTCTCCCTCCCTTGTACCTTCTTCTGGCATCATTCTCTACTTATGTCATTACTGTCCTACTCATAGATTTTATGTGGCTTTCTTTTGTAGCCCTTAGCCCTGGGCATAAGAAGTATGTAACTAAGTAGTTTGAAATAGAGATGATCTAAAACTGGAGGGTTTATGTGGATGTGAAGAAGAAAGAAGAAGTTGAGAATTAGGATGCCAGTTAAAGTAAAAACGTTGTAGTGCCCGGTCATGGTGAGAAATAAAATGGAGGAACAGATCTAGATCCCAGACTGCTAGGGAAAAGTCCCAATAATAATAAAAGCCAGGGCATGTAATATGTAAGAGGCCAGATTATGATATCATGGTGCCCTAAAATTGAAGATACCCTACAAAGATGAAAACATTGTTCTTTTCTAAAATACCAACAACTGGAGCATGAAAAATAGCATCATTTTCTATGGCTTATGAGCATTCCTGTCTTTTATTTTGTCAGATTGCCTACAAAAAAGGTCACACTGAACAGCAAACTCAATTCACATCTCTGCCAGATCCCCCAGACATAGAATTTGCCAAAAAAGTAACCAATCAAGTGAGCAAGGTAAGTAAACAGGGGGGGACACCATCACTCTTGAAACTCTGCTTCATAATTTCAACCATTAAAGAGATAAAGGTAAGCCTCAACCCAACACCCAAACATAAAGAGAATTTTTACTGATGGTTCCAAAACTTCACGGCAATAAATCCACGAATAGGATAAACTATGTTCATGAGTGTGTGGCTTGTTGGATGACTCTGTCATTTTTAAATGTCAAAGGTAACTTTTGGACACAGAGCTTAAGTCTACATGTCCCTTGACATTTTTAACTTCTGGGAGTGATATTAGAAGAATAGCTGAGTTAACCACACCCTTCCATGGAAGATCCTGTCTAATTCAGTGGGAGGGTAGCATAGCACTGTATGCCATCAGTCAGATGTGAGCAAATGAGAATTTGCGAGAGTACATAGCTTAGTTATAGCAGTGGGTAGTGCTTCATAACTATTCAGGTCCAGGCAAACAGCTTAGCCTACCTATATTTAGGCTGATAAATAAGCTCTGAAGAATGTAGCTCTGACAAGGAATGCCAAGAGACAAATGGTCAACTGATGTTGCTTAGTTAAAGTCCTGTTTAAAATTGGTCCAAACCAGACCACTTTCTCTTAGGATTCTGCTGCTTTTAAGTATTTTTCTTTGTGGGAGGGGCAGTATTTCTTAGGCAAATGAGACAGAAGAAAAGATAGGCAGGACAAAATTTATTCAGGGATATGCTTAGTGTCTGATTTTGTAGATTACTTAACTGTTTAGCTAGGGACTGTTTGGATAAAGAATTTAGTAAGCATAGTAATATTTCACTAACAGGAATCTGACACATTCCCCAGGGATAAGCAGAAATTAACTTGAAACTAGTTTGGGATGCCTACTTGTTTTTAAACAGTCATTTAGAAATAAACCTGTTTTTAATTTTTATTTAAAGGAAACTTTACCTGTTTTTAATTTTTATTTAAAGGAAACTTAAAAAATAATCTTACTAAGAAAACATTATTTTACCTTATTTGATTGTGTAATTGCAATATGGGTAATAGATTTATTTTTATAAAAACTTGCTATTTGGGCTGGGAGTTTTGGTCTAGTGGTAGAATGCTTGCTTATATCATGCACAAAGACCCAGGTTTGATTCCTCGGTACCATGTATGTAGAAAAAATCCAGAAGTGGTGCTGTGGCTCAAGTGGTAGAGCACTAGCCTTGAGGAAAGTCCCAGGACTGGCAAACTAAATAAAAACTACTTTTGAACTTTTCTATAGCCTTTTCCCCCAAAATCTAGGTTCATCCTTCAGATCAGAGTTGTGCTTTTCAATATCATAACCACTAGCCAAATAAGACTTAAACACTTGAAATGTGACTGGTAAAAACAGGCTGTTAGTCAACTTGGGCCTCTTTGACCGAATACACAAACTGTGGGTGGCTTAAACAATAGACAATTGTTTCTCACTGTTCTGGAGGTTAAAGTCCAAGAACCAGTGTTTTATTGAGACAAGCCATATAATCTCCCTGTGTCTTCATTAGTGGAGACAATGAACTCTGGGCTCTCTCTGGGCTCTCATGATAAGAACACCCATTCTATCCCAGTAAACAGACCCTGTGGCCTCACCTGAACCTGATTACTCCCCAACGATCCCACCTCCAAATCCCATCACTTTGAGAGTTTAAGTTTTGGACATATCAATTTGGGGAAAACACAAATTGTAAGAGCATTGAGACATAGACACTGGATCTTACATGCTTACTATGAAAAGAAGACTGTGAAATAATAGTTCATTGATTATTTTTATGGTTAACTACATGGTGGAATCATTATATTCTGGATTTACTGGGCTCAGTGAGATGTATTGTTAAACTTAATTCCCCACCTGTTCCATGTTTGTATTAAGAAATACGAGTACTAGAATGGGCAACATTTTATGTCTATTGGACTGCTCTATTGTAATTGGATAAGGTAATACAGTATTGGCTTAGAAAGTATTTCCAGATTTGGATTTGTCCTTGAAAGCACTGCCCTTGTAGAATAACAATATGAGCTAAAGGGAGAGCAGCTGTGGATAAAGGTTCCTGGATTTAGGCCAAGTGATGTAATTTATTCTCATTTTTTTAAGATTATCATATTCGTAGTAACTATTGTACATCCAAAATAATAGTCATGTGCTGGTGGCAATTGATCTAACAACAAGCTACCCAAAGAGAGAAAGAGGGCTTCGTCTTATCTGTGGGGTTTCTCCCTGTGTATTAAAGTCTACTCTACTCTCAAAATACTTGGACCCATATTTCAGCAGTAGTATCTTTTTTTTCTAAACAAAAACAAACAAAAACCTCCCTTATTTAGGACTTTGACTCACTGTTAGGACTTAACCTAATTAGGATTTCCAAAACTACCTTTTGGTCAGTCATAGGGCTTGAACTCTGGGCCTGGGCACTGACCCTGAGCTCTTCAGCTCAAGGCTGTTACCCTATCCTTTGAGCCACAATGACACTTCTGGTTTTCTGGTGGTTAATTGAAGATAAGATTCTCACGGACTTTAGTGCCTGGGGTGACTTTGAACGGCGATCCTCAGATCTCAGCCTCCTGAGTAGATAGGATTACAGGTGTGAGCCACTGCACCTGGCTCTTTTTTTTTTAAAGAAATGTCACTCATTAGCTATAGTAGAGCCAAGTATTTAACTTATGAGTAATTCTTTTTTTTAAATTGTATTTTATTGTTGGGGTAATGTATAAAGGGATTACAGTCAGATAGTGGGTGTGTTACTTCTTGAAACTTGATCTCCCTTCTCATGTTTTTGTCCCCTTTTCCTTCCCTCCACTCTTTCCCAATCATCTTGTTTTCCCCCTTCCCTTCCCTATTTCAAATAAACAAACAAATATATAATATACCAGGTAACAAAGTCAGATACAGTATGACGCTGCATTCTTTTTACCAGTCTTCCTTACTATGTCTTTCAGAATAAAGTTTTTACCTTTTTCACTAGCCAGAGTTAGGAGCATCATCTCCTGGTTTGGATACATTTTGTAGCTTTAGTATATAGGTGGACAAGCAGAGTTGTTCACATCAGAAGTATCCCAAGTAAGGTGTTGGCTAAACATAATTTTTTTAATTTGCTATAATTTTTTTATTAAAGAATTTATTAACATTGATTTTTACGTCATATTTCAAATGACGCATTAAACCAGTATTCAAGAAGGGAATCTCTAGATACAATCACTGGCACTTAGATTTCAGAACATAATTAAAATTAGGCTGAGGGTGTGTATGTCACAGATACATATTAATCTATGTAATAAAACATTATGTCTATATAAACATAGAATTTTGAATGCAATAATGGGAAGACCTTTTGGTTTCTCTGAGTCTGTCTCTCCTGTTCAGTTTCACAATAAGAGAAATATAAAATTTTCAGACTAGAATTTCCAGTTGATATTCAACTGGAATCTAGAATGTTCTAAAGGAAACACACAGTATAAAGCTCCCGTCTTCTGAAAAAGTGAGAAGTCTCCTTTTGAAAGGGTCCAATTGATTGCACCGGAAGAGGAAGGCTACCTGTGCTCACTGTGGCCTAAATAAATGCTAGTGAGGACCTATTCTGTCCATGCTGATAGGATATCTTTTCTGTAAATAGGGCTTCCAGGAGTCCTAGTGTTTAGCTTCTCACAGAAAAAGAGAGATGTGATTAGCAGGCTTTACATTTCTTTCTGTTCATCTACTACATAAATTATAGAAGCAAATTGTAGAAGCAAATTATGAGGGGCCCAATGTGCAGCCCAATGGAAGTTCTCTTAGATGCCCTCTTGAGAGGAGGGACTGTGGTTTAAGGAAGCAGTCACAGTATCTATCCACAACTGGTCACCTTCTCACCCACAGAAGGTTGCAATCAACCCAATATATTTCCCTCCATTTAACAAAACCCTACAGAAAATTAAATCTTTTTTTTTCTTTCTTTTCTTTCTTTTTGCCAGTCCTGGGCTTGAGTTCACGGCCTGAGCACTGTCCTTGGACTTGCCTCAAGGCTAGTGTTCTACCCTGAGCCACTGCACCACTTCTGGCTTTTTCTATGTATGTGGTACCGAGGAATCGAACCTGGGTCTTTGTGCATGCTAAGCAGACACTCTACCACTAGGCCAAACTCCCAGCCCTAAATCTCTTTTCATTGCTTTCATTGTTAAATCCTAAGGGTAGGAGGCCTGATATGGGGGTTTCATCTTGATGCGTCACACAAAATGTTCACCACACACTCACTCCTTGTCAGCTTGCAGACTGAGACTCCTTGGCTGGCAGATAAAGGGGCCCTGTGGGTACCTGCATGTGTCTTCTTCTCACTACTCCAGGAGCTGCCCATGTTTTTTGAACTCTCTACTGACTAAAGGGAAGGAAGGAATGTTCAACATTTAACAAGCCATAGTCTCTTCTCTTGTGTAGTAAAAAGGCCCCCAGATTTGAGCACTAAAGAATGAATTGTGAGCCATTCATCTCTACCCTGAATGATTTCAGGAAGAAATAACAAGCTTTGGTTCAAAGAAGAAATCTGGGTGGTTTTATACTCTGTTCTCCCTCTTAGTTTAGTCTTTAGAAAATCAGACATCTATTAGTATAAGAATTAGTCACTTCAATTTTTTTGTAAACAATCCTACACATGCAGTACATATTACTCAATAAAAGCCCAGAGGTGGGCTTATTAAGAACACCGAGTGCTGTTTTATTTATGATCAGGTACTGTTTCTTGGCTTTGGGATGCATCAGGACAAATTGCTCTTTCTCAATCCTGGAATTTTATTCCTTTCACAGAAAACTGGGGGGAGAATAGTATCCATGTTAAAGAGAAATAGAGATTAAGAATTCTTGACCTGCTAGGCACCTGTAGTTAATGCTTATATTCCTAGCTATTCAGGATGCTAAGATCTGAGGATCTTGGTTCAAAACCACCCCCAGGAAGGAAGGTCTGTGAGACACTTACCTCCAGTTAACTACCAAGTGGTAGAATGCTAGCTTTGAGTGAAGAGTTTAGGGATAGCGCCTAGGCCCTGAGTTCAAGCTCCATGAATGACGAAAAAAAAAAAAAAATCTAGATTTTAACCTGAGCTGTGTATGTTAAGAACTTCAGACATTTTTGTTGTTTTGAGACAGGGTCCTGCTATGTATTGCAGGCTGGCCTTTATCTGTCTGCCTCAGTCTCCTGAGTACTGGGATTACAGATGTGTGCCACTATGGCTGGCTAAGACTTCTGGAGTTTTCAAGTGTTTATGGGCATTTTAATATTTTTTTAAATCCTCCACAAAGATCAAAAACACTTATGCAAGCAATCTTGATGAATTAAAAAATCAGTTCTATTGACTTGAATTTTTTATGGTTATTGTTGATATACAGTGGGGTTGCAGTTACATGGATCAGGTAATGAGAAATGAGTACATTTGTTTTTGAACCTGTCTCCCCTTCTGTTGCTCTCTCGCAGTTTTTCTCTCCCATCCACCCACAAGATATCCAGTACATTTTCTACATGGTGTCTAATGAGTAGCACTATTGCATTTGTTCATTCTTGTTCCACCTTTAATGTGCTCTCATTTATCTTCCCAAGTACAAACTAACAAACAAGACAAAAGGAAAACAAAAACAGCAGCAATGGCAAAAAAAAAAAAAAAAAAGACCTCTCAGGGCTGGGAATTTGGCCTAGTGATAGAATGCTTGCCTAGCATGCACAAAGACCCAGGTTCAATTCCTCAGTACCACATACATACAAAAAAGCCAGAAGTGGTGCTGAGGCTCAAGTGGTAGAGCTCTAGCCTTGAGAAAATCCAAGGACAGTGTTCAGGCCCTGAGCTCAAGCCCAGGACTGGGGAAAAAAAATATCTCCTTTTCTTGGAGTTTATTTCATAGAATATTTTTTGTATGACCATCTGCCCACAGCTATTGAATTTTTATTGGAGAAATTACTATAGCAGAGAATCATAGGTAAATCAGTTGGATCTATAATGCAGATTTTATTTTATGAAATGACTAGGTTTTTCTATAGCCCAGGCTAGCTTTGAACTCTAATCCTCTTATATTCACCTCTTACATGCATAATACAGATAAGAATCTCAACACAAATTGCCAGTAAGAAATTCTCATTCTCTCTTCTTTTTCCTTTCACTTTCTAAGGGAGCTTTCTCTCCAGAGTTGCTGTTATGATAACAGTAATTGTCATCATCATGGTGGGCATTTGTTTAGCACACTAGAACTTACAAAGCCCTATCAGTGGATGACCCTAAGTCCACTTGCCCAATGTGCCTCAGGTAGTGTGTACAGCACTTGTGGTTGAGGAATTTGAAGGAATTTGAATTAGAGAGGCTAAAAAAGATTGATGCTTTTGGTAATCACAGTCTGGAGCTCAAAGTTTCTGAAGATGATCCCAAGTTCTAAAATTTACATTTGTGTGTGTGTGTGTGTGTATGCGTGTATGCCAATTCTGGGACTTGAATTCAGGGCCTGAGCACTGTCCTTGGACTTTTCTCAAGGCTAGAGATCTATCCCTTGAGCCACAGCACCACTTCCAGCTTTTTCTATGTATGAGGTGCCAAGGAATTGAACCTGGGACTTCACACATGCTAGGCATGCACTCTACCACTGAGCCAAACTCCTAGCCCCTAAATTCAGTGTTGAAAGCCTCTTGCTATGAAGTGACATAGTTACCTTTTAAGAACAAAGTAAGGGGCTGGGAGTTTTACCTCAGGACTGGCAAAGAAAAAGTAAATAGGGTGAGGGAGCACTGCACTTCCTTTAAGTCCCGTGTATATTGTTCATACTTAGTCCTTCTGATGAGGGTACACCAGGAAATAACTTACTTTTCCCCAGAAGGATAGGTTCAAGTAGGCAAGTAAGCAACTTGAGATCCATTGGTTATGTCTAAAGCAGAGCTCTGTGAGCTTTAACCTTGGTTTGGGATCTCATGTTTATTGCTGGCTAGATTAATTCTATTTCAAGAATGTTTAAGCAAAGGTAATTCATCTTTGTTTCAGTTTCAAGTAGTTGAATGAAGACGTATGAGGTAACTTCTCTGTAGTACATTTTGGCGCTGGAGTTTTAAGCAACAATGAAGAAGATATATTTCCCTTTAAAGAGCCACCAGTATGCAAATTTAGGTGCATGTGGTAGGCAGTGAGATAGGGTAGCATTTCAACTTAAATATATTGCATTGTAATAAATGAATTCTTATTCTTGAGCCTGAAAGCTGGCTTTTATTTGTCTTGCTTTCTGAATTAGTTGAAGTTGGGTACAGCTCAGAAGTGAATGGCTAAGTTCATTTGGCATAGACATCTGAGACTGATAGCCTTTATTATAACATGGAAATATAAATAGGGGAACTTCTGAATGAGCTAAATTTCCAAGTTCAGCAAAGGAAGAAAGGTAGCACTCTATTTCTGTCCATTTCCTTACTCATCCTTTTTGTTGGATAAATTGACACTGCACTTGAAGGTTTTTGTGAAGATATTTATTAAGTTTCTATAAATCCTGGGCAAGATAACTTTAAAAAATAAAACATTATTATGATCTTATTAAAGAATTTATTAACATTGATTTTTATATCATATTTCAAATGGCGTGTTTAACAAACAAGTATTCAAGAAGCGAATGTCTATAAACAATCACTGGCACAGATTTTAGAACATAATTAAAATTAGGCTGAGGGTTTGTATGTCATAGATACATATTAATCTATGTTTGTCAACTAGTCTTTTCCTAGTTTTGGTTCATTTCTTTTTTTTTCTTCCCTAGCAAAAATATAAAGAAGACTATGAAAACAAAATCAAAGGCAAATGGAGTGAGACACCTTGTTTTGAAATTGCAACTGCCAGAATGAATGCCGATAACCTCAACACAGTAAGTAGGAAAGGAGAACCACAGGCCCAGGGTGGGAATCTCTCTTTTTATGATTTCTAGCCACTCACTTAAATAACATCAGAACCCTGATCATTTAACTAGGTCTATCCCTATTTCACAAGGATAATATGAGTCCCATTACTGACTGCAATGTTCTTGGTATGCATTAAAGGAGCGCTTTCTAATTTATTACTTGTATGAGGAGCCAAACTGAACATATATCAAAGCTAATTAAGTTTCTTTTTGCCAGAAAACAAATGGAATTATTCTTTTCTTTCCTTAAGTTCTCTTTTGACTTTCAAGATCTCTTCCTTTATTTTTAATGTCTTACAGAGGAAATACCAGGAAGATTTTGAGAACATGAAAGACCAGATATACTTCATGCAGACCGAAACACCTGAGTACAAAGTGAATAAGCAAGCTGGGGTGGCAGCTAGCAAGGTAGGAAATGGTCTTGTGGATCTTGATGCTTTTAGAGAGTAATTTTCTTGTGTCTCTGGCTAGTGGAGGGTATATACTTGGGGCTAAGGATGAAATCAGTGGGTCCCAGATGCCTGAGGAAGAGTGGGATGAAAATAATAACAAAAGTATTTTGGAATTGTAATCTTGTTAAGTCTGGGCATTAACACCAAATCTCTGTCTTCACTATTTTATAGAATAAAAGACCTTTTGCTATCCAGAAGTAGAAAAGGTATAATTTCTGCTAACAGAATATTAGCTAGCAAAAGACAATTGGCAACTTTATATGAACACAAATAGAAACATGTACAATTCTATCATCATTTTTCTCATTTTCTTATTGAATGGTGAATATCTTGTCACAAACAAGATATTTAAGTCCATGGACCTGCTTTCAGGTAGTAAGCTTCACTCATTGGTATTTTAATGGAAGATGGTTATTACATAGCAGAAATTCTGAAGCTAAGTGCACTTGAGTCTGTACTTTGGTTTGGCCAAAGCCTTGACTCTTTGAGAGAAGAGAAAGCAGGAAGAGCACATAATCTGAAGGTGCACCATCATGTGTACTCTGCTCCTTCCTCCTCTTCCTGTAGTATACTAAATATGTGCATGCTAAAACATGCAGTCACAGGTGAGGTCGAACATTGTATGCTGATGATATTCCTTTTCTTTGAAAATGTCTTGGGAGACAAAGCCGGAAGCTAAAAGCTGAGTGAAGGTTCCAGAACAGCAGGCCCTTGGCACAGAGAGTACTGTTATTGTTACATATCTTGCTCTCTCCATTGTTTGTATCTCTCTTTGAGGGCAGGGACCATGTGGAAGTCTTTCTAGTGTCTGTTCCAGAGCCAGGCACATAATCAACTCCTTGTGGAAATGTTTGATTGAATGAATAAAAAGAAAAAAGTCTTCTGGAAATTTATGCAGTTTTTCTGTTGCCATTTTGAGTTACTATGAGCATTTTGTTTATCAATTGTCAAGCTGTCATATTTCTAAAGAGAAAATTGATATGTGGAATATTGTCATAATTACCACAGTAGAGAGGACAAAAATAGCCCATTGAGTTGCTTTATCACTATATTCTGTCCTATAGGTAAAATACAAAGAAGATTATGAAAAGAATAAAGGAAAAGCAGATTATAATGTACTTCCTGCTTCAGAAAACCCACTGCTCAGGCAGCTGAAGGCGGCAGGAAATGTCCTAAGTGATGTAAGTATATTCTATTCAGAAATGACTTGTAAATCTTAGCAGTAAGAGAGATGGCATTTTCCTCTTTCTACAGAAATGGCATGCATATAAAACTTAGCAAATACTTGAAGGCTGTGAAGTAGCTGTTGAACTAGAACTAACTGTAGGAAGACTGATTGCCACTGAGTATGATGGGCACTGATTTTGCAAGTCTGGAGAGTCAAAGAGCAGAGAAAGCCTCATCTGCTTAGAAGCTCTGGCGATCTCAATATCTGTGTGGACCTTGAGCCCATTGAAAATGTGCTGTCCCTTTGACCAGGCAGAAAAAAACTTTCAAATACAAATCTTGGCCTTGAAAAAGATCAATTGCAAAGCATAAAACTTTAAAGAAAGTTTTTCCTATCTCTCTACATTTTTTATTATGTAAATATTAAGAGACTCACTAAGGCATTAGATGTGAAATAGATTAGATAGCCTGAATCGGGCTGTAAATGATTAATATCCCAAGACCAACTTATCCATATATATAGACATATAAATGTATATATATATGTACACATACACAATTAGTGTGCATGCATGTATACACATATACACGTGTGTGTATATATATTGTATATGTACTCTGTGTCACACAAACAAACGTGTACAACATGATCACTGGAGAGTTTTCCTTATGGTTAGATTGCATCAAATTTTGTCAGTATGTGTGAATTTTATGTAGCTCGCTGAGTGGGCTATCTGTTCCTTACGCTTGACTTAGGTCCACATTGTAGGAAACTTGTGCTTGAAGCTGGAGAACAGTGGAGTGATGTGGTGAGAATGCAAGTGGATTTGTCCAAAGAGCTCTGGTTGGAAATCAATACATAGCACTTCTTCTCTCTAAATGGACATATCTATTAAACATATGACAGCCCAGATTAAAATCTATTTTGTTGAAAAAGAATGCAATCTATTAGCAAGGAATAGGATGATTTAAAATTTGAAAACTTAGAACAAAAAAATCACAACGATCTTCTTCTGCTGTTCATTTAAAACCAGTTATTGATTCTCATTGTTGTTCAAGTTAAAGATAACTGCTAGTGGAAGAGAGTTCATAATCACTCATACTTTGAGTTCTTCAGATATGCCTCCTTTTAAAGACTAATTGCATAGAGATTTTACCCACTCTGTGCATAAGGATGAAGAGAAATTGTGTATGACTCAATGTATATTAACTTTTTCATGAATATATGTTTACAACAAAAATTCAGACAGCTTAGTTTCTCAAAACTTCTGTTTGCTAGGACACAATGAGCAAGAAAATACTAAGACTAAAACTACTACCAATACTACAAAGCACAACTAAGAGCTATGTAGGATCACTGGCTTGCCTGAAAGTATAGTGCAGTTAACAACTTAGGCTCAACAATAATAGCTTATAGAAAAGTCTATGATTTATGACACCCCATCTTTGATTGTCAGTTTTCAGACAGTTAATATCTTTTCTTCTTTTCAGTGTTAGAAAATATAGCATGGAAATTACAGGATGATCTTTAAACTAATTTCTTTCTTTGACAGAAACTATACAAGGAAAACTATGAAAAGACAAAGGCAAAGAGCATAAATTATTGTGAGACCCCCAAATTCCAGCTTGACAGCATTTTGCATAACTTCAGTAGTGATGTAAGCAATCTTTAACTGCTTCCCTTCTGTTAACAAGATCATTATTTAGCCAACCATCTATTTGATTAATTAATGAACTGTCTTTTGTGTTTCAGACTAAATATAAAGATTCCTACTTAAAGAATATTTTGGGACACTACGTAGGCAGCTTTGAGGATCCATATCATTCGCACTGTATGAAAGTTACAGCCCAAAACAGTGATGTAAGTTCTGAGACAATTATTTGACTTTTCAAATAACACATTTTAAAGCATAAATGCAACAGCTGCATCCTAACATCTTCTCTGTTCCTTTTCATAGAAAAACTACAAAGCAGAATATGAAGAAGATCGAGGTAAAGGCTTCTTCCCCCAGACTATCACTCAGGAATATGAAGCAATCAAGAAACTGAATCAGTGTAAAGATGTAAGTCTATAGTACATACCAGTAATGTCCTCTGTTGCATCTAGTGGTCCAATATAGATTTAAAATGTGGACATTTTTATAAAAATATTTCAACAAGGAAATTAAAAGAAACAAAATCTTTTCTGCAGAGATGTATTATTTTTTTTGTAGTTGGCATCTCCATGTTTCAAAGAGCTAATTCTAGCTTGTGTTCTTAAAAACATCAAGAATCTAAAGACAGGACCAAGTTTCCAACATGTACATAATCACAGCATCTCTAGAACAAATGAATCTGGTTAGAAAAAAAGAAAGTATACCTTCAGCTTCCTCACGGGGTATAGGGTTCTTTTTCTTGACCCCAAGGGGATCTTGAATTTGACAGATACTGCTAAATCACATTCCTTTCTCATTGACAGCACACCTACAAAGTCCATCCAGATAAGACGAAATTCACTCAAGTACCTGACTCTCCTGTTTTGGTGCAAGCTCAAGTCAACTCCAAACAACTGAGCGACGTAAGTTCCTCTGTATACCAGGGAACCCACAAATGAGAGCGAGCATTTTATAACCCCATGCAGAAAGTCCAATTATCTTTCTGTTTTGTAGTTTTGGAGATGGAACCCAGAGCCTCACTTAGTCTCGACAAGACATTTACCACTGAGCTACATTCCCAGGCTATAAAATTTAATTTCTTGTTACATTTGTATAAAAGGTTAAGGTTTAGCAATTTATACTTGTATATATTTATTATCACTAAGTATCATTTTATTTGGGGACTTTGTATCATCTTCACAGAGCTTATTTAGAAAAAATGAGTACATGAAGGAAACTTTGAGTACAGAAAAGAATTAATTCTAGAATTAGAAAAAACTGGACTCAAATTTCAGCTCTGCCATTTATGACCAGATGGCCAATTTGTTGAATTTTTCTATACCTCTTATTTCTTTTCTATATTTTGTTTGCTGTTTTGAAAATTAAGTGAGAGGAGAAGCTGGCACAGTGGCTCACACCTGTAATCCTAGCTATTCAAGAGGCTGAGATCTTAGGATCGTGATTCAAAGCCAGCACAGGCACTAAAGTCCATGAGACTCTTATCTCCAATTAACCAGCAGAAAACCAGAAGTGGTGCTGTGGCTCAAAGTATATGGCAGTAGCCTTGAGCTGAAGAGCTCAGGAACAATGCCCAGGCCCAGAGTTCAAGTCCCACAACTGACAAAAAAATGGCAGGTGGAGGAGAGGAGAAATGTACATAGCATACCATGTAGGTCAACCAGACTAGATAGTCAGCACGTAGGATTACTTTCTCCCAGATAAGTTTGTAGAAAATGGAAGCTTTGAGGTAGGTTTATTTTTTCTTATAAGCTTTAAATACAGATTTCTAAACTAGTATTAAACTAAAAATGTAAAAATAAAAAGTAACCTCAATAAATTTACGGCATCAACAACAATGATATATAAGGGGTGACAAATGAGAATGATTTTGTTAGTGAGCATCAACAGAAAAAGAGAAGGTAGATTATCATCTCAGACCCTACCATGCCAGAAGTGATGTGCATGGAATAAAATGTGGAAGAGACACCTCACTCCAATAAGGTCTTGCCATGGTCACAGGTGAGCCAATGCCTGTCAGGAGTCCACCACACAGTAATGTAGGGCAGCCTAATTCAGCTCTGCATCTATCCCATGAGCTTAACAACTTTATACTATATAAGTATATAAAGTATATACTTTATACTATATAAGAAGAACTTATCATATTTTGAAATAATTTTCTCTCTCCTCCCCCCACCCTTCCTTGGCTCTTTAGCTGAATTACAAAGCAAAACATGAAAGTGAAAAGTTCAAGTGCCATATTCCCCCTGACACTCCTGCTTTTATCCAGCATAAAGTCAACGCCTACAACCTAAGTGACGTAAGTTTCCTGTCTTTGTACCCTATGACAAACTGGCAATCTGGGTTCTCATTTTGCAATCACTTCTTTGTACACTGAATGAATTACTCAATGGTAAGTTTGGGAAGATAGTTAACATGTGTATCCTGTCAGAATAGGACACAATGTGTGTGCCGAGGTAGCTGGAGTTTACCATAATAAGTGAACGAAGCCATAGCCATCTCATAAGTAGATTCATTCAACTAGACAATCTTTTTTTCATATATTTTTATTGTAATTAATAGAAGGGTTACATTATATTCACCAGATAGAAGGTGCATTAATTCACATACATTGATACCTTTTCTCATGTCTTGGCCCCATTTCCCTCCCCCCCACCCCCACCCCTCATCTTGTTTTCCCCCCTTCCCTATCCAATTTCAAATAACCAAATACAAATATATCCAATATATCAGATACTGTAACAATATGAGAAAACCAAAGGACAGCAAAAGAGATGGGAGATAATATAGTACATTAAGGACAACAATCACTCATTGTATGGCTTTTGTTTCTATATCCTAGAGATCCTTTCATTTAGCGCCATACTATATGGCCTTATGTATCTAGGTTTTGCTCTATTGCAAATCTCTGCTATGGGGGCCCAAGGTTTCTACTGATTATGACAAATGAGGGAAACCATTGATTGTCAACTAGACAATCTTAATATATTTTTAAACATCTCTCAAAATACCACCACATTTGTATGCTTAATTGAAAATCTTATGTTGATCTGTTAGCTATGCATTCATTTATATTATTCCATAATTCAGTTCTTCAGAATCTGGTCTTTTTAGATATAATTTCATGGTAGGCATACAATGTTTTTCATTTTTACAAATGATACTTTTATAATAAGAGAATTTGCCTGAATGAAGATATGAAACACTTAAAAGCAGACGGTCAAGGTTTGCATATTCACCTCTTATGTTCCAAACATAACTTGATAGAGAAGTCATATTGAGAGGAAAGGGTCCCCATTTCTTTACCAGTTCCATAAATAAGTACAAAGATCCAATGTTAATGGGTTATTACACTTATCCATGAAATAACCTTTGCGGAAGATTTGGGCACCAGTGATGCATTTATATCATAAGAAGTTACCTATAGGATACTTGTGTACTTTGTAAAATAATGCCCTGAACTGATTAAGGTGTTTGCAAAATTACTTTGTTAGTAATCAGGCATCAGAATGAAAACTAGAACTATAATAAAAGATTCTAATGGAGGGCAGAAAAACCTGTTCTTGGAGAGTCAGCTTGAGGAGAATCATTTAAAATATACATGATTTCAAGGACAATTAAAAGGGTTCATTTATTTTACCTTAAGAACAGAGTAATTAGGTGCTCTTCTGTCTTCAAGTGTTGTAACATGCATGCCATTTTTGCCAATTCCTTTGCTGAAATGGTCCTGTCCAGAATGTCTACAAGCAAGACTGGGAGAAGAGCAAAGCTAAGAAGTTTGACATTAAAGTGGATGCCATTCCCCTGCTGGCAGCCAAAGCCAACAGCAAGAACACCAGCGATGTGAGTGTGGCTGTGGGTCTGTGCAGGGGGGCCTTGGGACACTGCTTGCTGGGCAGCATCCGTCATGAGTGATGTCTTTGCAGGTGATGTACAAGAAAGACTATGAGAAAAACAAAGGAAAGATGATTGGAGCCCTCAGCATTAATGATGACCCCAAGATGCTGCACTCCCTGAAGACAGCCAAAAACCAGAGTGATGTGAGTGTCTTCCTAAGCCACTCATACTTTTTACTTTGGCCACTCTTCAGTAATGGACTGTGACTTTTATTTTGGTGCCAATCCTGGGCTTGAACTCATAGTCTAAGCATTGTTCCTGAGCCTTAGTGCTGGCACTTAGGCTGGCACTCTATTATTATAATTTGAACCACAACTCCACTTCTCACACTTTTGTTTACTATAACCATGGATTGCATGTTAATTGAAATCTTAGATTCAGAATGACCACGTATGAAAGCAGGAAAGGTTGGGTGATGAAGAGAAATGAATGATGTAACTTTCTGCTCACTTGCTTGCTCACTGATATTCTTGTATATTGAGAAGGCAGCAAATCTTGAAAAGGTTTCCATGACTTCCTCAATGTTCTGTTTCCACAATAAGAAAAAAGTAGTAGCAATGCTATTTTCTTCATTATTTTTCTGGAAATAGGGTTAGTATGTAAACATAGTAGATACACACACACACACACACACACACACACACACACACACACACACACACACACACATTCATTCAATGCCCTGAACTGATGAAGGTGTTTGCCAAGTCCTATGCAGAAAAAATAAGGACAAACAAAAAAATTAACTGAAAGAACAGGACTGTAGGTGGTGGCTCACACCAGTAGTCCTAGCTGCTTGGCAGATGGAGAATGGGAGGATCATTATTTAAGGCCAACAAAAGCAGTCAAGGTTGTGAAATCACTTCTATACCTATAACTGGGCTCTGTGTTGTGTCCTGACATCTCAAGCTACACGGGAGCCTGAGATTGACAGGATCACAGTATCAGACCCTCTCAACACACAAAAAAAAATGTCCATGAGTCTCCATCTCCATAGAGGGTAGCTAGATGTGGTGGCACATACCTGAGATCCTAGCAACAATGATAAGCCTGAAAGCAGGAAGAACGCATCAGCTTGGATTGGAAAGATAGCCTTGCAAGTACTTGGCTCTGAATTCAAGGGGATAAAATGATTAAAAAGCAGAAAGCATCAGATGAAAAAAAAATCACAAGATTTCACCTTGAGAATTTTATGAGTCTCATTTTGGACACTTTAAAGCCCTTTGCCCCCAATATAATATACATATATATATGTGTATACATATATTTTTTGTGGATCATAGGACTTGAACTCTGGCCTGGGTGCTGTCCCTGAGCTCTTCAGCTCCAGGTGACTGTTCTACCCCTGGAGCCACAGCCCCATTTCCCATTTTCTAGTGATTAATTGGAGATAAGAGTCCACAGTCTTTACTGCCCGGGCTGGCTGTGAACTGTGATCCTCAGATATCCTGAGTAACTACGATTACAGATGTGAGCCACTGCACCCAGCTCCAAAAATACATTTTTAAATCAAAATTGTGTTTCTAATTTCTAGAAATATTTCCTGTCTTCTATACCCATTTAAAAGTCCTGTATTTACTGGGTTTAATTTTAGATTTCTACCTGAATTTCTGTTACTATTTTTATTGTAATGTATAGAAGGGTTACAGTTATATTTGCCAGATAAAAGATACATTACTTCTCACACATTGATACCTCTTCTCATGTTTTTGTCCCTATTTCCCTCCCTCCTCCCGTCTCCCCTCATCTTGTTTTTCCCCCTTCCCTTTCCTATTTCAAATAAACAAATATACAATATACCAGGTAACAAAGTCAGATACAGTAACAATATGAGATTAACTAAAGGGCAACAAAAGACAAGAGGGAAAAAAAAGAGAAGAGGAATGACATAGTACATTAAGAACAATAATCACACATTATTTCACTTAGCCTCATCCTATATGGCCTTTCTACATGAGAGGATTTAAAGAGAATGTGAAGAAATATGTGCAACCACTTAACAAATGTTAAGTGATTTGCAAAACCATATTTTCATATATTGTTATAAAACAAGAAAGGACACTTGCTAGAGGGGTGGTGCCCTGTGTTCTCACATTGTTCTGAGCTGATCACTTTTCTAACTAAGGTTCTCTTTCTTATTTCATACCAATTTATAAAAATTATTTTTCCAAATATACCAAATTTAAAACATAAACATGCTCTAGCAGCAATGATGTGTTTTAGGTTTTCCAATCTGAGAAACATTAGGGCAAGTAACATAAGCAAATTTGTGACTATTTGCAGTGACATTTCATAAAAACTCAAGGCTCATTCATGTGGAAAATAAATATGGAGAAAATACAAATTTTGCCTCAGTGGTTATAGGATAGCAATAACATAAATGGCTTTTCTTCCATGAAATATTTCCTTGTTGGTTTGATTTGGTTTTGTTTTGACAGAGATTATACAAAGAAAACTATGAGAAGACAAAGGCAAAGAGCATGAATTATTGTGAGACCCCAAAATATCAACTTGATACTCTGCTGAAGAACTTCAGTGAGGTGGGACATCTCTAGTTACCTCCATGGTGGGAAGGCTTTTCCTATTGTTTAACAAATAACTGTGAGCTTAATGCAGGTACATTTTCTTTTCCAGGCTAAATATAAAGATTTGTATGTGAAGAATATTTTGGGACATTACGTGGGCAGCTTCGAGGATCCATATCATACACACTGTATGAAAGTTGCAGCTCAGAACAGTGACGTAAGTTTGAAGGCAATTACTCATTTTTCACAGTGACATTGTTTGGGAACCAACAGCAATTCTGATCTGTTTTTGTTCTTGCTCATTATAGAAAAGTTACAAGGCAGAATATGAAGAAGATAAAGGGAAATGTTATTTCCCACAGACAATAACACAAGAGTATGAAGCAATCAAGAAGCTAGACCAGTGTAAAGATGTAAGTGGGCTTGCCTTGAACTCTTACAATGGTTTGTCATGCTTGTGCCATCTAGTGGTAAACTGAGCAGGATTAAATGCTAACAGCAAGTGGTTAGCAGAATATCACCAATTTAAAAATTTGCCTTTTGGGGGGATGGAATTAGGGAACATAAAAATAAGAAGTTGTTTACCAACTATCAAGTAACTATGATTTAGAAGCCATTCATTTATGTGTATGTATATGTATGTGTGTGTATTTGCAGCAAAAGGAGGGTTATACAGCTTTATGAAAGTTAGGTGTTTGTCACTAAGCAGATTTCTCACAAAGGACTAGCGTGTGCCAGGCATGGTCCTTGCTACTGGGAAGGGGTAGACAACAAGGTGAACTGCCTCTCCTGAAGCTTCTTACAATATACAAGGGAGTCCAGGAACATGAAAGCTACCAGGCAATGTTAAAATGCTCACAGGATGGTGTTAAAAATCCTGATGTTCAATGTTCCTGTGTAAAAATGGAAACAGGTAACTTGAGTGGATGGGCAGGACTGGGAGAAGGTGATGGAAAGGGTGATGTTGATCAAGATGCATTGCATAGTACCTGGGCACTGGTGGCTCACATCTACTAGCTACTCCAGAAGCTGAGATCCGAGGATCACCTTTCAAAGCCAGCACAGAGAAGAAAAGTCTATGAGACTCTTATATCCAATTTACCATCCAAAGTGGTAGCATGCTAGCCTTGAATGCAAGAGCTCAGGGGCAGTGCCTGAGTCCCGAGTTCAAGTCCCACGACTACCACCAATGCCAACAAAAAGATGCATTGCCCTCATGAACTGATCTGTTCACTTAGTATCCCTTCATCAAATGATTTAAAACTAATCATTTTAATTTTTTAAAGTATTAAGCGAAGGTAAGAATGATTGGTTGGCCAATCATACCTCAAGAAGGTAGGAAACAGTAATGCCCAGCCATGCCAAGATCAGGGTAGAGAAGCCAAAAGAAGAGCTCGAGAATGAGGAATTGGAAGATGAGGAGGCAGCTGAGCTTGACTGGGGAGAAGGAGGATTGTGAGTGGTAATATGGTAGGAAATGAAGGAGAGAGGATGCAGAGGAGAGCTGGTGCTGGGAAGATTAATATGGTGACAGAGGTGACGCAGAAAAGCAGGTCACTTCAAGAGGTAGAAGGCAAATGGGAGAAAGAAAGTAAAAGAGAAAATATATCCAAGTTTTAGGAAGAAACAATTTTTGGCTGGAACCTCTTCATACATTAGTGTGAATTTGACAAGAATATAAAGACACACTTAATTTCATTAATGAATATCTTCTTTTCTAGCATACTTACAAAGTCCATCCAGATAAGACTAAATTCACAGCAGTCACTGATACGCCTGTACTATTGCAAGCTCAGCTCAACACCAAACAGCTCAGTGATGTAAGTACCATGATTTGTGCCAAAAGGGTGACTTGGATGGTGTGTTTGATTTCATTTTAAAGAGGGGTAACAATGCTCAAGAAGTAATGTTGGCGGTTAGGGAAAGTGGAAGGCAGGATTAGTTCAACCGTGGAGAGACTGGGAGAAGAATAAACATTCCCATTCATAAGATCACTTGGTGACCCTATTAATACATATTCAATAGGTTTGGGGGGACCTCTATATTTTACCTCGCTGATTCTGCTGAGAGGAGCAAGGTAACGATATAGCCAAGCATAAAAGACTATCACACTCTTAAGATAGAGTAAGGAAAGATACATTTGTTCCTAATGTAAAATGAGTCATGCAGATAGGCTCATCTATAATTAATAAGAGCAAGAATAGCATGGACGCCAGACATTCGTGGTATCCATTCCCATATACATTTCCGAACCTGTTCATGCTCTATGGCGCAGTAGAGAACAGTAAGCACAGATGTCACTGAGAAAGCTGACCTTAGCAAACTGCAGAAGAATATATGGCTGTGCACACAACATCTGTCCCTAACATTCTTGTTGTCTGGTTAGGCCCTGTACTCTATCTTTGATGCTCTTAAGGTACAATTCTTCTCAATCTTGTGCTTTGTGCCTTTAGCTACAAAACAGTACCTCCTTATTTCTATGCACTCCCTTGCCTCTCCCTAATATTGCCTTTTCTAAAACATTAAGTTCCATGTTTAAAATTTTGACTGTTTAAACATCTTTAGAATTATCATTATTTTGTTGCCACTATCATCATAGACTTTCATAGTTCAGGGAATTTCCATTCCCTTCAGGCACATAGTAGTGGCATTAATCAGATATGTGTGTCCCTAAGCAATTAAATAGCAGCCCCCCAAAATCTTGTTATACCACAAGCCCTGAAAGAGAGAGTAAGAATTCAGAACCTATTCTAACTTTGATAGCATTGTGTACCTCCCTGAAGTACTTTTCTTAGTACTAATGACTTAAGTACATACACACATATGTATCGGAGCTGTTGGATATCTATGTATGTCCATTTTCAGTTGCTATGGGAAAACACTTGAGATAAAATGATTTATAAACAATAAAGGGTTATCCACTTCATGGTTCTGGAGTCTAGGTATGATGCTTGCATACAGAGATAGCTTCTTGCTGCATTATAAAATGCTGGGAAGAAGACATCATGTGGTAGCACAGATCAAGCCAGCCAGCTGGGTCATTTTCATAACAAAGCCACTCCTAGAATTACCCATTTGCCTACTAATGCATGAGTGGATTAATCCATTCAGCAGGACAATGCTTTCAAGGCTCAATCACTTCCCAAAGATCCCACTTCTCAAAAAGCCATTGATAGATGACTTGGGGGATTGTTTCCAACACGTGAAGCTTGGTGGACACATTCAACTCAAAGCAATGTGCTTCACTGTTTTTCAGCTGAACTACAAAGCAAAGCATGAAGGCGAGAAATTCAAGTGCAATGTACCAGCAGATGCTCCTGAGTTTATTCAACACAGGGTCAATGCCTATAACCTGAGTGATGTAAGTACCAAAGCCACAGGTGCCTGTTTGGTGTGTGTGAAGAAAGGAGATTGTGTGTTTAAAAATACATAATCAGATAGGCACCAGTGGTTCATGTCTGTAATCCTAGCTACTTAGAAGGCTGAGAGATCTGAGGATTGTGATTTAAAGGTAACCCAAGCAGGACAGTTTATAAGACTCTTCTGTCCAACTAGACACTAAAAAGCTGGAGATAGAGCTGTGCTTTAAGTGGCAAAGCACTAACCTTGAGCAAAAGAAGAGAATAAAGCTCAGAGACAGTGACCGTGGCCCTGAGCTCAAGTCTAGAACTAGCACAAAACAACAGCAAGAAAGAGATAGAATCAAGAGCTATATAAATAAACTAAGACATTGTGAAAATGGAGATTTAAGGCCTACGTACTCTTAAGACTCTTACTTAGCAAGCAGGATCCATTTTCCTTGACACCTGCTATTATTCTCAGTTTCTTCATTTACCCTGCTCCCAATAACTGTAGTTTTCAAGCTCACTTTCATGCAAACATTACATGTCACCTTCTTTAAGTGATTGTTGTTGTTTTCAATTTTTCTTTTTTTTTCATATATTTTTATTGTAATGAATAGAAGGGTTACATGATATTTGCCAGACAGAAGGTACATTAATTCACATACATAGATACCCTTCCACCTGTCTAGGACCCCATTTCCCTCCCCTCCACCCCCACCCCTCATCTTGTTTTCCCTCTTTCCTATCCATGAATTTTTCTTTATATACAAAGGTAATAGTTTTTACAATGCTCTCAACATTCAAAAGAGGATGAAATATTCCCATTCTTTTTCCCACTAAGGGAAGAAGAGACTAGATGACAGAAAAAAATTAAATCATATTCCTATTGTCTAAATTACATATGAATTCAAAAAGACTGTGTACCAACAGGTGAGAATGTTGAAAAGAGTGACATTGATCAAGGATATATTGCGTTTGTAAACTATTGCATGACAAGTCATTTGTACAACAACTTAAACATAACAAAAAATAAAAACAAGTGCTAGTGATTCATAGTTGCAATCCTAGCTACCCAGGAAGCTGAGATCTTAAGATAGAGTTTCAAAGCTAGCCTGGGCAGACATATCTAAGAGACTCGTCTCTCCTGTTACCAAGCTAAAGAAGCTAGACATGGAGGTGTATCTCAAAGGGTAAAGTGCTATCCTGGAGCAAAAAGTAAAGCAAGGGCATGAAACTCTGATTTCAAGCCCCAGCACTGGCATGAAGGGAAAAATATCTTGCTATTTGCCATATTGTATATGCCAGTCTTGTAGAGTACTAACATTGAAATGGGACAAAGGTTAGTCAAGAGTAAGAGATCTTGAGTTCAACGCCCCAGCATAGGAAACACACACACAGACTAAAAAAAATTAGTATTTTATGTATTATTCTGTGTTCAATATTGATTTTAAAAATTCCTTTGCTGAAATGGTCCTGTCCAGAATGTCTACAAGCAAGACTGGGAGAAGAGCAAAGCTAAGAAGTTTGACATTAAAGTGGATGCCATTCCCCTGTTGGCAGCCAAAGCCAACAGCAAGAACGCCAGCGATGTGAGTGTGGCTGTGGGTCTGTGCAGGGGGGCCTCGGGACACTGCCTGCTGGGCAGCATCCGTCATGAGTGATGTCTTTGCAGGTGATGTACAAGAAAGACTATGAGAAAAACAAAGGAAAGATGATTGGAGCCCTCAGCATTAATGATGACCCCAAGATGCTGCACTCCCTGAAGACGGCCAAAAACCAGAGTGATGTGAGTGTCCATCTTAGTTTCAAGACGGTATTCCTGGTAATATGCTTGGAGGGGGTGGAACAGGGGTGGAAATTTGGGTTTCAGGGGACAGTAGTGGTGGTGATATAATATATAAAAGGATTGGGGATTGCTGGGTGCTGGTGGCTTACACCTATAAGCTACTCAGGAGGCTGAGCATTGTGGTTTGAAGCCAGCCTGGGCAAGAAAGTGAGACGTATCTCCAACTACTCACTGGAAGTGGCACTGTGGATTCAAGTGGTAGAGAACTAGCCTTGAGCACAAAGGCTCAGGGGCTGTGCCAAGGCCCTGAGTTCAAGCCCCATAACTGGAAAAAAATGTATATCTATTGGCCCAATCCTGTTCACAAGAATTTCCTGAAAAGAGCCTGAAACTAGAATGACTTTTCAGGATCTTGTATATCTCATATTATAGAGATAAGTATTATTGAGTGTAGCTTGAAGTACAGTTCACTTTTCAAATTATGCATTGGCCTAGTGGTAGAGTGCTTACTTAATATGCAGGAAGATCCAGGTTCGTTTCCTTAGTACCACATACATAGAAAAAAGCAAGCCAGAAATGGTGGGTGACTCAAGTGAAAACTCTAACCCAAGGACAGTGTTCAGGCCCTGAGTTCAAGTCCCAGGAATTGCAAAAGAAAAAATGGTGTACATTAATATTTAATACATCAGTTGTTCTCAAAATCTCTTAGAAAACATTACCAGATATTTTAACATAAATGAAAAAAAAAAACAACCTTTGTTGTTGTTGGTCATAGGGCTTGAACTGTGAGCCTGAGCGCTGTCCTTGAGCTGTTCAGCTCAAGGCTACTGGCACTTGTGGTTTTCTAGTGGTTAACTGGAAATAAGAGTCTCCCAGTCTTTAGTGCCCAGGCTGGCTTTGAATTTCGATCCTCAGATCTCAGCCTCCTGAAAAGCTAGGATTACAGGCATGAGCCACCATACTCAGCAAAAAATCACTTTTTGTTAAAGATTTTATTAACACTGATTTTTACATCATATTTCAAATGTCATGTTTAACAAACAAGTATTCAAGAAGGGAATCTCTATATGCAATCACTTTTATTAACACTTTTAAATGATATTTAAACTACCTTTGGAAGCCAGCCTAGACAGGAAAGTCTGTCAGACTCATCTCCAGTAAACTACACAGAAAAGCCAGAAGTGGCTCAAGTGGCAGAGCACTTGCCTTGAGCAAAGGAAGCTCGGGACAGAGCTTAGGTCCTAAGTTCATGCCCCAGGACTTGCACCAAAAAGATTTAAAAAGGCAATAGAATAAAAAAACAGGGTGGAAATGAAGCTGTCACTGAAGTGGTAGACTTATAGCCGTGACAGTATGCCCAGGCCCTGAATTCAAGCCCCAGGACCAGTGCATACACACACACCTTAAATAAGACTTAGCAGATCCTATAACAGTGTTCAACATAAATTTGCATCATTAATTTTAATCATGTGTTCATATCATATAATGATGTGTACACATCTTCTTCCTTGTCTATCACAGACACAGTTTACTAGTTTACTGGATCCTTGGCCCTTCTCTATTCAAGAAGGCTCCAGCTCCTGTTGATGTCATATGTAGCTTTATCATTTTTTTATCTTGCCACCAATGCCTTAGAACATGAGGCACAAGATAAATTCATAAATACTTGTTAATCATGAAAGACATTGTCAGTTGTCTTATGCTCATATAATGTCCAAGGTAAAGGAATCTTTTTTTTGCCAGTCCTGGGGTTTGAACTCAGGACCTGGGCACTGTCCTGGAGCTTTCTCAAGGCTAGCACTCTACCACTTGAGCCACAGTACCACTTCTAGCATTTTCTGTGTATATGGTACCAAGGAATCGAACACAGGGCTTTGTGCATGTTTGGCAAGCACTCTATCACTAGACTACATTCCCATCCCCCTTATGGCATCTTTTAAAGGCTTTCGGATGTTTAGCAATACTTTGTCTGCATTGAGATGTATCTTCTTATTTGAACAAAACCAAAAAAAAAAAAAATGAAAACAATTCAGTTAACACTTCCACATACCATTTACTGATGTGCCATTGATTTATTAGTTTCTTGTAATTAATAAAAAAACTTTTAAAATGTTCTATAGTGAGTTTCTATTTCTTATTTTCATGAAGGTCTAGATTTTATAATTAAATGCTAAATTAATTCAGTAACCATGATTATCCACGAAAATATAGGGAAGTAGCTCAAGATCCCTAAGTTAACTGATCCAATCATTTGCAAAGGAAATCACTACAAAGGTTGCAATGTATCTCTCTCTTTGCTGGCTTGGGTCACTAACACTTGACTAGTTACAAACAAAAGAAGGTAGTTTTATAGTTGTTATAAAGGAAACTGGTCAGAATTATTTTTCTCTGTTGAGGTAGGTTGATAATAATGAAACAGGGAATTCAGCCTAATTAGCACCATGAATAAACATTCCAGAATACCTGCCAATGAAGGTGCCTCCTGAGGCCCGGCCAGGACATTTGGGTTATGAGAACACAGTACACAGGGCTACTTTCATGGATCTGTTTCACAAACTTTGGTCCCCTGAGGTTGTATAACTGCAGCAGTCTGAAGCTCCTATTAAATTGTTACTAAAATTAAACTTGGGAATAAAAAAATACCTTTTCGGTTCTCAGTGGGGCTCATGTACTGTCCAAGATATAATAGGTTGGAAATTCAGTAACTGTCATTTAAAAATGACTCTGGGTATCAATATGCAAGAAGTACTGCACCCACTACCTGATGAGTGTAACTGTAACCCCTCTATACATTACCCCAACAATAAAATAAAATAAGTAAAAATTACTCTGGAAAGCTCAGAAGATAATTCTGAGAAGTAAATCAATGGTATAAAATGACTTCCATGTGATTTTTCACTAATTACAAAATACATCCTGATTGGAAAACTTGAAAAGTTTTCATCAACAGAAACAATACATGAGAGCTAGCAGGCATGGGACTTGAACTCTGGGCCTGGGCATTGTCCTTGAGCTCTTCAGCTCAAAGCTACTGCCCCACCCCTTGAGCCACAGTGCCACTTGCCACTTTTGAAATCATGTTTTAAAATAACCCCTGGATGAAATAGAAGCTTTGACCAGTTCCTTATGTCTGTTGTCACTATTTTTTTTGACAGTCCTGGAGCTTGAACGCAGGGCCTGAGCATTTGTCCTTGGGCTTTCGTAAGGCTAGAACTGTACCACTTGAGCCACAGCACCATTTCCAGTTTTGTTTTGTTTTTTTATATAGGTGGTACCAAGGAATCGATCCCAGGTCTTCATGCATGTTAGGCAAGCACTCTACCACTAGGCCAAACTCCCAACCACTCTTACAGTTAATATTTGATCCAGATGTTTTGGGAGGATCTGTGCAGACATGATTTTCTAGAGGATTTCAATGGTGTGTGAGATAGAAGCACATTTGGGGGCAAAACGTTTCAAATGTTTCTATCTCTTCATCTACATTGTATGTATTTTGCTTTTGAAAAATCCATGGGGTGGGGGCAGGAGTTTGGCCTACTGGTAAAAGTGCTTGCCTCGCATACACAAAGACTTGGGTTCAATTCCTTCATACCACATTTGTATTAAATGCTCATTTCCTACCACAGCGTGAATATCGAAAAGACTACGAAAAGTCAAAAACCATCTATACGGCTCCACTTGATATGCTTCAAGTCACTCAAGCTAAGAAGTCTCAGGCAATGGTCAGTGATGTGGATTATAAACATGTCTTGCACAACTACAGCTACCCACCTGATAGCATCCATGTGGACCTTGCCAAGAAGGCATATGCACTACAGAGTGACGTGAGTGACTGGCTTTTCTCTACTCCCGCTTGATTTTTTGATGTTGCTGTTATTGTGCCAGGTCTGGGACTTGAACGTGGGGCCTGAGCACTGGTCCTGAGCTTTTGTGCTCCAGGGTAACACTCTACCATTTGAGCCACAGCTCCACTTCCAGGTTTTTGGTGGTTAATTGGAGATAGAAGACTTAAGGATTTTCCTCCTTGGGCTGGCTTTGAACCGTGATCCTCAGCTTCCTTAGTAGCTTCAGATTACAGGCATGAGTCACTAGTGTCCAGCTTTACTCCTTCTTTCAAATATAGAAACTAAAAAGGCTTTCTTAGTTGAGAAGGTTTCTGACTTCTCACAGGTATCTGTATGGTATCCTCTGTGTGTAAGCAAGCAGGTCCTGAAATTCAAAAAATCATATGCCATTTTTGCTTCCGGGCATATTCTCTTAAGAAATACTGGGCATGTTCTCATAAGAAATAAAAGGAAGACTTTTGAAGCAACATTCATCTGCTGGTTATCATAGTAACATTATTCATAATATCTAAAAGGTAAAATCAGCCTACATAGCCATTAAAAGATGAAGTTATAAATAACAATAAATAAAGAAGGGAATATAATTTGGCCAAAAAAAGAAAGAAATTCCAACAAAAGCAACATGTATGACCATTAAGTGCACCATGCTAAGTTCATTTCCAACATACTTGTGTCTTGTGGATATTGCTATTATGCTGGTTCATCCTTTGTCCTTTGACTCATCATCTTGTTTCCCCCTTCTCTTCCCTTCCCCAATTCAAAGAAACAAATAAATGTATATACAGTATACCAAGTACCAAAGTCAGATACAGCAACAGAGGATAAACCATAGGAGAAAGAAAAAGAAGAGGAAAAAAAGAGTAAAGAAATAGCTTCAGATAGAACATGAAAAACAACCACAAGGATAAATCTATTCATTTTGCTTAGCCTCTTCCCACATGGCCATATGCATACAGCTTTTGAGCTATTGCCCTCCTCTGCTAGATTATTCATCTCCAGTAGATGGTAAACCTTGCAAGGGCAGGGATTGAATGCTTTCCTTTTATTATTATTCCACACTAAAGATTAACTCTTTGAATTTTATGTCTAAAATTTGTCTTTATATTAGCTATGGACAAACAGCAAAAATGACTCATAATTTTAATAAACAAATAACTGTCTACTAAATAAGAAATAATTGTCTCCTACATAAGACCAGTTCTAAAAAATAACTGCTCCTTAAACAAATTAACAAGTACAACTATTGTAAAAATCTCTTGAAATATAGCTGTATACATACATAAGTTCAGTGTATACAAAGCAATTAGGAAAAATGACTACCAAATCTTATCTAATTAGAAAATGGGCAATTATTTGCCTTCATTGTGAGCTTCAAGTCTAATTTAACCATGAAAACATAATATTTGAAGTTTTAGGTAATGAACATCTTACACTGGGACATCTGAATACAGTAATTGATTCTTCAAAATAAGCCTTTTCTGGGTTAAATTTAGAATTCTACATACTTCCACTGCACAGGAAATAAGGACAAACTGGACTGTACACTCATAAAGAGAAAAGAAAAATCTTGGGGCTGCTCAAAAAAATCTCATAAAATTGTATAAAATAATTTCCATATATGGAGTAATAGACCTGCTAGGAAGTTTTTTTTATAAAAAAAGAAATGAGTAAAACTAATAATTTTAAATAATAAGGATGACCCTGAGAACAGACATGTACATTTTCTTCTTGGTGTTTTAGGTGGAATACAAAGCTGACTACAACAGCTGGATGAAAGGCTGTGGCTGGATGCCTTTTGGGTCTTTAGAAATGGAAAAGGTAAAACGAGCTACTGATATCCTTAATGAGGTAAGTCCATAGGCTTTGTCACAGAGGCTTGGGAGTGTATTAAGACTCTCAAAGCCCCGCTCAAAGCAAAAAGGGGATACTTTCCTTTTCTGCTACATTCCATGATCCTAATTCATGAGAACAAAAGAAAACACCATTTGAATGAGTGACAGACAAGCATACTCTTGTACATTATCTGCAATCACTCATGCTAAACATTTGAAATAGAAATATTGTAACAACTTTATAAAAAGCTATAATTTACCTATCAGCAATTTTAAGTGGACACCCTTACAAGTTTTAATAAATTCATATAATTATGCAGCCTTTAGCACAGAAAATGAACTTAAAATGTTAGTAGTGTTCAAAGAAGTGTCCTGAAAAAAAAGTTACTTTTCCCATGCTCAGACCACCCTCCCCACAATTGCTGATCTACTTTCTGTCTTCTTAAGGTTTTTTTTGTTGTTGTTGTTTGTTTTTGCCAGTCCTGGGCTTGAGCTCAGGGTCTGAGCACTGTCCCTGGACTTTCTCAAGGATAGAGCTCTACCACTTGAGCCTCAGCACCACTTCCAGCTTTTTTTTTTATGTATGTGGTGCCGAGGAATTGAAACCGGGTCTTTGTGCAGGCTAGGCAAGCACTCTACCACTAGGCCAAACTCCCAGCCCTGTCTTCTTGAGTTTTATTGTTTGTAAATATTTTTTTTTGCTTCATAGGATGTTTCTGAGGTTATCCATGCCTATACCTGTCATTCATTCATTTAAAAAAATTAGTGTTCTTCCCTTTTATGGACATAGAGTATGTTGATGTTCTCTTAGATGGTTAGTGGTGTACAGATTATTTCCTGTTTGGGGTGATTGTTAGCAATGCAGTTGCCATCTTTGAAAAAATATAACTTACATGATAGTCTTGATGATTCTGTAGAAGTTACATAAATTACTTAGTAGTAAGTCCTAAAAAAAAATATCTTGAGGATTTTAGAGCCTTGGCTGTCTACAGTCACCAGCAGCTGAAAACCCACTGTTCTCAGCTGACTGTGTGTTCAAGGAGGGTGACTTAACTACTTGATAGACAGAGGTCTTAAAGAAGGCATGGCTTCCATGTGCCAGGTTTTATGCCTCTTGTTATTTTGTGTTTTTATTTTGTTCCAATGAACACAGTTTGGGAGCTTTTTCAGAAGAAATTTTTTTTCTGGATTGCTTATTTTCAAAAGTCTGAAGCTGATAAAGTGACAATGCCCTATATGTAAAACTGGGATTGTATGATACGCATCAAGAATGAGGACTGGGAAAGTAGAGTAGAATATAGGATTACTTAGAGCTCAGTGTTGCTGGTTCCCAGCTGGTACACCTTTCCACAGTACCCCTTCTTTGCCTCTTTAATGTTTATTGGTAACTATAATGTGAATGCCAGCAAAGTCAGCAAAGCAGGACCTCTCCATCTCAGTCATCCATCATTCCTGGCTGTTGTCTACATCCTTAGCTGCTCCTCCCTTAATTGGGAGGCATCTTTCCTCAGTTGCTGGTGGGGTGAACCCATGAGTTTCATACAAATATACACAGAATCTCCTTGCCTGCTTTACTGTGCTCCTTTTAAGAACTCTGTGATGTTTGTGGCTTCAGCCTAGCTGGGAGCCAACACCTTGTGCAAGAAATCAAGGAATAGTGTATGTCTGGCTCCTGAAAGACAAATGGGTCTCTATTCTAACTCTTCCATAAGTAAATCAATTTGAAAAGATTGGCTTTTGTAATGTGCTCCTTTCTCATTCAAATCAATCAAGGTATTTGTATTTTTATACTGTCATATTTTAATAAATAGATTTTTACTCTTTTAAAGTCCAAATTACATTTTGAGGATTTGGATGAATGTTAGTCTTCAGTGAAAAATATATAATTTTCTCTTTTTGATTCACCAAATAGAAAAAGTATCGCCAACATCCGGACACACTCAAGTTTACCCCAATTGAAGATGCTCCAATTATAGTACAATCCAAAATTAACCAGGCCCAGCAGAGTGATGTAAGTGTTCATCCTGTGTATATTTTAATAATAATTAATACAAATATTTTAATGTCCTGATCAAGTTTAAAGGAAAAGATTTGTTGGAGTTTTCAGGAGTTGAATTTTTTTATAAAATCATGCTATTGCAATTATTTCACAGTCTAAACAGTTCATTTACATAAGCAATTATATAATTCTCCAACTGTTCTATATAGTATAAACTATATTCTATATAGTATAAACTATCCCTAAGTCTCTTTAATCTTCCACAAAGTGTAAGCAAGGTGGCTAGTTTACTCCAACCCATCAGCCTTTTCTATCCTCAAGCAAGATTCTGCAGATTAATATTTTTGAAATAATTTATTAACTTTGATTTTTACATCATATTTCAAATGATATGTTTAACAAACAAATATTCAAGAAGGGAATCTCTATATACAATCACTGGCACTTAGTTTTTAGAACATAATCAAAATTAGGCTGAGGGTTTGTATGTCATAGATACATATGAATCTATGTAATAAAACATTATGCCTATAGAGGCATAGATTTTTATGTCTATGTAGTTGTGTTTGTATTTCCAATACCATGTCCATAGCATTGGGTATGCAAATATTGAGTCCTCGCTCTTGTACTGTTTGGATCTAATAGCCACATATTAAGGATACCATGCACCTTTTGTTCCTTTGGTCTTGACTTGTCTCACTCAACATGATTCGCTCTGTATTCATCCACTTCCCTGCAAATGCCAATATTTTATCTTGTCTGTTGGCTATGTAGAATTCCATTGTGTATATATATATATGTATATATATGTATATATATATGTATATATATCCCACATTTTCTATATCCATTCATCTACAGTAGGGCATCTGCATTGTTTCCATCGCCTGGCTATTGTGAATAGTGCAGAGATGAACATAGCTGAGCAGGTGTCCTTACCATATCTTGGGTTATGATGTTCAGGGTAGATGCCCAGAAGTGGTATGGCGGGATCGTAGGGAAGGTCAATTTTCAGTTCTTTAAGAAACCTCCACACTGCTTTCCAGAGTGGCTGAACTAGATTACAATCCTACCAGCAGTGCAGTAGGGTTCCTTTTTCTCCACAACCCCGCCAGCATGCAGATTAATGTTTTTATCAGATCACTTCCCTAGCTATCTTTACCTTGGTTCAGACATCCTGTGTGCATGCCAAGAGATATTTACTGACTTAAGCAGCATGCTGATAGGAACTTGCACATAAATGACCTTAAATACCCACAGATGTTTGCAGATGAATATGGGGGCAGGGCAAAGAGACTTTCCTTTGGAAAGATACTCCACTCTAAAATTTCTTCCTTCCTTCCTTCCTTCCTTCCTTCCTTCCTTCCTTCCTTCCTTCCTTCCTTGTTTCCTTCCTTCCCTCCCTCCCTCCCTCCCTTCCTCCCTCTCTCTCTCCTTCCTTCCTTTCTTCCTTTCTTTTTTTTTTCTTTCTTTCTTTTTGTGGGTCATGGTGCTTGGTCTCTGGGCCTGGGCACTGTTCCTGAGCTCTTCAGTTTAAGGCTACTGCCCTACCCCTGAAGCCCCACTTCTCATTGGAGATAAGAGTCTCACAGACTTAGTGCCAGGCTGGCTTTGAACCATGATCCTCAGATCTCAGCCTCCTGAGTAGCTAGGATTACAGGCATGAGCCACCGAGCCTGGCTAAAAATGCTTTCTTGTTCATGAAATGTTTCTCTATTCTTTGCCTATTAACCATTTCTCTTCTAGGTCAATTACAAAGCCAAAGGAGAAGAAATTCTGCACAAATACAACCTGCCAGCAGACCTGCCACAATTCATCCAAGCCAAAGTCAATGCCTACAATATTAGTGAGGTATGTGTGTAGAGTTGGGCTTATGTGTGTATGTAGTCCATCTTCACTAATGTGGCCTTGCGGTTAAGCTCTGATGGCATTTTTTTTCAGAATATGTACAAAGCAGACTTGAAAGATTTGAGCAAGAAGGGATATGATCTGAGAATTGATGCCATTCCCATCAAGGCTGCCAAAGCTGCCAGGCAGGCTGCAAGTGATGTAAGTCCACCTTGGGGTCCCATGTGTAATGTAGGTGGGTGAGTTGGGGCCTGATGGGTTACTCATGATTCATCTGCTATCCCTGATTGGAAGCAAGTCTCACTGAAAACTATACTCTAGGAAGAAAGTTTTCTAGAAGATGATTGGGAGGAGGTAGGGGTAGGAAAACTGGGACAAAAACAAGAGAAGGGGTATCAAAATTTGAGAAGTAATGTACCCATTACCTGACAAATGTAACTGTAAACCCTCTATACATTATCCCGACAATAAAATACAATAAAAAAGAAGGAAAATTTTCTAAACAGATTTGAATTTTCTTGGAGGACAAAACTATTATAATTTTCCAGTAATTAGTCCTCATATTAACCAAGAGTTTAAAAGTATCATCTAGATTTCCATACAAATTCATATTTTTTCTCTTTTAAGGAAATAAGCAATTTACCATTTAAGTTATAATGGCCTCCTGATGGTAAAATTTTATCCCATACCTCAGTTTGTGTGATTTCTTTGTCTTTCTCCTTCCCTTTACTTCAATTGATGAAAGCATTGGTTTCAAGTGTCACAGCAGCTAATAGTGATTAGTTTCCACTGATGTTAAGAATATTTTTTTGCCTGTCCTGGTTTTGAGCTTAGGGCCTGGGCACTGTTCTGGAGCTTTCTCAAGGCCTGAGCTCTACCTTTTGAGCCACTGTACCACTTCTGGCTTTTTTTATGTATGTAATACCAAGGAATTGAACTTGGGTTTTCGTGCATGCTAGGAAAGCACTCTACCACTAGGCCAAACTCCCGGCCCTGACATTAAGAATTTTATTTCTTACCATGTTCACCTGGAAATGGACTGAGATCATCTTGCTCTTTGATATGGTAATGATATCAGCTAGGGCCCTGCCTTTTGTCCTATAGGAATCAAAGTCCCTTTCCTCACAGTGTCTGCAGTTCCTCTGAAGGTTTGCTTTTAGAAGGCAGCTGTGATCACCACTATACCTCTAGTATAATGGGTAGTCACTGTTTTAGTGTCCCCTTCTTGTTGCATGGCTGGCTCTGATAGATTTTCTTTTTCTTTTTATGTGACTCAGGCATGAGCCAATACTTTCTTTCTGACTTCCCAGAAAATTCTAAAAAAAAAAAAAAAAAAAAAAAAACCCAAAACACAATATTACTGGTCGAAATGAAAGTTACATTGCACAGATGTGAATCTAATTAAATAACAAATGTCCAAATTCTGAAAAGCTCTCCCACACAGAATTTCTCACTAACATTATTTCTCTATAGTATTTCTTTTTTTTTTTTTTTTTGCCAGTCCTGGGCTTGCGCTCAGGGCCTGAGCAATGTCCTTGGACTTTCTCAAGGCTAGAGCTCTACCACTTGAGCCTCAGCACCACTTCTGGCTTTTTTTCTATGTATGTGGTACCAAGGAATCGAACCCAGGTCTTCATACATGCTAGGCAAGCACTTTAACAACTAGGTCAAACTCCCAGCCCCTCTATAGTATTTCTTTCAGCCATGTTGTGTTCCAAATACCATCATATTTCCTTGTGTCTCTGCTTATGTCCTAAGCTCTTCTCCAAGTCTCCCTTCAGAAGTCTAATCTCTTACCTCTAATCAGTGTGTACTACTGGCTCTAGGCCTCCCTTTGAATAGCCAAGGACTCTTGAAAATTCTACAACTATAAAAATTCTTAGACTAAGAATATAAGCAACTATGTGGAACTCTAGCAGTCTAATGTCATAGACACAGCCTGTAACATATTTATCTTTTCATTCTTTTCCAGTAACTATGTGCAAAAGAACTTTGAAAAGTATATTTCAAAGGTGTATTTACCTTGTCACAGATACGAATTATGGTAACAGTCCCAGTCCATCTTCATTGGCTGCAAAAGTAACTGTGGACATTCAAAAGAGTTATAAATAACATTTTTATTTTACCAGGCTGTATCTCAAACTACATATGGTCCTGAACATACTTCAATTCTGTATCTACAGATCCAACAAACTGTAGATCAAAAATAGTTTTTAGGGGCTAAAAGGGTGGTAGAGTGGTAGAGTGCTTGCCTAGCATGTCCTGGGTTTGATTCCTTGGGACCACATACACAGCAAAAGCTAGAAGTGGTGTTGTGGCTCAAGTGGTAGAGTCCTAGCCTTGAGAAAGCCCAAAGACAGTGCTCAGGCCCTGAGGACTGGCAAGAAAAAGATTAAAAAAATTACATATGTATGGAACACATACAGACCATTTTGTTTCTTTACTATTTATGTGCCATTTATATGTATGAGGTATTTAATAATTAGAAATGATTTAAGGTATACATGAGACTATGCATAGGCTATAAGCAAGTACTATGTCATTTTGCTCAGGGACTCATTTAGGCATGATTTTGATGTCTGCAAGGCCAGGAGGTCTGGAGCCGGTCCTCTATCAGTAACGAGGAATGACTCCTTATACAAGTGAATAGCTTATTGATTATTGATACATGATAAATTCTGGGTTGCTGAATTTGAATCATGGCCCCATTATTCAGTAAAATCTTGAAAATGACATTTAAAAACTTGCACCTTAAAAACTGCACTCTAAAACATGCTTATCTTTTGTTTCCAACAGGTTCAGTACAAAAAAGATTATGAGAAAGCTAAAGGGAAAATGGTTGGTTTCCAAAGTCTCCAAGATGATCCTAAACTGGTTCACTACATGAACGTGGCTAAAATACAGTCTGACCGGGAATATAAAAAAGACTATGAAAAGACAAAAACCAAATATAATACCCCCCATGACATGTTCAATGTTGTAGCTGCCAAGAAAGCTCAGGACGTCATCAGCAATGCCAACTATAAGCATTCTCTTCATCACTACACCTACCTGCCTGATGCCATGGATCTGGAATTGTCTAAAAACATGATGCACATCCAGAGTGACGTAAGTGCCATGCCTCCCACAAGAGCAGCCTCCCCCCATTCTGGGCCTGCCATCCCATCATTCTTCTTTTTCCCCATTGCCATAGAATGCCTACAAGGAAGACTACAACACTTGGATGAAGGGCATTGGCTGGATACCGATTGGCAGCCTTGACCAAGAAAAAGTGAAAAGGGCAGGTGAGGCCCTGAATGAGAAGAAGTACAGGCAACATCCAGACACTCTTAAATTCACCAGCATCGTGGACTCCCCAGTGATGGTCCAGGCCAAGCAGAACACACAGCAAATCAGTGATGTGAGTATAAAAAGAGAGGGAGGGCAATTTATTTGGGAGGGCTGTTTATTCAAAATAGGAAAGGGAAGTGGGGGGAAACAAGATGATTGGGAGGGCTGGAGGATAAATGGGGACTAAAACATGAGAAGGAGTATCAGTGTGTGAGAAGTAATGCACCTACTATATGGAGAATGTAACTGTAACCCCTCTATAAATTACCCTGACAATAAAAAAATGCCTAGAATCAGCTCAATACTTCTTCAGAGAAGTATGTTTTTATTTTAAACTTATTATTTTCTGCATGTAACATAACAAACCATACTTTTTAAACCGAAGGTAGCAAAAAGAATTTTAACCTTTCTTGAAAAACATTTTCCATCTGGGCACTGGGTGGTTCGTGCCCACAATACTAGCTACTCAAGAGGGTGAAGCCTATCTGGTAGAAAAGTCTATGAGATTCCATCTTTGAAATAACCAGAAAAAAGGTTGAACAAGAGCGTGGCTCAAGGGGTAAAGCAGCAGCTGAGGAGGAAAGCCAAACATGTATAAGGTACCAACAAGGAATAAAAATAATATTTTGGCTGCCTTGAAGAGTGTCTTAAAGAGAGAGTTTGTTATTTTGGATATATTTGGCACAGTATAAACAGTTATATTCTTTGTTGAGTTTGGGGTAATGGTGGTAAGGATTAGATTCAAGAACTCATGCTCTTGTACTAAGTTGATATTATCAACTGTACCTTCCCTGTAGCCTGCAAAAAGTTCTAATCCTACATGTACACATACAGGCATATACACACACCAAATTTAGCCTAAATCACATACTCCTTGTGGCAAATTCATTGTTTAATACTAAGTTGATTGACACTTGCTTTTCATATATGACAAAATGAGAAAAGAACACAAATGAATGTGTTTGCTCCTCAGAATTAATACTCACTGATTCATTTGAAATGGTTGTCTTGGTGGAGACAAGGTTTGTCTTCTAGCCTCCCAAGGGCAGTGTATATGCTCTGGCTAATGTTGTTGACAATTTTATTTATTTTTGAAAGTGTCATAATCTTTACTTTGTTTCACTTCAGTCAACTCTATATTAATGTACACAAATCTATTGATACATGTTAGTAAGTGCTCTGAGAGCATTATATAGTTCTGACTATATCCAGGTACTATTGAATACAGTTTGTATAACTCACTAATTCATACCATTTTACCTACTAGCACCACTATTTCTAGTTTAGGAAAATCAGGTTCAGAGTGTTCACATCACATTTTTAGTTCATATGAAATGGTAGAACTGACAAAATGTCATTCCCTTATCTTCTCAAATTCTCAGGTGTGGAATATATACATTTCATTACCATTTGCTTAGCCTGGAATCACATAGTCATTAATATTCCTTATCTGAATATTGACACCTAGGTACTTCAGGCAGAAATGTCCCTATGAGCCTCTTATCTCTAATTAGCCACTCAAAAACCAGGAGTAGATTTGTAACTCAAAGAGGTAAAGGACTAGCCTTGAGTAATAGAGCTTTGGAACAGCACCTAGGCTCTGAGGTCCAGCCCCCTAACCTATCCCCCCCAAAAAAGGAGAAGAACTCAAGTATACACACTACTGTATCAACACTCCATTTAGTTCACCTCTAAGGAACATACTAAATGACAAATTAGATTGGAAGTCTCTTTCAGGAAGTGACTGGCTCATTCTAGGTTTTGAAATAGAATTTGTTTTCTGTTATTGAAATGAGGGTACAATAAAGTCTATCTGTGTCTTATATATACATTTATCTGATTTGGGGAACGAAAGGGAACAACCAAATAATGAGACAAAGGAAGAACCAATACAACAGTGACATTCACATGACACTGTTAGAAATGAACTTTACAAATCATTGGAGGGGGAGGGAACATGGGAGGAAAAGGAGAGAGGGTAACAATGTTTGACAAGATGTATATTCAATACCTTACATGTGTACCTGTAACCCCTCAGTGCAACACCTTGACAATAAAATTAAAGTTAAAAGATTGAAAACTTTTTAAATCTCTATATACTTTGATGACTTTGAGTAAAAGGATTCATAATTTATTTATTTTTTTGTGGGTCATGGGGCTTGAACTATGGGCCTGGGCATCGTCTTTGAGCTTTTCAGCTCAAGGCTACCAACCCACCCCTGGAGCCACAGCCCCACTTCCCATTTTCTAGTAATTAATTGGAGATAAGAATCTCTTGGTTTTTAGTGCCAGAGCTGGCTTTGAACCATGATCCTCAGATCTCAGCCTCATGAGTAGCTAGGATTACAGGCATGAGCCACCATCCCCAGCAAGGATGAATAATTTTTAAATTAACAAAATAGTGTAAATATAAAGTGTTAAACCTTTTGATATAAGCTTTGAGTTCCTATAAAATACCTTCAGGTATGAAGAAAATATTATATAGTTTCACTGATGCAATTATAATTGAAACTTTTTAACATAAGTTAAAAAATTAACCACCATCTCCTTTCTAAATGTAAAAACTCCAAAATAAAAGAACATAAAAACCAAAACAAAAAATTAGGAGCTTTTAATGCTATTGGCAAAGAACAAATGTATCTAGCTTTGGTGAATTCTGTTGTTTTAGGATTTTATATTGGGATTTCCTTTATAGTTAATAGAAAACCCAAGTTTTCTATTAAGAATTTTTTCCCTTTTAATGCATTGCTAATACAGTGCTTTCAAAAAACAATAAAATGTATGTTCTTGATGCTTTTTGTCCATAGAAATGATGGGGATTGGGGCCGGGAGTTTGGCCTAGTGGTTAAAGTGCTGGCCTAGCATGCATGAAGACCCGGGTTCGATTCCTCGGTACCACATACATAGAAAAAAGCCGGAAGTGGTGCTGAGGCTCCAGTGGTAGAACTCTAGCCTTGAGAAAGTCCAAGGACAGTGCTCAGGCCCTGAGTCAAGCCCAGGACTGGCAAAAAAAAAAAAAAAAAGAAATGATGGGGATTGAGCTTGGAAAAACTCATTTAAGCCTGTAATTGATGGATTTCCCTTTTTGCATGACGTGTAATGCACTTTATTTTTGTGTCTGTGTATTGCAGATTTTATACAAAGCCAAAGGAGAAGATGTGAAACATAAGTATACTCTGAGTCCTGATCTTCCACAATTTCTCCAGGCCAAGTGTAATGCTTACAATATAAGTGACGTAAGTAGGCTCTTTAGGAGGGAAAACAACTTGTGACAATAAAAGAATGGAATTTTAGAATAAGACAGTACCTTGACCTACAGAGCATATCCCCTGATGTGCTTCTGAACTTTTCAGTTGGCCTTTGAAAGGTAGGATAGCTCCATGGGTTTTAACATTCTTCTGTATGCCAAACCCGTTGATTATTCCCTTAGAATTTCTACTTTATTTTGCATTTGGGGAAAGTTATTATCCTCTAGATGTAGCCACTGTGCTTCTCTTGACCTTCCTTTCACAGACTAAACAGCTTCATTTTCTCCTATTGGTCCTCAGTTAACCACGGTTTGTAGAACTGTGCATTCACCCGTCTTTAGGAATTCTTGTGAGTGTTCAGACCAGAGCTGGGTGGATATCTAGAACAGTGTCCTATAGTCTATGTGTCCAAAGCCACATGACTTTACTAGAAGAGTGTGTGCAGCAGCGGATCCTATCAGCTGACATCTGGAAAAGATGAAACCTATTCCAGCAGTTTCTAAATCACTTTAACTGATTAATACAACCCTTGCTTTTCTATCACAGGTCTGCTATAAACGGGACTGGCATGACTTAATAGCCAAGGGCAACAATGTGCTGGGTGATGCAATTCCCATCACTGCCGCCAAGTCATCAAGAAACATTGCCAGTGATGTGAGTAAAATGGCGAAATTTGAACCATTGTCTTTTTAGAAAAGGGTTCAAATGTATGCTTGTTTTAAATGGTTTCATTGAAAGCCATATGGTGAGTTAATGACTTGAAAATTCTCCACAAAATATTGTTTGGAAATCCTGTCACTTTTCCAGCATTTTTGTTGTTCTTCTTGTGTTGACTCCACTTGGTAGAGCTGTCATAAACCTGACAGTGGCTTTTGCTGTGATTCGCAGCCCAAATCACCTTTGCTGCCACTGCCCTCTGACAGCCCTCATTTTTTTTTTCATGAAAACACCTTGACTGACACTAACATGTTAAGTTCAAATGACTGCCTGCATTACAATTATATTATTAGAACTTAAAATGTGATAGAAATGTATCATTTTATAAAAACAAATAGTCAAGAAACACATATAGTTTTGATTCAGCTATCCACTTCGTCTGTATTAAAAAAATAAACATGTAGATATTTTTTGAAAAACAAAATTTTCTAAAAGCATACATAGCTCGCAGGGTCCCCAGTCACACTCCCTATTCTAGGGGCTACCATCTTGATTTGAGAAAAGAGAAGACAGAAACCATGGGTAGCAGCCTCACAGAAGATACAGGGCCAGTGAGACTCCACACCTACTTTGTTTTCTCCATAGCTTTTTTTTTTTGTAGGGTTGGTCAGCAGTGCTGGAAACATTCTTCTCAAAGTTTTGAATATAATACATGTCTCTGTGAAAGACATTTCTAGCTTAAATACAAAGTGAAAGTTGATAGTATAACTTCATCTTTTTTTGTTGTTATTAGCAATTGCACTGTGCCTCTTTATTCCTCCTCAGTAAGCCTAGTACTTTACTGGATGGTCCTTTCACCTGCTAAATCCTGGTTTAAGAATCCATGCAGGAGCACAGTATTTAGATAGATTTGAATTCTTCATCATAAATGTGAAGGATTTAATCTATTTCAGATAGCTCAATCTACTTCTCATTGCTATTCACAGCTGCAAGAGACCTTGAGCAGATCACAGTTTTCTGGTTCAGATTTTACTTATGAGAAACCTTGTTGCAGCTACTTAATTCACTTGCAGCTGCTTTATCCTGGAAGATGAGCAGTTGATAAAGGGCTATAGATCTGTGAAGTGAAATCATGTATTCGATTAGGAAAATTCACATTCTTGTGAAGCCAGGAATAGGCCTAACATTTGGAAGATGACATGTTCATATGTTCTACATGCAGAAGTCAAGGCAAAGAAAAAAACTTTATCATTCAAGTATTCCTTTGAAATAAATATTTTCATGCCAAATTTTCTGGATAGGAGTGTGTTTGTTATTCCTTTTTAAAAACATTTCCCCCCTCCAAAAAAATCACAATGTTTTGAATGCCTTTTTGTGTGAATGTCATCATCACACCTAATGTTATCAATTACCTAGAACTTTGCTAACTGAATTTTGTCTTTGCAGTATAAATACAAAGAAGCTTATGAGAAATCAAAGGGAAAGCATGTGGGTTTCAGAAGCCTCCAGGATGATCCTAAACTGGTCCACTATATGAATGTGGCAAAGCTGCAGTCTGATCGTGAATATAGGAAGAACTATGAGAACACCAAAACTAGCTACCATACCCCTGGGGATATGGTTAGCATTACAGCAGCAAAGATGGCCCAGGATGTAGCCACCAATGTCAACTACAAACAGCCTTTACATCATTATACATACCTGCCTGATGCTCTGAGTGTAGAGCACACGAGGAATGCAAATCAAATTCAAAGTGATGTAAGTGTGGGCCGGGAGTTTGGCCTAGTGGTTAAAGTGCTTGCCTAGCATGCATGAAGACCCAGGTTCAATTCCTCGGTACCACATACATAGAAAAAAAGCCGGAAGTGGTGCTGAGGCTCAAGTGGTAGAGCTCTAGCCTTGAGAAAGTCCAAGGACAGTGCTCAGGCCCTGAACTCAAGCCCAGGACTGGCAAAAAAAAAAAAAAAAAAAAAAAAGTGATGCAAGTATGGACCACTGAACAGAACCAGCTGTGTTTTTAAAGGATGTTCATTTCTGTGCATTTTATAGGAGTTCAGAAGGCAGTAAAATAATAGAGAAAAGCATTTTATTACAGGTGATGTTTGATGGGGAAAAAAACTACCAAAGTACGTATTAGACAAGTGATTTTTGCTGGCTTTCTGTGCTTATAGCACCACCATTGACTTTACCTTTATTAACTTGTGGATAAAAGATAAAGCTATATTTCTTCACTATGTGAGAAACCTTGATTTTTAGTCAGATGTGCTCCCATGGGCCTCTATCAGTGATAATCATTGTTTAATATAAAAGAATTCTTGATGCTTCCTGGCTTCAGGAAAATTTATTTTCTTTTTTAATCCAAGGTCACCTGATCGTCTATGTAAATTTGTGTAATGAATCCTCTAAAATAAACTCGGCTTCCAGCATGATTCATGGAGAGCCACACAGTGAGGTGTTTAACATTCAGGGTACTCTGTTATCAGGAGACAGATTTCTGTTGGAAATTGTCCTCTGTGAAGGGAAGAAATGGTATTGTTTCTTGGTACTCAATAAAAACCTTTCTGCCTAGCTGAGATTAAGAGTAGTTTAGATGGTCAGAGCATGTGAAACTCAAAGTTTTCAAATTTTTAGAGAAATCAAAAGGAAAGCCCAAATTGTGAAAAAAAACAACATTTTGAGCAGTACCCCTGGAAATGTATGACCCAGATTCCCTTCTGTGCTGTATAATGCAGTCTAACAATAGAACTGCTTTTCCACATTACCCAACTGCAGGTAATAAACTTTGTGACAGACAAGTCAGACAGAAGCCTAGGGAAAAGAATTGCTATTTCCCTTGGATGGAACTACAGAAACATCCTTGAATCAGATGTAGGTAGGGTACTTTCTCATAACAGTGTATTACTCTGTTGCAGAATGTATATAAAGATGAGTACAACAGCTTCTTCAAGGGCATTGGATGGATCCCTATTGGCTCTCTGGAGGTTGAGAAAGTCAAGAAAGCAGGTGATGCATTAAATGAAAGAAAGTATCGACAGCACCCAGACACCATCAAGTTCACAAGTGTCCCTGATTCCATGGGCATGGTTTTGGCTCAGCAGAACACAAAGCAGCTAAGTGATGTAAGTGATTTTCCTTCAAAAGGATTTTTCTATGAATACCCCCACTCCATCACCCTTCATTATTCAATATGTGATATGCATCCATGTTACCAAATAAACTGCTTTCAAAGGTAGTAAAGATAGGTTTTACTTTTGAAGCAACTTGGAATTTGAACACAGGGGAAACAGGTAGGGGGAAAATAACTTTTCCAAATTTACTTTTTTTTGGAGCATTGCCTTTTATTCAGTGAATTTTTTATACATTTGGAAGTCTAATCAGGTACTTTGTTTTCTAAATGCACAGAATCTGTGTAATTCATAATTAGATACACCCCACCCACCATCCACATACACATGTACATGAAATGGCATTATTGTAATCATGTACAACTCTGATTGTAAACCAAGCTATTTTATTGTTCTGGGTGACAATATTTCTGCCCCAGTGTACAGGTGAAAGGGCTTAATGTCTTAATGCCTTTACATAACAGCTCAGTGTTCTGAGAGGCGATCTTAGAACAAGGCCTCTAGCGAGAAGATAAACAGCTTATTTGCAAGCATTCTGAGTCTCATTTCTGAGCCCAGGACCCTTGTTCTTTCAGTCAGAGGGTGATTACAATATCAACACCTCATATTCTTTAGTAACTTAAGAGTTCTTTTAAAGTGGTTTCATGGAAAGAGATAGGTGAGCAAAAAAGCAAAGAAAGAAAGGGACATTTTGTTTTCTTGCTTTCTTTTAGTTTCAAATTTTGGGGGGGATGGGGTTGGGGGAATGTGGTAAACACTTTCCTTGAATTGGATCCAAGGGTTATCTGTGGATTTTATTTCTCAGTCCCTGCTCTCACATTACTGTAGAGAAGTCATTCTATTTTCATGGTCATAATGCTGTAGAGACTTTTGATTTCTTTTGTACTGAGGAAGGCATCACTTCTTCTTGTGTTTTCCTTTTCCCAGCTAGGAAAACTGTATACTCACTGTATTAAGCCTGCCCCATCTCAGTAAATACCAATCATTGCTAGACAGATGTTGATACTCAAGCCACTTTAACACCTCCCTATATGATCCTGTCCATCTAGCACACCAGTCAGTATCCCAAATATCTCATCCTGCTTGCTGAAGTGCCAGTGCCTAGTACCTGCGGCTTTACCTCTCATGTGGACTGCTGCAATGAACTGTGTCTGTACCACACCCTGCCTGTGGTCTCGAGCAATAAGATTATATCTTTTTGGGGGGGCCAGTCCTGGAGCTCAAACTCGGGGCCTGTCCTTGGAAACTTTCTGCTCAAGGCTAGCGCTCTGCCATTTGAGCCACAGCACCATTTCTGACTTTTTCTGTGTATGTGGTACTGAAGAATCAAATGCAGGGCTTTGTGCTTACTAGGCAAGCACTCTACCACTAGGCTATGCTCCCAGCCCCAGATTATATCTTACAGTATAAACCACATTCTTCTGTACAGTCTCTTAGGAACTTCTGCTTAGACTGACATCTCTACTCTTTTAACTTGAAAGCAAAGACCTTTCTTCCTCCCTCTGGGTAACTGTCCACATTCCAGCCGCTGGTCTCAGGCTATTCTTAGCATCTTGAGGTGGCCAGGCCATTTTTAGCCACTAGGCCCTGAAAGTGTGCTTGTTCCCCAAACTGTCCCCTTTCTCTTAAGTCTGAGCATAATGCTGCTTCTACAGAGACCTTTATGATCATCTTTGATTTTTCTTCTTTGTTTATGTACAACACATCATAAAACATAGCTATATTTCACTATATTTCATAGTTCCTGTGTGTACCTGTTTCCTCTGCTAGACTGGAAGGTTCAAGAGGACAAATCAATCTTTTTCAGCACTTTAAACACAGCCTGCCACTCAGCCTGGCTCACACAATCCAATGATTATTGGTGGCTTGGAGATGAATTTGTCTACCTAGAGCCCCCTCCTGTGACAGTGTAGGCATTAATTCACCTTGTATGGGAAACACAAGCGATAGCCTTCCTTTTTAAAGGAGTGAGTGAAGTTCACACTAAGTCAGCTAGTGGTGTTTTCATGCTTTCTCCTTGTTTTGCAGTTGAACTACAAAGTTGAGGGAGAAAAACTGAAGCATAAATACACTATAGACCCTGAACTGCCTCAGTTTATTCAAGCTAAGGTCAACGCCCTCAACATGAGTGATGTGAGTATTTGGTTTGGTGTCTAATATAGCTTATGCTTCGTCTTCACTGTCCTGGGTATCTCCTGCATTAAGTAATTCAAGGAGAGGAAACCCGAACCTACAGGTGAGACTCCTACCATGGAACCTTCAACTAGAGACACTATAAAATTATACTTAGGATTAACCTTAATAATCCATTAGTGGGTAGTAAAATCAGCCTAGAAAATAGTGTCTCACAACACAAGACTGATAAAATGAGATTGGAAAACACAGACCTACACAGTCTGTATAACTTTTGTTTTAACTATTACTACTCCCAAGAATCTGAATTTCTTTGAAACAGTTTTTTAAAACAATGTAATTAGTTATCCTGGGTAGTCGAGGCACGTAACTGGAGATGATCATTAAATCCATTCTATGAAACCGGCCATGGTGGTACATATTTGTGCTCTGAGCTGTTCAGGAGGCTGAGGTTGGAGGATTGTGGGATCAAACTGAGAATGAAGAACATAGGTTGTCTCAGAAATAAATAAATGAAATTTATTCAAATATGTTGTTTCTTTTTTAAACTGTTGGTAAATTTTTTTAACATGGAAGTTGGTTTTTTCATATATTTTTATTGTAATTAATAGAAGGGTTACATAATATTCACCATATAGAAGGTGCATTACTTCACATACATTGATACCCTTTCTCATGTCATGGTCCCCATCCCCCCCCCATCGCTCATATTGTTTTCCCCCCTTCCTTATCCAATTTCAAATAACCAATCAAGAATATATACAATATGTTAGATAACAAGATGAAATACTGTAACAATATGAGATAACCAAGGGACAGCAAAAGTGATGAGAGATAACAGTACACTAAGGATAATAATCATTATATGGCTTTACACTTGGATAAATGGTTTCCTTTAAATGGCTATATTTTTTCCTAGCATTTTTAGGTCTATGTTGTCTCAAATACACTTTTTTTGATAATCATAGATATGCTTTCACCCAGTTAAAAATTTTCCCTAATTTTATATGTAATGAGCATTAAAATCCTAGTGAAATGAAGTGAATACTGTATCTGCATATTTCATTTTTGTTGCCATAGCTTCTATAAATTTAAAATCTTTATTTTTCCAAAAGTATTATAGGAAAGTTAGGGCATTATGAAAAAAAGAAAATCTTTTGTTACTCCACATTGCTTTGTTAGACAAATATATAACTTTTAAAATCAGTTGAGGTGATACTGTAATAATGGACTTTTGGGGATGGAGTAGGATTATTTTTCTTTCTGTCCTGTTTTTTATTTTTGTTTGGTTGGGTATTTGGAGACGGAGTCTCCCAAGATAACACAGGGTATCTATGAATTCATATATTCCTGTCTCAGCTCTTTGTTTTCTGAGATGATAAATATCTGACATCACATCCTGCTCTTGTATTGAGTTTCACTATTTTTTTTTCCTGATCCTGGGGGTTGAACTCTGGGCCTGGGCACTGTCTCTGGGCTCCTTTTGCTCAAGTCTGGTATTCTACCACTTGAGCCACAGCACCATTTCTGGCTTTATGTAAGAGTAATTAGAGGTAAGGATCTCATGGACTTTCCTGCCTGGGCTGGATATGAATCATGATCCTCAGATCTCATCCTCCTGAGTATCTAGCATTACAAACATGAGCCACCAGCACTGGGCTCTAATAGTTTTATTAAAGAATCTAATAGATACATAAAAGATGAACTACAGCCTTGCTATGAATTCTTCTCAAAGGAACACTTTGGCATCCTGTCTCATTCCTCTTTTAACAATGTCAAATAGTAAAATGATTTTCCCTTTATTTAAAGGCTCATTATAAAGCAGACTGGAAGAAGACGCTTGCTAAGGGCTACGACCTGAGGCCAGATGCCATTCCCATTGTTGCAGCAAAGAGTTCAAGGAATATTGCCAGTGATGTGAGTCTTAATTTGAAAGGAACAGACTGTTTTACAAGTCTGTATATTGTTTTTTTAATATATTTTTATTGTAATTAATAGAAGGGTTACATGATATTTGCCAGATAGATGGTGCATTAATTCCCATACATTGATAGCCTTTCACATGTCTGTATATTGTATATGAGACCATGAAGTATAAGGAAGCAAACAAGAGAATATATTAAAACATTTCCTAATTTCTTAAACACCATTGTTATTTTTATATAGCTTCACTTAATTTTTGTGGCACTGAGGAATAAATCCAGTGCATTACTAAGCCACAGCCCTGACTACTTACAATTTCTTTTAAAACGTAGTAACTTTGACCTCTAGAATTGGTGGGAAAAGAAAAACACTCAGGAAATGGTTTCAAAAAGAGTTTTCTTGAATTTAGATTTTCCTACTGGAAAAAATCATTTGTTGTCAGTCATGGAACTTGAACTCAAGGCCTAAGTCCTGTCCCTGAGCTCTTCTGCTCAAGGCTACCACTCTACCACTTAGAGCCACAACTCCACTTACAGTTTTCTTGTGGTTAATTGGATATAAGAATCTCATGGATTTTCTTACCTGGCCTGACTTTGAACAATGGTCCTCATATCTCAGGCTTCTGAGTAGAATTACAGGAATGAGCCACCAGTGCCCCGTTTCAAAAATATCTACTAGGCTGGGAGTGTGGCCTAATAGAGTGCTTACCTAACATACATGAAATCCTGGGTTCCATTCCTCAGTACCACATACACAGAAAAAGCTGAAAGTGGTACTGTGGCTCAAGTAGTAGAGCACTGGTCTTGAGAAAACCCAAGGACAGTGCCCAAGCCCTGAGTTCAAGCCCCAGGATGGACAAAAAAAAATCCTGATATACTAAAACATTCCAAAATTTAAAATACAGGTATTTATTCTGTTTAATATATTCTCCAATTTCTACAGAGGCCAGGAAATATTATAGATTAAATAACAAAATACTACATTTTTACAAGTTACCTTATATTTTTGAAGTGTTATAAGTGCCTTCTGAAAGTGCAAGCTCACTAATTTTTTAAATGGTTTTTGTTGGTCATAGGACTTGAATTCTGGGCCCAGATACTGTCCCTGAGCTCTTCAGCTCAAGGTTACCACCCTACCCCTTGACCCATAGTACCACTTACAAGCTCACTAACTTTAAGTTCAGTGCTTTAATTTGTATTAGAGTCTTGCTGAAATGTATGACTAGGAAACTACTTTATCAGGTAATTCAGAATAATAATGGAAACAAGGTAAAAAATACACAGCCTTAAGGAAACTGAGTATATTCAAAGATTCTACTTACAAACTGTTGATACAATAAACAAACTATTCCATTCTTAACCCAAAACAGGTTTCAAGATTAGAAACATGATGCTAGTTGTTTTAAAATGATAAACAAAAAGCTTCATTGTTACTGAGATGCAAGCTGATTTTGGCTTTTTCTTAGTTTGTTGTATAAATTCAATTCATATCAAACATCTCCTCCCTCCGATCATCTCTTTGAACCAGTGCAAATACAAGGAGGCCTATGAGAAAGCCAAGGGGAAGCAAATTGGATTTCTCAGTCTTCAAGATGATCCTAAACTTGTTCACTACATGAATGTGGCCAAAATACAGTCAGATCGTGAGTACAAGAAAGGGTATGAAGCTAGCAAGACCAGGTACCACACACCTTTGGATATGTTCAGTGTGACTGCTGCTAAGAAATCTCAAGAGGTTGCTACCAACGCCAACTACAGACAAGCCTATCACAACTATACCCTCCTGCCTGATGCCTTGAATGTGGAGCACAACAGGAACGCCATGCAAATTCAGAGTGATGTACGTACTGTTCGGCAGCTGACAGCACATTTCCTTTATCATTTCCATGGGTTGGGAAGGGCAATTCCAGAGCCACTTATTCCACCTTAATCCTGGTTTAACTTTCTAATAGCGAACTCCTACAGACCTTGATTTTTTTTTTTTTTGCTAGTCCTGGGGCTTGAACTCAGGGCCTGGTCATTGTCCTTGAACTTTCTCAAGGCTAGAGCACTATTTTTTTAAAAATAATTGCTACATTCAAACTTTTCTGTTCAATACTTCCATGAATATAATCACTTTTATAAGTGATTTTTTTCTTTGAAAAGAAAAAGTAGGCATTCTCTCCTTCCCCTTCCCTTTTTTCCCTTTTTGTTAATGAGGAAATGATATAGCCAAGGAAACTCTTGACTCATGCTGAAATGAAAATCTTCCCATTTTTCTTATAAAGAATCTTTACAAATCTGACTTCACCCATTGGATGAAGGGGATTGGCTGGGTCCCAATTGACTCCTTGGAGGTGGAAAAGGCAAAGAAAGCAGGGGAGATTCTCAGTGAGAAGAAGTATCGCCAGCACCCTGAGAAGCTTAAGTTCACATACTCCATGGACACAATGGAACAGGCCCTTAACAAAAGCAACAAGCTCACTATGGACAAGGTAGGAGCCCACCGGCCTCACCAGCCAGGGACCCCTGAACAGTGCTCATGCTGTAGGCCCTGGAAACTTCTTCAGCAGCTTTATTTTATATGGTGATTGTTATAGTGATATTTGTAGGCAGAGATTTGCTAAAGCTCCCTTGTTTGGAGAGTTCACTCTCTTGTTAGCCATCAGGCTACATCTTGCTATCATATTCAAATCCCAGGACCGTAAAACTCCAAATTAGTTTAAGATACAGAACAAGATGGTATTTGTTGCTTCAGGTAAAAAGAGCTTCTATACTTGATGATTGATTGCTTTTCTTATTGGGTATCTGGTTTCCCCAGCCCGTCTTCTAATTCATCCATTTCCCACTTGAATTGAACCTCTTCCCCCATGGAGATGTGAATCTCTTCCCCTTGCTAGCATTGCCAGAAACATATTCTGCTGTAAAATCATGTGCTTTACCTCCCTTCTGTAGAGGCTGTACACTGAAAAGTGGAACAAAGACAAGACCACCATTCACGTCATGCCTGATACTCCAGATATTTTACTCTCAAAAGTAAACCAAATCACCATGAGTGATGTAAGTGATGAACAACACAAAAAGGGTGTTTTTTTGGGTGGTGGCCATGGGGAGAAGAAAGCTGACTATTTTGGAACCCCAAAGAATGGAGATCCATTCTAATCCAATAACAAGGTGCTATTATTTCCCTGTTTTATTTTAGAAACTGTACAAAGCCGGCTGGGAAGAAGAAAAGAAGAAAGGCTATGATTTGAGGCCTGATGCTCTGTCCATCAAGGCTGCAAAGGCCTCTCGGGACATTGCCAGTGACGTAAGTCCTTCCCCTGGCTGTCTTTAGGCAGAGTAAATGAGGCACCATGTGTGCATTCAGGAGCTGTGCTTTGCTCTATTAGTGGTAGCACCATCCTCGATCACAAATAGGACCCCATCCTTTACCTAGTCCAAGCACCCTTTAACCATTTGTTTATTCTTTAGTGTAAAAAGCAACCAACTCCTGTTTCTTTTTTTTTTTTTTAATAAAATGCTTTTAAACAATTCAAATCATGGGCCGGGAGTTTGGCCTAGTGGTAGAGTGCCTGCCTAGCATGCACAAAGACCCGGGTTCAATTCCTTGGTACCACATACATAGAAAAAAAAAGCTGGAAGTGGTGCTGAGGCTCAAGGGGTAGAGCTCTGGCTTAGTGCTTAGGCCCTACGCTCAAGCCCAGGACTGGCAAAAACAAACAAACAATTCAAATCATTTGCAGATCATTTTCAGCTTCAGGCCTGATTTTAACGTTTGAATCCCTTTGCCCACCACAAAGCAAGGACTGAGATTTTTGTTCTCCCCCCTTTGCCATTCTCATTGTTGTGCTTCCTTTTCTGTCCGCAGTACAAATACAAGAAAGCCTATGAACAAGCCAAAGGGAAACATATTGGTTTCCGGAGCCTAGAAGATGACCCCAAGTTGGTGCACTTTATGCAAGTAGCAAAGATGCAATCAGACCGGGAATATAAAAAAGGCTATGAGAAATCCAAGACCTCCTTCCACACCCCAGTGGATATGTTCAGTGTGGTGGCAGCCAAGAAATCTCAGGAAGTAGCCACCAATGCCAACTACAGGAACATAATCCATACCTACAACATGCTACCTGATGCCATGGGCTTTGAATTGGCCAAAAATATGATGCAGATTCAAAGCGACGTATGTAAAAGCCACAACACTTCATTTCTTTTAACAAGAGATTTAATCTAGAGAGTAGTATTACTTTCTGCTCTTTTTGCTATAAAATTGTTGGGTTTGGGATCCAACAATGACAGAAAATCAGACAGTTTCAGAAGGAATATACAGAAGGAACTGTTTATCAAAGGGGATCAAATACATGAAAGCCTCCTGATAGAGGAATCAAAGGGAAAGCATGACATCAGATGATTTGATAGTTCTAGCCCCTCATCCACTTTAATTCCCCCATCTCTATGTTTACAGTTAACCTATCTTTCTGATGAAATACTGGGCAGCTTCTGATGGCTGGGGCAGCTTGTAGAATGGATAGAGGAAGGCAGAAAGAGTTGAGTCCAGAGCCAAAAGTTCAGGTGAAGAGCCATTGGTAACTGGAGAAAGTGAATTTAACTTGAAATCTAAAAGGAGATCATCTTAAAGCCTAGGTCTCTCTTTGGAAATGCCAAAGAGGTACATCAGTGCCTAAATATGGTAATTATAGGAAGAAATGTCAGATCTTAGGCAGGGAAAGGCAACAAAATTTGCGCCAATTACCAATGTAGCTTCTTATGTGACTTAGAGAAATGGGAATAGTAGTCAGTGATTAGAGACTTAGATAGCAAAAGGGAAAAATGAGACTTCTAAAAGTCATTTGTTGATAGATACCAGTGGCTCATACCTGTAACCCTAGCTACTCAAGAGGCTGAAATCTGAAGATTATTGGTTGAAAAACAGAAGTGGAAGTTATGGAATATGACACACTCATGGTTCTTGGTTCTTGGAAAGTTTTGACTTCTCTTCATCACTGCATTTTTCCCCTCATCTCCAGAATCAGTACAAAGCTGATTATGCTGACTTCATGAAGGGTATTGGATGGCTCCCTCTTGGCTCCCTAGAAGCTGAGAAAAACAAGAAAGCCATGGAAATTATTAGTGAAAAGAAGTACCGCCAGCACCCAGACACTTTGAAATATTCTACATTGATGGACTCAATGAACATGGTTTTGGCCCAGAATAATGCAAAAATCATGAATGAAGTAAGTCTTTGAATAATATGGTGTTACAGATCAGACAAAATGCAGGTATTTGATCTACAGGCTTTCTAACACAGTTGCAAGGGTTCACACTTGAGGTTTTCTTTTCCTTGAAAAAGGATAAAGAATAGTTTTAAAATAATGAATAGAAATTATACCCATTAGAGGCTCTCATTGTTAAGTTACTGGTAAAAGAAATAAATAGAAGCCCTTTATTTAATACCTATCTTGAAATATCTTTGGCTATGTTGAGGTTGAGCAGAAGCTGGCACAGATATGACAGTGGGTCCGTACTTTCTGCTCTTTTATTCAATAAGCTTGTCAACATCTGATTGAGGAGAAAAATCATTTAATTTTAATTAAGCCTAGCTAAAGTGAAGAATTTTACTTCTACCATGAAATATGTTAAAATTAGGTATTAATAATATCAGCAAGAGAGTTTACAAAATTTACATAAATTGTCAATGTAAGAATGTAAACTTTAGATAGTCATGATCCTATAAAAATCTTAACATACAAAGATACACATAATATAATAATGTTTCATGTTAGAGTTCTGAAAGAAGATGCTGAGATAGGATTTGGCCATGGGCTTTTTTATGAATAGTACTCATGCAAAAGGAAGACTAGGAGAAAAGCTGAACTATGATGCATGATTAAGAAAGCCTTGGCCAATGCCATGTAAAGCTCTCATGTATCACCTGTTAGACTGTACTGTATTGAGCTGGATTGGGCAGGCATGTAGATACCCACCATGATGAACCATAGATGTGGCCATCTGGCATAGACATGCTCTTTTTTGAGGCAGCACACCCCAAGCAATATGATGAGATTCTGTCTGCCAACAGCTAGGACAACAGATCCTTTCTGAGCTAAATATATGGGTAGCACATTGTATGAGCCACCAGCAAGATCATGGCATTGTTGCTTGAGATAGGAAAAGACTGGAAACCATAATTAAATATCCATCAGTGGAAATCTGACTAAATTGGATTATACCTCAGCAAAATACTATGCAGATCTTTTAAAGAGTGAATTAAATTGTTTTCCAAATAAATATCTAACCTATATTTCAGTGAAAAAAGCAAGGTGGGAACATTAAATATTATATGGCTTTATTTACATTTTAAAGGGACAGCTGCACTATAGTATATTTAGAAGACTTTAAGAGGAGACATCACCTCCAAACTTAAGGAGAAGAACATTTTCTGTCTTATACCTTCCCCACTATATTGTTGAAGAACATTTTTTCCACTAAAAATATTTCAAAATAGCTAGGATTACAGATGTGAGCTACTAGCATATGACTAAAAGTAATCTATGTATAATTATAAGTAATATTTTATTATATGTAGAGAGAAATTGATAATATATGTACAAAATGAGCTCTTCTTAAGATTTAAAACATTTCTTTATATTTTTCCCCTAGCACCTCTATAAACAAGCATGGGAAGCTGACAAGACCAAAGTTCACATCATGCCCGATATTCCCCAGATTATTCTAGCCAAGGCAAATGCAATTAACATGAGTGATGTAAGTAGAATTCCCTCTTTTGAACCAGTAAGAAAAAATGAACTCATTATGCCTCTCTGTTTTGAAATATATTAATGGAAGTCCACAGATGAGATATTTTCCCATTCTAATTTTGTTCTGCCAACATTGGGACTAGGTGGGAGAAGCAATTAGAAATTTGGGGGTTGAAAGGATTTTGTTCTGGGCAAGCATTCATCAAATCAAGAGACTTAAAAGTTAATAATAATATTAGATCCAAACAGTACAAGAGCAAGGACTCAATATTTGCATACCCAATGTTATGGACATGGTATTGGAAATATTAACACAACTACATAGACATAAAATCTATGACTCTATAGACATAATGTTTTATTTCATAAATTAATATGTATCTATGATATACAAACCCTTAGCCTAATTTTGATTATGTTCTAAAAACTAAGTGCCAGTGGTTGTATATAGAGATTCCCTTCTTGAACGCTTGTTTGTTAAACATGTCATTTGAAATATGATGTAAAAATCAATGTTAATAAATTCTTTAATAAAAAAGTTAATAATAAGGCTTGGGGCAAGAGGATGAGCAGGAAGTGCGAGTCCCAGGAGTGCATTCTTAGGGATCCCCACCAGCAAGCTTTTGGGTGGTCTTAAGGGTGACCCTGCCACAAGGAATGTGAAACACTTGTTAGAAAAAAATGTTGATGTTTTATTTCATTTCCTTTCTCAGCCTAATCATAGTTGCTAGAAAATTCTCTTCTAGGAGTTTTTCTAATCTATAAATTTCATAAGGATTTAGAATTACTGACTTCGTTGTAGAATCCACATAACTTTATAACTATGAGTTGATTGTAAAGCAGTGTCTTTTTATGAAGATAGCTATTTTGTAGTCTTTTAAATATAAAATAAAATTCTCTTCAATGTATATTTATAAAAGGAGAATAATACTGTTTATATTTCTGAAAATACATTTTAAGCATTCGATTGTTCTTCAAGGACACTCAACCATTGAACCACCAATGAAACCTTCTACCTCAAGAAGAATACCTCAGAGCTAACTTACTATTCTAAAATAATTCAGACTCCCCTATCTAAAAGACAATTATTGATTGTTTTTGTCTCTCTTTACAGAAAATCTACAAACTTTCTTTGGAAGAGTCTAAAAAGAAAGGATATGATCTCAGAACAGATGCAATTCCTATTAAAGCTGCAAAGGCTTCCCGAGATATTGCAAGTGATGTAAGTATAAAGGAAGATGGTCACGTGGCTGGGGTTTTCAATCAACTAAAAATAATAAGGGAAGCATTCACTGAATAAAATAGGAAAAACGTGTGTCTGCTAACAACAGACTCATTGTGGTCTATGAATTCCTCTTAGCTCAGATCATGTGTTTTCACAGGCATTTCTGAAATACAAAGCACAAACCACAATACAACCTTCATGGATATCAGCTCTCACCTCAAGAGCTGATTTCAATAAATCCACTTGGAATTCTCTCACCAAATCATGGCTTGATAGAAATCCTCAGCCTTTCACCAACTTCTCCTGGGGAAAGGCTGGTGGTGGTCATGCCATATCCCTCTTAGGATGTGACTTACAACAGTGTGATTTGTGGAGTGTTGTGCTGGGGGTGCTGAACATTGGGCTGATGATCTGATTTTCAGATAAAGACTTGCAGATTAGATGTTAAGCCCTTGATATCTTGATATCATCTGTGAAGAAGAATTTTCACCATAGAAACTGGCAAACTAATCATTATAGTTCCCTCTACCATCAGGAAGCTGATGAATTAACACGACACTATCATAACACATTTCATTTTATAAAATGCATTTCATTTTATGAAATACATTTCAGTCCTCAATAAATCTATTCCCAGGGACTACTTTGTGACTTGGAAATGGGAAGTGAAGAATATTTTAAAGTATTCTTTGTCTCCTTCCAAAGTTTCACTTTGTCTCTCTTCTTGAACTTCTGATCATCTTTCTGACCTAAACCGCATAATCTGCTCTTATTGTCCTGAGAGTCATGGATTCTTCTCCCTCCATTACACTCAAACTATTCTACTTTTGTGAGTTCTACTCAATAACTCCCAGGCTCCATTTCATGAGGAGTCAGGCAGAATAAGACTCTCCCTGTATATCACTCCCCCCCCCCCATAAAAATTAGGATGATGGGCCAGGAGTGTGACTTAGTGGTAGAGTGCTCGCATGCATGAAAACCTGTGATTGATTCCACATATATAGAAAAAGCTGGAAGTGATGCTGTGGTTCAAGTGGTAGAGTGCTAGCCTTGAGAAAGTCCAAGGACAGTGTCCAGGCCCTGAGTTCAGGCCCCAGGACTGGCAAAAAAAATTAGGATGGTAAGCAAGACAAATCCTTCCCCATTATATAAATTTAAAGAGTCTTGAAAGGAGTGTCACAAATATAAATCTACTCTATATTTATACTGTACATTTCATAAATGAACTTGCTCTCATTTGGAAATAACTGCTGGGTAATTTATCAAACTGCTTAGACTACCCTGCTTTTTTGTCTTGCAGTATTCTTGTAGCACCAAATCACGTATATGTTAGTGTAGTACAGTGTACAGGACACAAATTACCTCAGCAAGTCATTCACCTCACTAGTTTCAGCATATAATTATAGATAAAATGGGGACTGTAATGAGAACTTTGCTATCTACCTCCCAGGGTATAGTTGTGAGAATTACAGTATATAGAAATTGATTTGTAATTTGAGAGTGCAATATGAGTATGAATTTTATCACATAGAATATCAATACAAGAATGATAACCAGCTAAGAGACTTGTTCTTCATACATCTCCATATTTACTTCACAGTACAAATACAAGTATAATTATGAAAAGGAGAAGGGGAAAATGGTTGGTTTCCGCAGCCTGGAAGATGATCCTAAATTGGTCCACTCCATGCAAGTAGCCAAGATGCAGTCTGATCGAGAGTACAAGAAGAACTATGAGAAGACAAAGACTAGCTACCACACCTCTGCCGACATGTTGAGTGTCACAGCTGCCAAGGATGCCCAAGCCAACATCACCAACACTAACTACAAGCACCTGATCCACAAGTACATCCTCCTTCCAGATGCCATGAACATCGAGCTGACCAGGAATATGAATCGCATACAGAGTGATGTAAGGCTGCCCTTCTATGTGGGTGATACTGGGATGGATCTCTGGCATGGGAAAGGAGAGATTTCTGTACTAGACATTGGTGTGCAAATTGATAGCTTGTCTCTTCTTTTTATAGAATGAATATAAGCAGGACTATAACGAATGGTATAAAGGACTTGGCTGGAGCCCAGCTGGTTCTTTAGAAGTAGAGAAGGCCAAGAAAGCAACAGAATATGCCAGTGACCAGAAATATCGCCAGCACCCTAGCACCTTCCAGTTTAAAAAGCTGACTGATTCCATGGATATGGTGCTAGCCAAGCAGAATGCGCATACCATGAACAAGGTAGGAAGAATTGTTGCCTTTCCCCAGTAAGGAAAGGCTAAAAAGTCCTAGTTCTTGTTTGGAAACTGAACTTGAGTCCATGAGTCCACCACTTCTAGGCACCGGTGAATCATTCATGAACATTGCCTTTGCTATTTTCCAGGGTCCATCTCTGGTTTTGCCTTCCTTTGCTCTTCTAAATGGATTAGAAATTACTTATATTTCTTACAAGTTTTCTGGTGGTTAATTGGAGATAAGAGTCTTGCAGAGATTCATACCCAGGCTGGCTTTGAACCCTAATCATCAAATCTCAGCCTCCTGAGAAGTTAGGATTACAGGCGTGGGCCACCAGCACCAGACAGCATGTGATATTCATTCTATGAATGAAATGCTATGAAATTGCATGAGGAAGTAAGGAGGGGGTAAAGGAAAATAGCAGGAGTTATTGATTGGAGTACATTATATATTGAGTCAAAGTGTCACAGCAAAATTTCCCTTGTGTAGTAAATTTATGCTGATAAAAGTATTTTTTAATTTCCTTTTTTATATACTCAACTTCATAGTCTTGTTTTTAATTTTATTTTATTCATTTTCTTTAAAGATGTATGCAATGGGATTTTAGTTACATAGGTAGATGTATGAATATCATGCATCTTGATTAGTGTCACCCCTTCCACCATTCTTTTCCTCTACTCTGAGCTTCTGAGAAATCATATTTTAAGTGACTTCATTTACATATAAATAATAGAAATACTTTAAATATTATTTTTAAAAAATCTGTGCTTGAAGCTGGACATGTAACACATGTCTATAATCCTAGCATTCAGGAGGCAGGGGCAGGGCGAAGGCCAGCCTCACGCGATGTCTGTTCCAGGTCATGTGTTGTTTTTGTTATTTACTACTTTAAGTGAAGTGCCTTTAAGTATTCCATATTTTCTGTTTGGCCTACACAAATATGCAGATTTCATCTATCTTTTCCCCTCCATTTCCTAGCATTTATATACTGTTGACTGGAATAAAGATAAAACCAAGATTCATGTGATGCCTGATACACCTGATATTTTGCAAGCGAAGCAGAATCAAACACTCTATAGCCAGGTAAAAGAACATAAACATGGTTTTATATTTTCTTTTAAAGCATAGAAGTTTATAATGTGTTTCAGTTAGAAATAGTGATGTAAGCAACAACAGTGGGAAGGAGTGAGTGAATCTGGTTAACCTCAGTTTCTCATTCCTAAAATTGGAATCATGAAAGTGCTATGACATTAGACTGCCATAGAGATCAAATGAGAAATTTCATGACTATTTGCTACTTCAATTACTACTCAGATTTTAACAGAAATACATCCGTTGAATGAATTTGACTCAGAAAAGCTTAAACAATTATTGTAATATATGAAAGACATTGTAACTATTACTTTTAACATTAAGTATTTAAAATTCTGTGGTTTTTTCTTGTCATTTTTATAATCTTAGTACCAGTGTTTAAAACAATTGGTTGTAGTAAAGAGCAGAAAGGAAGATACTGATAAGCCTGATAAGACTATAGAGTTGTTGAAAAATATTCAAATACTATCAGGGAGTCTCAGAGCCAGAACCAAAAATAGAAACAGAGCCACATCAGATGATACTGTTCATCTGTGAAACAACCTGTTTTTATCTTCAGAGATGGGGTAGATTAGGTTAGAATTTGGTGAAGACTCTATGTAAGCTTTTGCTTAGTAACTTTTAATATAGAAAGAGTAATGCTAAAACATTTCTTAATTTTCAGAAACTCTATAAACTTGGATGGGAAGAAGCACTGAAGAAAGGCTATGATCTCCCAGTTGATGCCATTTCTGTACAGCTGGCCAAGTCTTCAAGAGACATTGCTAGCGATGTAAGTATGTCTATAAGTATATACGTTTATCTCCATCAGATGACTAGATGGCGGCAACTATGTTTATAGAAATTCTTTACTTTTCAAAATACACTGGTTCTCCTTTCATCTAACCTGCCGTCCATCTTACCCAAAATTTACTCTTCATCAGTGTTTAAACATCAGTAGGTGCTTCTTCATTCCAGGTTGGGCCAAAGACCCTCAAAGCGTTATTACATTGAGATGTTTTGAGATACTTTAAAGAGCTACAGATTTTAATTTTTTCCTAATTTACTTGAAATTAACTTTTGTTTTCCCACTAGGCTATGTTTAAAATTTTATTTTATTGTTGGAGTGATGTACAGAGGAGTTACAGTTACATTCATCAGTAGTGGGTACATGGGTTTCTTGAACATTGTTACCCCATCCCATGTTTTTCTCCCAATTTCCCTCCTCCACCCCCTCCCAGTTCTCTACACTAGGCTATTCCAAGTACCAGCTAATAAATCAACCTCAAATATCCAATAACAATGCTTTTCTACATGTATATATTTAAAAATGAACTACAAGTTACTTACATTTAGGCCATTCATTCACTAACATAATTGTAATAAATTAGCATAGAAAATCTTGAAAAGTTTAGGAATTTATATTTATGGTACATATGGTACCATAAAAATTTAAACATCTGGTCCAAAATTCATAGAAAAAGGGTACTTGTACTGTAAGAGACTTCTAGTTATAATTAGAAATGGAGCACATTTGCCAAATAAACTAGATAAGGTTCCTCTTTATGAATGGTTTTCTATATGTCTACTTAGATAAAATGTATATAGACAAAGCCAGGAATGGTGGCTCACACCTGTAATCCTAGGTACTCGGGAGGCTAAGATCTGAGGATCTAGGTTCAAAGCCAGCCTGGACACTGTAACTGGTGAGACTCTTATCTCCAATTAACCACTAGAATACTAGAGATGGCTCTGTGGCTCAAGGGGTAGGGCAGTTACCTTGAGCTGAAGAGCCCAGGGACAATGCTGAAGCTCAAGAGTTCAATCCCCATGGACTGACCAAAAAAAAAAAAGTTTGTAGACAAATAGTTCATTTTTGTCCATAGAGTAACCAAGAAGTAATAAAGGATCATGGTTTTAAAAAATAAATTACTAAAACTTCGTAGAGAATTCAATTTTTTTTGTTTTGCTGTTTTGTCAGTCATGGGTACTGAACTCATAGTCACTGTCTATGAGGTTTTGTTGTTGTTGTTGTTGTTGCATTTTTTCTGAAGGCTATCTCTCTTCCACTTGAACCACAGTTCCACCTTTGCCTTTTTGGGGGGGAGAGGCATAGTTAATTGGAGATAAGAGCCTCATGGACTTCCTTGCTTCAGCTGGCTTTAACTCGTGATTCTTAGATCTTACCCACCTGAGTTGCTAGAATTATAGGTGGGGCCACCAATGCCCTGCTGAGAAGTACAATGTCTTAACCAGCATTTTTATAACAAAAGAATGACTTGATTTAATAGGTCAGTTAAAGTGCAAAGTGGAAAGAATGTGTAAAAGACAGAATCTGACACCAAATTACAAAAATGTTAGAGAATATTCTAGCTAATTCAAAGGTGGCACTCAGAAGTACTGGAAAAATGTATTAGGATTGTTACCCATGTCTGGCTTGCAGGTCAATACCTCATTACAGTGAGTCAGCGTAATGATTATCCTAAAATGATACAGATGCTTAAATGTTCACTAGAAATTCAACAAATAATAGCTTAAGAATTAAAAAAATAATATTAGTATTACAGAATAATCTACCATTTTATATAACCTGAATTCTTTCCTGTGAACTCATTACCAAGAATCTTTAGAAATCTTATACTAAAATTAACTATAAGTGAACTTTTATACCACGGTAGAAATTATATTTCCTAAGATTCAAATGACATATGTGTATATGTATGTAACTTCAACTCACAGCTCTTTCTGAGTATGTGATTTAATAAGAACAGAAATTAGAAGATAACAGTTTAATCCAACTTTTCAGTCAACATTCTATCTTGTCTCCACATCCAACTGCCTCTGGATATATAGATGACTATGAATTTCAGAATCCTTCAAGTCAGGTCATGTCCTTGTGGGCCATCTTTGTCATTATACATTTCCTTATTTCAACTTTATATACTTTACTAACCAACCTGATGGCTTTGTCTCTCAAAATGCCTTTTAAACTAGAGGTAGAACTAGCACCTGTATCGGGTTCTGTTAAATCAGCACTTAGTTTCATCACCTCAAGAGAAAACTCCATTCCACTTAGCAGTTACTTTCTTACTATTTCCTTCCACTGCATAGCAACTATCACTATGCTTCCTGACTTTATGGATTTGTCTACTCTGAAATGTTACATGTAACTGGAATATTAACTGCTATGTCTTTTTTTGTGTCTGATGTTTTTCAGCTAGCATAATTTGTTGAGATCAGGCATGCTATAGCATGTATCTGCCCATCATTTCTTTTTATTACTGAATATTTCACTGTATATATATATATATATACCATATTTTATTTACCCATTTATCCAATGATGGATATTGGTGTTATTTCCAGCTCTGGTTGAAGTTTAGGATTTGTGTAGGAGGGAAGGGAGACAAATTGCTACTGTGAATCATATTGTTATAAATATTCATGTACTTATAAAAAATGACAGTGCCTCAAAATTTAGTATTGTTTTGATGCAGGATGTTAGGCTGGAGTAAATGAACTGCTGGTGTACATTTATCTGTGCTCCACACAAAATTTGTGGCACTACTTATTGTATAAGTAATGTTGTCAGATTGTCCATATCAAGGATAAAATAAACTTAAAGTATTAATATATGTCTTAATATATGTAACAATAAAACTAGGTTTTATGAAAGAGTAGAACCTACTCTATGAATTAGGACATGCTTAGCAGCTAACAACAAGTAAATGGCATTGGATTCATTTTTATCTTTGTTGTTACTATCAATGGCACAGATATTAATTTTTTAATTGAAACTTAATATTAGATTTTTCTTTTATTTAAATTTAGGTAGTTCATTTTTATTTCTTTGGAGTTACATTGTACTCTTCAAGGACTTTCTAATTTCATATTTCAAGCCACTTGTGGATATAAGATATTAATATGGGACTGTTTATCTCATATAACCATGGGAAAAACCTCTGGAAACCCTGCTACTGAGTAAATTCATCTGTGGTTTTAAGCTTGTTTACCAGGCAATGTACTTAATAATTTTTCTGCATTTTAGCCCATATTTTTTTCAGTAAGATGATCATTTCCAAAAGATTTTAGGAAATGTTACCCTGAAGTCAGTCTATAGTATATGGAGCATTTATTTGTGCGTCTAATTGGAATCTATTAATTCCTCATGATAATCTCTCTTGCTACTCAATGACATCAGATTTCTTTGGAAGCCTCCACTTAAATAGCAAATAAGAAAACTTTCCTTACCTAAGTTAGCATAGATTTCCCTTCTCTTGTTTCAGTGTATGAAAACAAGTTTGAAAATTGAACAAGTTTACCTTAACTTGACCTTTGTTTGTATTGACATATTGGATTTCCTTTTATTTCAGTTTAAATATAAACAAGGGTACAGGAAGCAACTTGGACACCATATTGGATTCCGCAGTGTGCAGGATGACCCAAAACTTGTGTTGTCAATGAACGTAGCCAAAATGCAGAGTGACAGGGAATACAAGAAAGACTTTGAGAAGTGGAAGACCAAGTACAGCAGCCCAGTGGACATGCTGGGGGTGGTGCTGGCCAAGAAGTGTCAGGCCTTGGTTAGTGACGTGGACTACAAGAACTACCTGCACCAGTGGACGTGCTTGCCAGACCAGAACGATGTCATCCAAGCTAAAAAAGTGTATGAACTCCAGAGTGAGGTCAGTGTCTATTAACCTTTGTTAGTGTATGTGATGCTTCATCTTTCATATCAGTAGCCATTTAGTTATAGACAGCAGAATTTAGAGCAATTGTTACTGAAAATCTAAATGCATGTGTTTGTAATGTGTATAGACAGTCCAAGGGGCCAGGTGAAGACCAGATTGTGATGGCTTGCTTTGTCCTTTCACAGAATATGTATAAGTCTGACCTTGAGTGGCTGAAAGGCATAGGATGGAGTCCTCTTGGTTCTTTAGAAGCAGAAAAGAACAAGCGGGCTTCAGAAATCATCAGTGAAAAGAAGTATCGCCAGCCTCCAGACAGAAACAAGTTCACCAGCATTCCTGATGCCATGGACATAGTTCTGGCAAAAACAAATGCCAAAAATAGGAGTGATGTGAGTAATGTTTCAGAAATTAATGAAGTGGAATATACTGTCTGCTCCCTAGCAGTTTCTCAATAGTATACATTTAATAAAGCAATAGAATAGCAAAGGATTACTTTCCACAGGACTACATGATATTTTTTTCATATATTTTTATTGTAATTAAAAGAAGGGTTACATGATATGACTACATGATATTTTATATTGGTTTACTTTATGTTGATTTGTGGAATAATATAAAAATAATTTGATAGTCATTCAAATTTGTTTAATTAGAATGTAATGAGAAAGTTACTGAAATGCTTTTTTTCGTGAACCTTCAGGGCATTAAAGACAGAATTTTATTTTTGATTACAATAGAGTATGTGAGGGACCGGGAGTTTGGCTTAGTGGTAGAGTGCTTGCCTAGCATGCACGAAGACCCGGGTTCAATTCCTCGGTACCACATACATAGAAAAAAGCCAGAAATGGTGCTGAGGCTCAAGTGGTAGAGCTCTAACCTTGAGAAAGTCCAAGGACAGTGCTCAGGCCCTGAGCTCAAGCCCACGACTGGCCAAAAAAAAAAACAAAAACAAAAACAAACAAACAAACAAAAAAAACCACGTATGTCCTAATCTACAATAGAGTATGTGAAGGGGAGAGCAAAGTGGAAATGTTGTAGAGTGTTTATCTGCCACATGTAGTAGCTTCAGGGGCAGATCCTATCTCAAAATACAAAAAAGAAAGTGTATTTTCTCCCAAATGGAGAAAGGCTCCTCATCACTACTCAACTAAATAGATTAACCCTGAACATTACAAACATTACGAAAATAGGTATTACATAAATATATTAGTAATTGTCTTAGAGAACCTAAAAATACACATGCATGTATGATCTAAATGTATATTTATACATAGTATCTACTATACAATGTGCTGTGTAGTCTACCTATATCACATATATGAAAAGTTTTATATAATATATATAGGCCCTTATTTAGCTCATTAAATATGAATAAATTATAAACCCTCTCTCTTTAGCTGAATCCATACACTTTTTGCAATTTTGTTTCCTAAAAGCTGTAGTAAATGCTGACCTATCAGTGTACTATGAATGTTTTAAGTATCCTTCCTTCATTTTTTTGTTTTATTATGACAGTTTTAATCAAAATGATTGATGAAGCACACATCTGTGCAAAATAATTCCTCATTCTTATGAAATTTTTTCCTTTCCATGAAGCTCTGAACTTACAATAAGGTGACTAAAAGAAAAACTTTAGCTCTTAAGGTTGCTTTACATACCCCTAACCGTGTGAGGTAGTTGCAGAGACTCTGATACATTAATTCTCTAGGGCCCAGGCAGAATCAGAACCAGCTAGGGTCCTTGATGCTGCTATCTCTTCTTTTGAGTATATCTATTCTAGTATGAAAACTATTTAGCATTCTTTTTCTGGTTCCATGGGATAAAAGTAGCATATTCCACTGAATGTACTAAAACAGTCTGGTTAGTGCTTTTCAGTGGGGACAATTTTGTCCCACAGGAGATATTAGACACCATCTAGAAACATATTTGCTTTTTGTAACTTGGTGGTGGCATGCTACTGGCCTCTAGTGGATGGAAACCAGGGATGCTGATGAGAATCCCACAATGCACAAGAATCAGCTGGTGACCAGCACCAACAGTTGAAAGATTGAGAAGCTCTGTTGCTGGGAATGAATCAGAAAGGTAGGAGCAGAACTGGAGTAAATATAGATGAGAGTTAAGGAGCCTCATTTGGCTTTTGTCCTAGAGATCTTAATTCACTTTTCTGGTTTATATGCACTGAAGTAAGCATGTTAAAAAAGAAAGAAAGAAAGAAAATGCCAGTCCTACATGTCTCACACTATACACCTCAAAGGTACATTCATAAGTATGAAAACACATTGGAATAATTTCTGTGATACGCAAAAGCTAAAAGATAGTATAGACTTCATACTTCTCACCCTGATTGCACAGTATAGACTATACTCTGTTCACCCGGATTGCATCATTTTAACACATTTGCTTTCTTATCTCTTCCTCCTTTCCATCGACTTTCAGTCGGTGAGATGTGAGTTGCTTCCTGATGCCACATTACTCCTAAATACTTCAGAGTATATATCTTGCTAATAAGGTCCTTCTCTTATATAACCACAACAGGATGATCAAAATCAAGGAATTAATGTTGACATGATATAGAATTTGTTCAGTTATACCACTAATACCCCTTATACTAAAAGAAAAATTTGTCCCTGGCTCAGAATCTAATCCAAGATCATATATTTTACTTGGAAGCCTTTACAATACTACACTCCCCTACACTACACTACACTACACTATATTTCTCCACTATTTCCTGGTCATTAAAGTCTTTGAATCTGTGAGAAAAGAAAAGACAGGCTAAGTATTTCATAGAAGAATCTCATCCATTTTAGTTTACCATTGTGTCCTCGTTGATTTAGAAGGATGTCTAATGTCGCATCTTCCTCAGTACTTCTTATAAGGTGATATATGATATCAAGTTGTCCTATTATTGATTGTTTTAATTTTGATAATTAACTTTTTAATTAAACTTTAGATTATTATGCCTGATACATTTATGGTCAAGTTACTGTTTCATCCTTTATAATTGATAAAAAGTATCTTAAAGGGAGATTTTTTTCAACACTAAAAATTTCTGTTTTTCAAACTTTTATTCCTTTATTTTAGCAAATCTGTGAAATTTTTATTTGGTTCCTGTTTACCCTCTGTTGAAGACAAAAATACAGATGGCTTTAGGATATCTGTACAATATTGATAAACTTCTAAATAGTCCTTTTAGGGATCCTCGGATTATACATATTTTTATCCTCCAAAATAATTATATAACAATGTAAGCCACAGATCTATTGAGAAATATGTAGGTCCTTGTTTCTCTACATTCTTTGAATAAGTTGTCTTTTGAGAAGACAGAGGTAAATACCAATTAAACACTAAGGAAGATTTTTACATCCCCAAAGTAGTACATCTCCATTCCATTTGATACTGGCAAAGGTTCTACTTGAGTTGATTTCTTATAGGCAGTACTATATGGAACTTTGAAAAGGAGATCCATAATCTACAGGGGGGTATATTCTAGGTAAGTCAAGAAAGCTGCTCTTTTTTCCTCATTATGTTGTCTCCTATGTTTCAATTACAATGTTTAAAGCACATGAATTCACAATGTAATTTGAAGCCATGCCATGTACTAATCTAAAAATACACTGAAAACTTCTTATTTCTTATTTTAGAGACTTTACAGAGAAGCGTGGGACAAGGACAAGACTCAAATCCACATCATGCCTGATACCCCTGACATCATGCTGGCTAAGGCAAACTTAATAAATACTAGTGATGTAAGTTTCCAGATTCAGCCTGCATTTTCAGAGAGTCCAGTTTAATTGCTTCTCAGGCTATGAAGTTAAAAGTTCTTTTGAATTTCTGGATCATTTTCATTTGTAAATGGCATGAGACTTACAGATTTAAGATGTGAGTGTCCCTAACTTGGACAGAGTTGGAGAAGAGTGCTTCCTGTTCCTTTATTTCATTACTGTGCATCTCATTAGAATAAACTGAATTACTTTACTCTCCCTCATATGGATAGGTCTTATTTATGGGCAGAGAGAATTCTCTCCAGATCTGCATTATTTTCGTTTGTATCAACTTTGAATGCGTAAGCACACTAAAACCCATGCAGGGGAATTTTGCTTTTAATTTTATTCTCATCATAGAGTAAAAACTAGTTATTTAAAATAAGTTATAAAATGTAATAGAATAACTGTCCTAAGACTCTTATCTCCAATTAATTACCAACAAACCAGAAGTAGAGCTGGTGACTATTCTTGAGCAAAACAAGCTCAAGAGCAGGGTTCAGGCCATCAATGCAAACCCAAGAACACACAAAGAAAATATATCTTTAAGTAGTTGTACAAAGGAGTTTCAAGTCAACATGTCAGTTTATGATCGCAATGCCTCATGATCCATGAGAATAATTATAATACTGATGAATATATTGGAGTAAGACTCCAAGAGCTAAACTACAAGCCTACATCCAAGATCAACAGGCATTTAAACAGTCTGATTTTTTAAATAAAATGCATTTAATTTATATTGTCAATTATCTCTTTCTGACACAAATCTGAGGAAACAGCATTTTACATGTAAGGTTTTCTAATTCAGTAATTACAATGTTTAATTATTAAAGTTTTGAACATTATGAAGATTGTGTCTTACCTACAGGTAGTTATCCTTCTTCAGCATGACCTGTAACATGCGGTGGTCACTGTTTCACAATGCATTAGCCATGCAGAAGCAACCATCCCTTATGCACAATTTTCCTTCACTAGAAGATTAAGGTGGAAAGGCATTTGCTCTTATTGTAGCAACTGGTAATGAAACACTCAGCAATAACTGGAAAAACCTCCTAAATTATAATCCATTTCATTTTCTCTAACACTTGGCCTCTGTGGCATTCTCGTAAGTATTAGGGAAGAACTAGCATTTAATTCTGTGCATTGAGGTAATCAAAGAGATTAAAAGTGTAAAATATGTTCATTAGCAATCTGTAGCCATAGTTTCCAATTACTTTTGAGTTGTCAAGAGCACAGATACTGTTCTCATGGACTATTAAAACATTTAACACATTGGACTCATTATGCTGCAGTTGTTCATGAAAAGTCATTTTCCCTAAAGTGATCATCTTTTCTCTCAACAGAAACTCTATCGAATGGGTTATGAGGAGCTGAAGAAAAAAGGTTACGATCTCCCAGTGGATGCTATTCCCATCAAAGCTGCAAAAGCATCTCGGGAAATTGCTAGCGAAGTAAGACTTTACTTCCCACTGCTATTGATTAGATTGCAATTTATCACTTCAAAGCAACCTGAATGTAATTTTAAATTGAACAAAATCGTCTAAGGGGTAATAAATTAAAGCAGAATGAAGTGATCCTAGGTATGCAGTTGTAGGAGGGGGATAAGATTAAAGGTACATTTATGATATGTGGAATTTAAAGCTGAAGTTAGCCTTTAATCCCTCTTATTTGAAAGCTTATTTGATATTTTTGGCTCTCCAGGCTTAGTAAGATCTTTAAAGTTAATGAGCTTTGTAATTTGCCGCAATGATGACAACAAAAGCTAATTTTGAAAGGAATTAGACATGTATTTTCTTTTTATTTAGTACAAGTACAAAGAAGGCTTTCGCAAACAGCTGGGCCACCACATCGGAGCCCGGAACATAGAAGATGACCCGAAGATGATGTGGTCCATGCACGTGGCCAAGATCCAGAGTGACAGGGAGTACAAGAAGGACTTTGAGAAGTGGAAGACCAAGTTCAGCAGCCCAGTGGACATGCTGGGGGTGGTGCTGGCCAAGAAGTGCCAGACCTTAGTCAGTGATGTGGATTACAAACACTACTTGCACCAGTGGATTTGCCTGCCAGACCAGAGCGATGTCATCCATGCTCGGCAGGCCTACGACCTCCAGAGCGATGTGAGTTTAAGGTTTTCCTTTGCTTGATGACATAATGTGTCTGCTTTTATAAGTATCAAAGTTCTCCTCAAGTGAACGGAGTTGAGTTTACAGAACCAAGTTCAACTTCCCTGGATTAATGCACAGAATGTGTTCTGCTACCCAGATAGCTGTAGGTACCATTTTTGTTCCACAGAAAAAGAGACAAATACCCCAGAGGCTTCAATGCATGCTCCTAGTTTGCTAATCAAGGCATTGAAAAATTGACACATTCTCTACATGCTTTTGTTAGGGGTTTTCTGAAATTTAATATGCATTAAAAATCAACAAACTCAGTCAGGTGTGGTGGCTCATGCCTGTAATCCTAGCTATTCAGGAGGCCGAGATCTGAGGATCCCCGTTCAAAGCCAGCCCTGGCACTAAAGTCTGTGAGACTCTTATCTCCAATTAACCACTAGAGGGGTCTCTGAGCTGAAGAGCTCAGGGATAACACCCAGGCCCAGAGTTCAAGTCCCACAAAAAATAAAAATAAATAAACAAAATCTTCCAATTAAAAACATGTTTGGATAGGTTCAATGATTTCCCTCATTTGTCATAATCAATAGAAACCTTGGGCTCTGCTAGCAGAGGTTACAATAAAACAAAACCTAGATACATAAGGCCATATAGAATAACCGGTAAATGGAAGGACCTCTAGGATATAGAAACAAAAGCCATATCATGAGTGACTGTTGTCCTTAATGTACTATGTTATCTCTTATCTCTTTTACTGTCCCTTGTTTGTCCTAGCCTGTGGATGCTGAGTCATAATGTCAAAGAGAATTGGAATGCCATTCTCTAAAATCAAGGAAAGTTGGGAGTGACCTATTAACCTTACAGGGACCAAACTTTCTGCCCTTAGGCCAAGTGCTGGCAAAGACAACTGGCTGTTTTTTGTTTTATCTCTTGAGAACAGGAAGTCTCCCCACTGGAGATCATTCTCACAAGAGATTGTGGACTGGTTTTCTGAACTTATTCTCCTGTTTGATAATCAATAAATACCCTGTGAATAAGACCTTGGGGTATCTGTGGAAGAAGCCACAGACCTTCTGGTGCCCGAAAATTTAAAAAAAGCATATTTGGTTGATTTATAATATGTAGCCAGCTTTTGAAATTTCCCAATAATTCAAGCACTAAAAAATAATAATATAGGAGGCCGGGAGTTTGGCCTACTGGCAAAGTGCTTGCCTAGCATGCATGAAGACCCAGGTTCAATTCCTTGGTACCACATACATAGAAAAAGCCAGAAATGGTGCTGTGGCTCAAGTGGTAGTGCACTAGCCTTGAGAAAGCCCAGGGACAGCACTGAGACCCTGAGTTCAAGCCCCAGGACTGGCAAAATAATGATGATGATGATGATGATGATGATGATGATGATGATGATGATGATGATGATAATGATGTAAGCCAGGTGCTGGTGGCTCATACCTTTAATTCTAGCTACTCAGGAGACTGAGATCTGAAGATCACAATTCAAAGTCAGTCTAGGTAGGAAAGTCCATAAGATTCATCTCAATTAGACTACTCAGAAAAGTCTGTAAGTAGCACTGTGGATCAAGTGATACAGTGCTGTCCTTGAATCAAAGAAGCTTAGGGATAGTGCCCAGGCCCTGAGTTCAAGCTTTGGCACTGGCACAAGTAAAAATAGCATAATAATGGAATATAATATAAATTTTTATTTCTTTAGAATCATATGCTTAACATTTAATGATTTATTACTTGAAATTTCAGAATTTGTACAAAGCTGATCTTCAGTGGCTAAGAGGCATTGGCTGGATGCCTACTGGTTCTCTTGAGGATGAGAAGAACAAAAGAGCTACTCAGATTTTGAGTGACCATGTTTACCGTCAGCACCCAGATAAATTCAAGTTCTCCAGCCTAATGGACTCAATACCTATGGTGTTGGCAAAAAACAATGCTATTACCATGAATCATGTAAGTCCATTCTTAGCATGAAGGAGGTATTTGGGGGTGAGGGATGGAAACTGAAACCCATTTATACAAGAAAATTTATAAGTATATGGCTATATGGCATGATATTAAAGGGGCTTTTAAGTCAATGTATTTCTTGCCAAAGCAAGATTGAAAGTGTCACTTGTCACTGAGAATTACACTACTCCACAATCCAGTGCATAGCCTACAAAATGAAGGAGAAAAAAAGGAGTGGTAGGTAGAGAGGCATGAGTGGCATTGATCAAGATATATTGCATTCATAAACTGGTAAATGGCAACTCCTTTGTACAACCTCTTAAAGATAATTTTTAAAAAGTCAAATAGGATCAGACTACTCATTACAGATATGCACTTGTTATGTCTTTGTTTTAGCATCTCTATACAGAAGCTTGGAATAAAGATAAAACTACTGTCCACATTATGCCAGACACACCTGAAGTTGTACTAGCTAAACAAAACAAAGTGAATTACAGTGAGGTAAGCAATACATTCATAGTACAAGATAGAGTTTCCTTTCACTGCACTTTATAATTGAAACTTACAATGGGTTTTGTCTACTGCAGAAATTATATAAACTTGGACTGGAAGAAGCCAAGAGGAAAGGCTACGATATGCGATTGGATGCCATTCCCATCAAGGCAGCCAAGGCCTCCAGAGACATCGCAAGTGACGTAAGTGCGGCTGAGAAGATCTGCTTTCAAAATCATATTGTTTCTCTTGGATCTATAGTGGAGCAAGTGCACTACGAAAGTAGAACCCTTGCGAACAACCCCCTGCCCCCAGAAGTAGATGAAACTAATGAGAATTTTATTGTCATCATGAAATTTTAGCCATGGTTGAGTCCATAAGTACCATTTCAAAATACATCCATAGCTTACTGAACCAAAGCATGGAAGAGTTGGCTATGGTTCAGATATTATTATTTTAGATTTTTACATGCTATATTTCTTGTGACATATATATTATAGGGTCCCTTCCAAGCCTAGCCTGTGCCCTCTGTACTAATGAATGTGTAAATAGGACACAGTTATTCACAGTTGACCTATCCGTCTGAGCCACATATTGTCTAGGCACCCACAAATTGGTTGCAGAAATTTCCTTTTGTCAACAGATTTTCACACCTTCCTAAAAATTGTTATGCTGTCATTTCTTTTGTCCATGATTTAGAAACATTTTCCTTTATTTCAAATATATTAGAAGTAATTATAACATAAATTTAAATGATCAATAATCAGAGAAGGGTTACATTGTTCATGTATGCCCTAGAATGAAATCCTGTTGCTATTAAAATCAAGTATATGGAGAACATTGAGTGACAGAAGAATGCTTACATAATAACTTGGAAAGCAAGCTAAACCCCATACAATGCTTGACTCATATTTCAATTTTACTGTCTTTCATATGCATGTACCACAGTTTGTTCTGAGTAGTAGAATTATGTTTCAATTTTATTTTTTGGTGTATCTATTTCACTTATTTTCTAAATAGTTTATCACATGCAAATATCCATTTGTATACTCAAAAGACATGTATTTATTTTAGTTGATAAAATAACTTGGGGCTGTTTTAACCAAAAGTCAAAAGAGATGAATGAAAATCCTTCTTCCTACAGTTCAAATACAAAGAAGGCTACCGCAAGCAGCTAGGCCACCACATCGGAGCCCGGAACATAGAAGATGACCCGAAGATGATGTGGTCCATGCACGTGGCCAAGATCCAGAGTGACAGGGAGTACAAGAAGGACTTTGAGAAGTGGAAGACCAAGTTCAGCAGCCCAGTGGACATGCTGGGGGTGGTGCTGGCCAAGAAGTGCCAGACCTTAGTCAGTGATGTGGATTACAAACACTACTTGCACCAGTGGACGTGCCTGCCAGACCAGAGCGATGTCATCCATGCTCGGCAGGCCTACGAGCTCCAGAGCGATGTGAGTACTGAGGATGATAGAAGTTAATGAAGTGACTCTCCTTTGACAAGGTAGCCAGAGGTGGTTTCAAGCTTACCCATCTCTGCAAAGAGGGAGTAGCATATCTGCCTTCTTTATGAATATTCATCATTTAACATTCCTGACTTGGTGGCCTACTAAATTGTATTTGCATGAGGCCTCTAACAGAGCTGGAGACACAGCCTCAGTGAATGCGTGCCTACCAAGCATGAAGCTCTGTGCTGCCAAAAATAATAACAACAACAATAAGCAATAGTGTTCTTGATTTCTTGTCCTTTAAATGAAAACACTTCCAGGTGAGGATGAATACTGACAGAGAATTTGTGTCAACAGAATATGTACAAGTCCGATCTCCAGTGGTTGAAAGGCATTGGCTGGGTGCCCATTGGCTCTTTGGATGTGGAAAAATGCAAAAGGGCAACTGAAATCTTGAGTGACAAAGCATATCGTCAGCCACCAGACCGATTCAAGTTTACCAGTGTGACTGATTCTCTGGAACAAGTATTGGCCAAGAATAATGCCATTACTATGAATAAGGTGAGCCTTCAAAATTTAGAGAACCTCAACCAAAGAAGAAGGAAAGTGACTGAGCAAAGAAATGAGTTCTAAGCCACAAAAGGTGTCTATACAATATCTATTCATCATCTCTTCTCTAATTTATCACCTAATGTTTACTGGATGTATGTCACATTTAAATTTTAATATTCCCTCATGATGTCCATAAAAATTACATATTCTCTGGCTAAAGTCTTTACATAAAAATGCTTATTCTTTCAACTATCACTATTTTCAAATTATTAGGAGTTATTTATAAATATCTCTTCCATTGTGAACTAATTGAAGATGTTTATAAAACATGTGTATATAAAATTCTATAACCTTTTTGTTGTTGTTGACAAAATTCTCATGGTCCTAAAATTCCTACTCATTATGCACTGATTTCTCTTTTTTTTTTGTCCTGATGGATTTGTGTATTTTCTTTGACAGCGTTTGTACACAGAAGCCTGGGACAAAGACAAGACACAGATCCACATAATGCCGGATACACCTGAAATCATGCTGGCAAGAATGAACAAGATCAACTACAGTGAGGTGAGAGCAGATGCTCATGCCTCCATGCTTTCACAGTTTTGTATGTCAATTATGTCAATGGTGACATAATACTAAATGGCAGCTTTATAAGCAATCTCTTTTTTTGCGCTTTTTATAAATACCAGCTTTTACATGTCTTTATCACAATCATAAAAGTTCAGTCTTAATATGACTCATAATTACTTCAAAGAGATTATTAAAAAAGATTAGTAAAAGAGATTATTAAATAGACCCTTTCCTTTTTTATTATTATTATTTTAATTATTATTTGTTGGTCACGGGGCTTGAACTCTAGGCCTGTGTGCTGTCCCTGTGCTCTTCAGCTCTAGGCTACCACCCTACTCCCAGTTTTCTAGTGATTAATTGGAGCTGAGTCATTCTTTAATGTCCTGGCTGGCTTTGAATTGAGATCCTCAGATCTCAGCCTCCTGAGTAGCTAGGATTATAGGTGTGAGCCACTGCAGCCAGCTCCTCATTAATTTTTGAAGAGAGGAAATTAACAATAAAGAAAATGGATATATATCTCATTCTGATATTAAAGCAAAGTTTTAGTAAATTTTCCATATATGGGTATTGAACTTAAGTTATAGTTTAAGGATAAAATTTAATTTGTGTACGTGTGTATGTGTGCATGTGTACATGTGTGCTGGACTTGCAGGTCAAACTCAGGGTCTGGACACTGTTCCTGAGCTTTTTTGCTCAAGGCTAGTGCTCTACCACTCAGCCACACCTCTAGCTTTTTGGTGGTTAATTAGAGAAAAGAGTCCCATGGAATTTCCTACTTGAGCTGGCTTCAAATTGCAATCCTCAGATCTCAGCCTCCTGGGAAAAGTTAATGTTTTTAATTATAAAATTAAAGTACTAACATCACAATATTATCAAATAACACACAGAGGCAGAGACTTTGAGAATCTTTTTGTATATTCTAACAAGCCCACTTCCTTTTCACTTCTAATGAGCACGAGGCCATCTGGGATTTGATTTGGTAGAAACATCACCCTCCCTTCTAGGAACAGAGATCCCATCCAACAGGGTCAGTCTGCATAGGAATTCCCAAAGACAAGAAGCTTGTCATAGGAATCAGTTCATTTCTTCTGGAAAATCCCATTCAGTGTGTGTGTGTGTGTGTGTGTGTGTGTGTGTGTGTGTGTGTGTGTGTGTGTGTGTGTGTGTGTAAATACTGTTATTGTAAAAGTGAGGTACAGAGTAGTTATAGTTTTATAAATCAGATAAAGCATATAGTTCTTTTTGAATGCTGTTACCCTTTCCCTCCTGACAGTTTTTCCCTCCTGTCCCCACCCACATGTTGTATAGTTCCTTTCAACGTAGTGGCTAGTGAGTGTCACAGCTGCATCTATTGAACCACATTGCTCTCTGGAAATGCATGAAATCCTCCGAGGCTAACAGAAGTGATCTGCTCCCATCCACAGAGATAGGCTAGCAAGGGGTCCTCCTCTACTTCCTCATTCTAGATTCTATTCATAGTCTAAGTGTTCCTGGAAATTCTTTACGTGCTATTCCTGGTAAAAATGTGACTCAAAACCACCAAAATGTTGCAAGTGAGCTATAGACAGAATAGAATAGAATGAACTATTCTATTTCATCTTCTGGATATTTAGTCTTTGCTTCTATGTTATGGAGGACACTGGCAATTATGTTACTACTGGTGCACAGTGAACTTGGGATCAGCAAGACTGTGAAGCATTTTACAAGGGCTAACACTAGATTTCTTCTACCCCACATTTGTACTCTTCATCATTTAAATCTCATCTCCAAGATTGCCATTTACCTCGATATAATTTCTTTTTAAATTGAGGCTATGAGATTAAACCTGGAGAGAGTCTTATTAATCTAAAATTCTGTTCATGGCTGTGATTCTTTTCTCCTGGCTTTCTACCATCAACAAGTAATATATTGTTTTTTCCTTTCTTTCTTCTTTTTTTCATTCCTTCTTCCTTTCTTTTCTTCCTTCCTTCCTTTCTTTCCTCCTTCCTTTCCTTTTCTTTCTTTTGTTCTTTTTTCTTTCTTTTTTTTTGGCTAGTCTGGGGCTTGAAGTCAGGGCCTGGGCATTGATCTTGGGCTTTCTCAAGACTAGCACTATACCTCTTCAGCCACAGCACCACTTCTGGCTTTTACTGTGTATGTGGAACTGAGGGATTGAACTTAGGGCTTTGTTTATTCTAGGCAAGTACTCTACCACTAGGCCTGAACTTAGCCCAACCATTACTAGAAATTCTTATTTTGTCTGTTGTGGTAGTGGGGTTTGAACACAGGACCGTGTAGTTGCTACCAATTAAGCCATATCTCTAATCAAAGAAGTTTTCGATTGTTACAGAAAAACATACATTGCAAGGAGATCAGGAACCTCTACGAGTTACCACTTAGCATTTCTAAAATTCTCAGCTGTCTGTTTAAAAACTGAGAGATCTTTTTGTATGGCTGCGGATTCAAGGAAGCCCAGGAAAAATTCCCTTGATTTAGTGCTTACCCTTGCTTGGTCTCCTTTACCTTTGCATTCTCTCATCAATTAAACTCTTTTTTGTGTTTCTACGTCATATAAGACAAGATGACACAATGCTAACTTATTATGACACTCTCAAAGATTTGTATGTGTGCTTGAACCCATGTCCTTATATCCTTCCTTAACTATTTCATTCAAAGTGACTTTCTATCACTTGAGCCACACTTTTATTACCCACTTTTTCCTAGATACTTAGCAACAGGAACCTCTTGGATTTGTCTTTCCCATCTAGTTTCAAACCTTGACCTTAGATCCCAGGCTCCTGAATAGCTACAATTACAGGTGTAAGCCACCAATGTTCATCCCTCAAAGGTTCTTAATATGTTTTTTCTATAGAAGTAAACATCAGAGGGATGGGAGTTTGGCCTAGTGGTAGAGTGCTTGCCTAGCATGAATGAAGATCCAGGTTTGATTCCTTGGTACCACATACATAGAAAAAAAGCCAGATGTGGCACTGAGACTCAAATGGTAGAGCTCTGGCCTTGAGAAAGTCCATGAACAGTACTCAGGCCCTGACCTCAAGCCCAGAACTGGCAAAAAAAAAAAAGGAGTAAACATCAGAGTTTTCATATGTTCATAGTCCATTCTCTGACTTTTTAGTCCATTCTTGGCACTTTTCCTGGGGGACTTAGGCCCCTCTTTCAATACTTCAATTCATTCACTCCTATGTGAATTAAGTTTTCTTTCCCCTGACTTCCATTATGGCTTATAGAAACCTGCCTCATCACTAAGATCCATCTCGAGAATCACCCTTCTGCAGGAACTTCCCTGATTATTAGTTCATAATAAATGACCACTTCCTAGAGCTCTTTGTTAATGGTGTGGCTAAATCACCTCTGTGCTAGATTTCTCTCTGGTTGGTTCAAAAGGTTATTGGTCTGTCATCAATACTCCAGCAATGTCACAGCTGAGAGAAACCTCATCTTCATATTAGATTTCCAGAACAGCCATAGGCACTGAGTCAGAGTGGCATAAATTAAATTAAATTAATTCACATGAACAAAAGTTCATTTAAATTTTTCTGCCTTAGGCCTGTCAGCCTCAGTAACCTAATACATTTGCATTATGTTACACACACACACACACACACACACACACACACACACACACACACACACACGTATATTGTTACTTTGGTATAAACTTTAAAATGAAAATCAGATACAGTACAATCTTGATAGTACTTTTTAAACAGTGAGAGTGTAGTACTCACAAAAATAATAGCATTACAGGTTTTATCTTTGGAAAATTTTGTGCTTTATTTCAATCATCTATTAATTTTTGGATGTGAATATCAGCATCTGGTTTCTTTTTCCTTGTTGCTGTTGTTCCAAATTTAGAGTCTGTATAAACTCGCCAATGAAGAAGCAAAGAAGAAAGGTTACGACTTGCGGAGCGATGCCATCCCCATTGTGGCAGCCAAGGCCTCGAGAGAGATCGCCAGCGATGTGAGTTGTATTCCCTCTGTGTATGATCAATCTCCTGTGCAATGATCAACACTGAATCTCCTGAAGTGATCAACACTTCAGGAGAAATTTCCTGGGCCTCCCTTGGAAACTATAAATGGAAAATCAAATGTTTCTGAAAGAAGTTTGTAACCTGTAGAACACAGGCTTTTCCATGCAAACTGTTCTGCCAAGAACTGAGAAAGCCGCATTCATGTATATCCATTAGAGCTGCAAATGGGGAGGTATCTACCTAAAAGTGGCCACTGGGCTTACAGAAAGCATTATCCACATGTTTAGAGTTTCAGTGAGAGCAGAATCTGACTTTATGTAGCACAATAATATGTAAAAATTGCATATGGTACTTCTTGTTATAATTCATCTTGGAAGTTGATGATGAGAAGACCATTGATCAGCACTAGAGAAGGCTCCTGACACAAGCTTACGTTCTGAGCAGTAGCAGCTGCCACGCGGTACAGCCCCTCACTGTAGAACCAGTATTCTTTCTTGATGCCTCTAGAATGTGTAGGGCACGGATCACTGCTGTACAGATGAAAGCTCACTGACTGGGAATACGATAAGACTTCGTCCTAAATATTGAAATACACATTAGGGGCTCACTTCACGTGGGGAATGGTGGATGGAGCCAGAAAATAAATTTATGGAAATAATGGCAAAAGGTGAAATACTAATAATCAAGAGAGATTTAGAACTCTTTCCTAAGCCTTCCCTCCTCCTCCAGTATCTTCTGTGTTCCTCAAATTGGTGCTTATCAATGAAAGTTAAACTCGGGTGAGAGGTGGGATGATTTTTATAAGATGGTCTCTAAAAGTTTACAATAAAATTTGATGGGTGAATTTCCACTTCAGTACAAATACAAAGATGGCTACCGCAAGCAGCTGGGCCACCACATCGGAGCCCGGAACATAGAAGATGACCCGAAGATGATGTGGTCCATGCACGTGGCCAAGATCCAGAGTGACAGGGAGTACAAGAAGGACTTTGAGAAGTGGAAGACCAAGTTCAGCAGCCCAGTGGACATGCTGGGGGTGGTGCTGGCCAAGAAGTGCCAGACCTTAGTCAGTGATGTGGATTACAAACACTACTTGCACCAGTGGACGTGCCTGCCAGACCAGAGCGATGTCATCCATGCTCGGCAGGCCTACGAGCTCCAGAGCGATGTGAGTACTGACTGTATCTACCACAGACCTGTCCATACAATACCTCACCCACTGACCTATTCAAGGCCTTGAAGCTTTTAAATATTTGTATTGCTTTCTTATTACTATATGAATGGTCCTTTAAGAAAGTGGAGCTTCTAAGCTTCAGTTAGTTTATAAAACTGGAATCAAATGATGGTAACATTTAGCATCTCCCAGACACTTTTTTGTTCTTTAAAGAGGAAGGAAGATGGAAAGTGTTTATTTAAAAAACAAAGTATTTCAGAATCTGCTGCTGGCTTTCTTACCAAATGACAGCAGCTATATTTATTAAAACTTCCAAGTCCACCATGGAACTGTATAGTAGTCTTTGGAAATGAAGGGAACCACGCTGACTGAAAGTGATTGATGGCTTCCCTGAGGCTTTCTTCATGGAGGGACTACAGGGCAACAAGGGAGCCTCCTACCTACTGAGGCTCAAGCTCTAGGTGTGTAAAGTCCCTTTCCTGTATCATGTGTTTTACAAACATTTGGAGGAATTAGTAAGCATTAGGAAACTTTGTTAGTTTACGGTTCCAGGAAACTATAAAGCCCACGTGAAAAACTCCCACATCTGTACACATAAAGAGTGCCGTGCCTGGCTATTGTCTCTAAGAAGAAATGCCTTTGTATCATATAAAAAATAGTTAAAAGGGGTGGGTATCCCCCATAGAGTGACAACATTGGCAGACTGCTTGCCACCTGTCTGTCATTCCTTTATTTAACTTGCCTTCTTTCCATTGTGATTGATCTTAATAATACAGAAAGAATTTGAAAGTTAAAATGGCTTCAGAAGTAGAAAACGTTACTGCTTTCACTCTTCCTACAGCTCTTTATGGGGTGATAACTAGTCAGTAAAGATAATTCCAGCAGCCTTTTTCCCTGCAAAGTACCACTTGACATTTTCTGCTCCACTGTAGATACAGGTGAGCTAATGAGAGGTCCAATAGCATGGTTGTGGAGCAGTTAGGAATCTTTAGGGAGTATAGAAAATCTTCAGCAGAAAAATAATTTTAAAGTGAGAAAGATAAGACAATTCTAGAAAGAAGTTCATGATTCCTATCCTGAGAACCTGATAGGAGAATCTGAACCAATGACAATGGGCATTTATTGCTCTGAATCTGGAATAATATTATTTCTATCAAAAGTCTGCCTTGAGTTATCAGGAATTCCACATCATTTTTATATATCACTAACCTCTCTCTCTTTTCTTGAGGAAAGTTACTTTGAAATACTAGAGAAAAATAAATACAAAGCAATAATACTGGTCCATCCAACCACCAGATAATTTATCCATATTCTTAAACATGCTATTGTTTCATTTAATATTCTATTAATAACTTTGCTCCATGTCATCAATGTTCTTAGAAAATGAAGCTTTGTAAGCTGCAGTATATTTTATTGTATCTCATTTGGCTAGGCAAAAATATTGATGTGTTAATCTGGGTGCAGTGGCTCATGCCTTTAATCCTAGCTACTCAGGAGGCTGAGATCTGAGGATCACAGTTCAAAGCCAGCCTGGGCACTACAAAGCCATGAAACTCTTATCTCCGGTTAACCTCTAGAAAACGGGAAGTGGCACTGTGGCTCAAGGGTAGGTGGATAGCCTTGAGCTGAAGAGCTCAGGGACAGTGCCTAGCCCCAGAATTCAAGCCCAATATGCCCCCCCAAAATATTGATGTGTTAATAGCCTTTCATTTGACATGATCTCTCTACTGGTGTGCTTTCCTTGCATGGGGATATTATACAACAATAACATTCACCAAAATGACAGCTACTGGTGGTATCAGCTAATGAGCTGAAATACCTGACAATGTTTTAGGAGACATTTCTGGGTCACTTTGGAACACAATTCCTTTTTCAGTCTACATACTCTAGTGAGCTTGTTTTCTATTCTTAAAAAAAAGAAAGAAATCATCGTTCATAGTTGGTGTAGTTTGCAATTTTACTTTTTATTTTTTATTTTTTTTTTGGTCTTGATGAAGTTTCTGCCATGTTTTTCTCTTCCCAGAATGTTTACAAGTCCGATCTGCAGTGGTTGAGGGGCATTGGCTGGGTCCCCATTGGGTCTGTGGATGTGGTCAAGTGCAAGAGAGCTACAGAGATCCTGAGTGATAACATCTACCGCCAGCCTCCAGACAAGCTGAAGTTCACCAGTGTGACGGACTCTCTGGAACAGGTGCTGGCCAAGAACAATGCCCTCAACATGAACAAGGTGAGCACCCAGCCTCCCCCAGCTTCCGAAGATTCCGCAGATGTTATGTGTTAGTGGCTGTGGACTCAAAATTATCCCCATAGGAGCAGGATCACATTTAAATACTATACTTGAAATCTTCTGAATCAGTGATGGAGAACTTTCTGGGAAGGGCCATTTGGGCATTCATTTATAAAATACGTGACAGAAGATCAGGCTGCACACAGCTGACAAGAGCTGATGAGACACATACGTGTTTGTTTTGTGTACTAAATTCTCTGGGCCTTAATATAGCTTTTTTTTTTTCATTTAGCCCACTTTAATGAATGGAAGTGTCACCATAACTTTGTTTTTTCTAGCTCTCACAATTACATATTCAAATATATACTTCTGTACATCACCAGCGACATTATAGGGCAGTATTTGTATTAAAACCACATCCACTGTAAACAATGTTTTTTTTTAAATCTCAAATCATTTCTTGCTGAGCTTTTATTTGCATGATAGTTTGTGAATTACCAAAATACAACTTAACTTTCTTTTTAAAATATTAATATTTATGCAGTTGATTGTTAATCTGTTATAAAAGGCTTCATGCAAAGGAAAAAATAAGGACTATAATTCTATATACATCTCTATAAACCTGTTGTGCTATGGGGTCATAGACCTACCAGACTGCAAGCCAGTTTTTAATACAGCCTTTGAGCCAGGTTTTCCCTGTTCCTGGTAAATTGTCATTATTGAGTTTTAACCTTGATAAATAACAATAAGACTCAAACCTTTAGTGGAATGCCTTATATGCAAATCTGATTTATTTTATTCTAAGAAGATAAAAAATAACCCTGTTTTATTATTATTTGTATAGTCCATATCTCAATGATTTTCAGTCAATGTCTTCTTTTATAGCGTTTATACACTGAAGCCTGGGAAAAAGACAAGACTCAAATTCACATAATGCCTGATACACCAGAGATCATGTTGGCAAGACAGAACAAAATCAACTATAGTGAGGTAGGGACAGAAACTGTGTTATACTGACTATGCTGGCATCATTAGTTTTTATACTTGATTTTATGGAAACTCTTGGATCCAACTGCCACGGTACCTGTGGCGCAAACACCCATCCAACCTTTCATTCTTGGGTTTCAATCTTGTATTTCACAGAATTCTGCAAGCAAATTCATCACATTTTCTTTTCAGTTCATAGCTATTTCGACAGTGTCAATGAGACTGAGTAGTACTTTGAAAATTTCAAGGGCTAAGGATCACCAGATAAAACACTAGCTCATTATTAATACTAACGCAGTCCTTTCAGATATACCTACAATTCTAATTCAACTAGATGTGCCCTGTGTTCATTTGCTAAATCTGAAAACCCTACCAATGAGGTCTGTAATAAATGTGTACCAACTCCTCACACAGGTCTTGAATAAAACTGAGAAATAAAACAAGAAGAGAAATATAAGTCAATATCTCCCCTTTTTTTGAATTGTAAAAATCGATTAAGGAACATTTGGTGTGAAAGCCACATGAGCCTGCTAAGTACACATCAGAGATAGGTTTCTCTGTCCAGGTATCAGCAACATTGGGACATTGAGTCTGCTCCACATCTTCATAGAGGTGAAGCCCAGCTTTGGTTCCAAAAGGAAGAATAGGAAAACTGAACTGCTCTGAGCATGACCACTAACCCCATCCACAGCAGCCAGCAAGTCATTGTATCTCTTTAGGGCAGAGAGAATAAGGGAGACAAAGAAAACTCCAAGTTAAATAAATACTCATGCTTCTTTACTAGAAAGAAGTACTCAGGTGTGAGAAAGAAGTGTTGTCCATCAAAACATTGAGACCTGGTTATTTTTCAAGTAAAACTCAATTTTATAGAAAAAAATGTATTACATGTATCTGTACATTTTTACATTTTAAAATGTAGATTCTGAATGTTTGAGCTTATAGCCAAATTAACTGTGTTTTAAGTTATACATTACTTTTTTCTGACTTTTTTTTGGCCAGTCCTGGGGCTTGGACTCTAGGCTGAGCAGTGTCCTTGGGCTAATATTCTACCACTTCTGGCTTTTTTATGTATGTGGGACTGAGGACTCGAACCTGGGTCTTCATGCATGCTAGGCAAGCACTTTGCCACTAGGGCATGCTCCCAGCCCTCTGATTTGTTTTTTAATCATTATAAAAATGTTACTTGAAGCCAGGCGTGGTAGCTCACACCTGTAATCCTAGCTACTCAGGAGGCTGAGATTTGAGGATCAAGGTTGAAAGCCAGCCCGGGTACAAAAGGACCTGAGACTCTTATGTCTAGTTAACCTGCAGAAAATGGGAAGTGGGGAAAAAAAAGAAAATGGGAAATGGGGCTTGGCTCAAGGGTAGGAAGGTAGCCTTGAGCTGAAGAGCTCAGGGACAGCATCCAGACCAAGTTCAATCCCTATGACCCACCAAAAGAAAATGTTACTTATTATTATAACATTTGAAATAGTGAACAAAATGAATAAAAGTATATATGTATATACAATATACACATACATATATATTAGGGATAGAGGTGTGATTCAAGCAATAGAGCCCCTGTCTAGCAACTGGAAAGCCTTAACTTCATGTCATAATCCAAACCAAGAAAGATACATATTTTACATATAAATGCATATTAACCATATTTTCTGCCATTTTCTTTCACTTAGAAGTATGTTCGAACTGATGTTTTGTCTATGAATGTATATTAGATTATATTAAGTTATATTGACATATATTAATCTATAAATTATATCTTTATCTGTAATAATACATGAAATATATTAATATACTTTTGTATAATATGTAATTTATTTGCTTTTCACTATTGCCAGAAATTTGGATTGTTTCCACTTCTTTTCCTTTTGGAACTACGTTGGGAATCAGTTAGCACCCTCCAAATTATTGCTGGCCAATCTTTTAACTATTTATCTCTGTTCCTGTAGAGTCTGTATAAACTTGCCAATGAAGAAGCAAAGCAGAAAGGCTATGACTTGCGAGTAGATGCCATCCCAATTGTGGCGGCCAAGGCCTCAAGAGATATCGCCAGTGATGTGAGTGTCCAGATATTTTTGTGGATGAATGGAGTGGGGAGACAAGCTCCTCACTAAGGAGGAAGAATCATTTAGATGCTAGTTATAGCAACATTGACTTGGTTTTTTTTCTAAATCAAACAAGTTTTTGCATAAAAATTTATTTTAACTTTTACAATTATCTAGGTCCCAGAGGGAAGGAGGTGTCTTGGCTGTGATATAACACTGAATCCAAATCTATAATTTTCATGTGTATAGTTGTGGAAATTTTCCCTTCATATTTTGAGCATGGAGCCTCATGGAAATGAAGAGGTGTAGCTTGGTTACATGCATTGCTTCAACATCAGTAAAGACGTGCTTTTGCACAGGCTGAAAAAATTCACATTTTCCCATAACATGCTCTGTATTTTTGCTTACATTTTTTTGAAAACTCATCTGGTGTGCTCCCTTTTGAGTTCTTATAAATGAAAATACAAAGATGACCAAAACAAAGGTGAATTTGAGTTTTCTGTGGTCTCTGAAAGAAATGGCTTCTTTGGTAGAGAATTTTGAGCACTGTGAACATGCAGTAGGATGTCTGTGATAGTCTTGCCTAGGGAGAAAGCATTGAGTCAGTTCTTACTATCCCACCAATAAAATGTTCTCTTGCTCACTTATAATTTATTTTCCCACTTGAGGAATCTTAAGCAAAACACAGCTGAATTTGATCTCCAACAGAGCAGGGCATGTGGATCGGAGACATGGTCCAGTCTACTACAAAGATCAGAGCCAGATTTGGGAGAAGGAATAGAGGGCCAAGTGTCCAGGAAATGATATCTGCTGATTGAGGAATAATGTTCTCAAAATCACATGCATGTAAGATTTCTGGATTAACTATTTCACTAGCACAAGATGAGGAAAATCCACAGGAAACCAGTGATGATTCTTCTTCTGAAAGTGTTGCTGCTTTATTTCCAGGGACTTAGGTCTGCAAGCCATAAGGTGATGTCCTTTGTAGATTATTGTTGTGAAGTTTAATCAGAATTTAGGTTAAAGAGTGAAGTTAGGATAGTTAGATATTCCATTTCTCTGTGAGACTGAGCAATGTTAAAATAATGAAGTTTACAGCAATGAAATTCCTCACCCTTATATTCATTTCTCTTTTCAAAACAATCACTCTTATTTCAGTACAAATACAAAGATGGGTACCGCAAACAGATTGGTCACCATATTGGGGCCCGGAACATAGAAGATGACCCGAAGATGATGTGGTCCATGCACGTGGCCAAGATCCAGAGTGACAGGGAGTACAAGAAGGACTTTGAGAAGTGGAAGACCAAGTTCAGCAGCCCAGTGGACATGCTGGGGGTGGTGCTGGCCAAGAAGTGCCAGACCTTAGTCAGTGATGTGGATTACAAACACTACTTGCACCAGTGGACGTGCCTGCCAGACCAGAGCGATGTCATCCATGCTCGGCAGGCCTACGAGCTCCAGAGCGATGTGAGTACTGAGATCTATGATAATCACACTCATAGCAGAAATGCATAGCAATATATAAACATTGATCTCATAGTGGAACTCTCAAAGTTTTGTCCTGTCTTATCTCTGTTTCTCACACTTTTAATGCCCCTTATTTGTTTTAAAAGGGGAAACTGCACAGTGGTTCTGTGGTGACTCATTTGTGTAATTCTAACTATTGAGGCTGAGATCTGAGGTCATGGTTTGAAGCTGGCCCGGTAGGAGAGTTCCCAACACTCATATCTCCAATAAACTACTCAAGAAAATCTGGGGGTGGAACTGTTGTTCAAAAAAGCTCAGGGATAATGCTCAGGCCCTAGGATTGGCACACATAAAAAGCAATCTCTTAAAATTAAATCCAATTTTCCCTTTATTTTAAGGCATAGACAATGAAGTTTAAATTTTTCTATCTTCATTTTTTAAATCGTTTGCCATAACAACTTCCATAACACTTGTGTCTGTGTTTGATCTCCCCAGAATGTTTACAAGTCCGATCTGCAGTGGTTGAGGGGCATTGGCTGGGTCCCCATTGGGTCTGTGGATGTGGTCAAGTGCAAGAGAGCTACAGAGATCCTGAGTGATAACATCTACCGCCAGCCTCCAGACAAGCTGAAGTTCACCAGTGTGACGGACTCTCTGGAACAGGTGCTGGCCAAGAACAATGCCCTCAACATGAACAAGGTGAGCACCCAGCTTAGGGGAAAATAAAACAGGCCAGTATGTCATTTAGAATGATTAAGATTAAGCTAGACTTTGTGTTTCATCCCATTAACTTGCTATTAAGAGTATAATGGTTTGGTTGAGTCCTCTGTTACTCTATGTAAGAATTCCAAATACAAGCAGGAGAATATCTGCTTTGGTTTTTTTTCATATAATATCTACAAAGAATAGGATAGCTGCTTAGGGCTTAAATTGTTTGATTTCTCTTAGCATTATGTACTGTTTGTTATCAAACTTTATTTCCTGGGAAACTGTTTAGATAAGGATAGGACAAATAAGATGAAAAGAAAATCTAGAAATGGCATATGAAGCTATATTTTCAAAGAAAATCACAGGAAGGATATGATAGTACACACATGGATACATGAGGGAACTTCTTAATGTACATGTTGTTTATATATTTTTCCTCCAGTCTATTTTTTATTTAAAGGAACCCATAAAATCAACAAGGTTGAAAGAATGTCTATCTCATACAGCACAGGTAGCAAAGAGGCTAGCTGTCAGTGTTCTCAGAACCTCTTGAATAAAACACTTGGGTTTATAACAAAATATTGTGATCCTAGCTCATTAACCTTTTATATTTCACAGCGCTTATACACAGAAGCCTGGGACAAAGACAAGACCCAGGTCCATATTATGCCAGACACACCTGAAATTATGTTGGCAAGACAGAACAAAATAAACTACAGTGAGGTAAGACCCTCTGCTTTCTTTCTTCGCTGTGGCTCCAGTCCATCTCTGCTAATGTAGGAATGTCAGAATCGGGAATTTGAGTCATTATGTTGACATATTAGCTTAGTTTTGTTTGGGGGTTTATTTTCTTTTAAAAAATACTTACATCTAGTTGTACAAAGGAGTTGCCAATTAAAGCAGTTTATAGATAATAATGCATCTTTCCACAGCTTTGTTTTATTTTGGTGCTTGTTGTCTTACTTTGAATACAGATGCCATTATATTAAAAATAGGTAGATACTGGAGTACTAGGGGCTCATACCTGTAATTCTACCTTCCTAGGAGTGAGGGAGTGAGGCAGGGAGGGAGAGGGAAGGGGAGCAAAGAAAAGAGAGAGAAAGAGAAAGAGTGAAAGAGGGGTATAGATAGGATTTTTTCCCCTAATGTGTAGGCATTCTAATAGTTAAATATTAATGGCTGAAATATATGGTAGTGTTAGTTTAAAACAACTATTGCTATTTATCAAATTAGAACTTGATTATAATTATTCTATTTAGATATTTCCTTAACTGTCTCATTTATAAAGGTGGGGAAAAGTCCTTGACTTGAAATTCTTTTATGATAACAAAGTGAAGTGAAATATATATATATATATATATATGTATATATATATATATATATATATATATGCCTAGCCTTGCAGAAAGTCTGGCGCAATATCTCTTTACTCTCAAGTCACAATGAAGATTTTATGTTGAATTAATATACTCAAAGTAACTTGAGATTTATTAACAAGAGCTAAAATGATATTTTATTTTTATTTATTTTTGCCCATCCTGAGGCTTGAACTCTGGGCTTGGCATTGTCCATATAGTATTCAGGCTAACATCCTACCACTTGAGCCACAGAGCCATTTCTGGCTTTTTCTATTATCTAATTGGAGGTATGAGTCTCATAGACTTTCCTGCTTGAGTTGGCTGAACCATAATCTTCAGGTCTCAGCTTCCTAAGTAGCTAGGCTTGAAATGAAAATTCTTTCACATTATTTAAGGATGATGGAAAATGTTATTTTATGACCTATACTAGTCTTTTTAAATTTTTCATTGAAATTTATTAGTTAATGACACTAAGGGAAAAAAATAAGATTTGCAGTCCAAAAAAATGCTATTGCCCTCATGCCTTACTCACGGATGCCTACATCAAGAATTTATCTCACCATTTAAGAATCCCAATTTCTTACATTTTGATGTGAAATGGCAGACTTCTTTTGTTTCTTGTTTGATCATATTTGAAAATTTAAACATTTGTTCTCAAGTCTTAGGCAAACATTAATTAATGAGTAAAATAATAAACCTATTAGAGTCCTAATTAGGCAGCACACTTCTTATACATAACCGTGGCAAATGAAATAAAAGCTGGTATTTTTGCTTTCTCCAACACTGCAGAATAGACCTAAGGATAAAAATAGTCATAAATACACGATTGGCTTTTAGCCAAGAGTTTGTATCAGACTCTTTTGAATGAGCACTTTTCTTTTGACTCTAAAACCATTTTGTTAGATTCACTTCTCCAGAAACGTCTGGCTTAACATAGAGTTAGCTTCTATTCTAACTACACTGGAAGTTTGTGTGGGAATAGGTTGTCTTTTCAGACTGCCAAGATGTTGGGTCTTTTTTTGTTGTTGTTGTTCAGTGTAGGACTTGAACTCTGGGCCTGGGCATTGTCTTTGAGTGCTACTCCTTGAGCCACAGTGCCACTTCCAGTTTTCTGGTGGTTCAAAGTAATAAAAATATGTACCCACTACCTGACAAATGTAACTGTAACCCCTCTATACATTATCCCAACAATAAAATACAAAAAATAACAAAAATATGTACTTAAAATACCAAAACACAAATTAAAACACTTTGGACTAAGTATGATTATGTAAAGTATTTTTTTTCACATTTATTTTTTTATTGTAATTAGTAAAAGGGTTACATGACATTTGCCAGATAGAAGGTGCATTAATTCACATACATTGATACCCTTTCACATGTCATGGTACCCATTTCCCTCCCTCAAAAACAAAACTACTAACCAATTTGTGCCACAAAAATATCTTTACATCAGTGCACCATGAGGCCCTTCAAGTCATAAAAATCTCTTTAAAACATCTATTACATTTTTACTTATTATGTTTAAAATTTATTTTATACACTAATACCCATAATACCATTACTCGGTAGGACAGCACTGTAGGCCAGCCTGATTACCTAGTGAGGCCTTGTATAACAGAATATTCCCTGAATAAAACTTTGTTTTTATTATTGGCTAACAATATTAGCAATTATTTTAAATTTAATGTTTTAAAAGGATGTAGAAATAGTCAAAATTGTTGAAAACATATTTTTAAGCTAAAAAAGGCTAAAGAATATTGCTGTTGATTATTTATGGAAGTGTGGTTCAGACCATGTCCCAAGACAACCGCATGTTTTTCCTTCTGCCTGCGACTGTCCTGTGGAATCTGAGCACCAGAGGCTTCTCAGTGCAAAGAAGATAGAAACAACTGGAATAGAATCTTAGCATTTTTGCATGTGTGACTTATTGAGCTCTGGTATCTGCTATCCCTGGACCTGCTAATGATTTCCAGCAGATGATAGGAAGAAGGAAGGAGCAAATAGATATGTACAGAGCAATTCAGAAGCAGCAGTTCAGCAGTGGCTCGATTATGCACACACTTCCTTAGTGGTAGTGGTATATCTCATCAGATAATGGTGTTGACTGCTAGCAAAATTATTCCTTATTCAGTCTTGGAGTTAACTGCAGCAGAATTCCTTGATTGTTTTATGAAAAGAGCAAGTGCTTAAAAATATAAAGACATTTAAGAGTCATCAGTTTAATACCACCTAAAATCTACAAGGATTTTTTTTAAGGCGAAGCTGTGGTGTTAAAATGTGCCAAACAAGAAATGTCCATGTTCTATTTTTAACAGAAATACAGTGTGGAGTAAACTTGTGAGTTCTCCATCTAAAAGCCACTATTTCTTTTCGCAGAGCCTTTACCGTCAGGCCATGGAAGAAGCCAAGAAAGAAGGCTATGACTTGAGAAGTGATGCCATTCCTATTGTAGCTGCCAAGGCCTCCAGAGACATTGCTAGTGATGTAAGAATTGATCCAATTGCTGATTCTTGACTGCCAGCCAGCCACCTCTTAGAGGATCATGTTACAGGAATCTAGAAGGCAAACTAAGTCATCACCCATTTAACACCCTCCATTGCATAGGCATATAAGTTGAGATACCTTGCCAAAGATCACAGGCATCAGGGTGTCCAAGTCTAGTTGTAGTGTGTGCCTTTTGGCTTTTGCATAGTGGGAGTGAATGTTACAATTGCATGGACATCTGTTGAGTGATTCCTAAGTGCTCATGAGTTCTGCTTGGGATATACTCAAACCAAAGACCAAGAATCAAGTTAGTTGTTATGTAATCAGTCTTCAAAGATTTTTTTATCTTGCAAAACTAAACTCTATACCCACTAAGTCATAAAAATCACCCATTTTGAAACTACCCTTCCTGGATTATAGAAGAAACTAAATCTTCATCTACCATGAAAAAAAAGAAAAGAAAACAATTTTAATGAGCCCATGTGAATGTGTGTGTGTGTGTGCGCGCGTGCATGCGTGTGTCTGTGTGCACCCATTTCTTGTAGGCTCACTCATGTGAGGACTTCTGAGGTGCTGTCATGGCTTGTCACTATGATTGTCTGTCCTTTTCTTTTTTATTAAAGAATTTATTAACATTGATTTTTACATCATATTTCAAATGATGTATTTAACAAACAAGTCTCAAGAAGGGAATCTCTATATACAGTCACTGGCACTTAGATTTTAGAACACAATTAAAATTAGGCTGAGGGTTTGTATGTCAATTAAAATTAGGCTGAGGGTTTGTATGTCATATATACATAATAATCTATGTAATAAAACATTATGCCTATAGAGTCATAGATTTTTATGTCTATGTAGTTGTGTTTATATTTCCAATACTATTTCCATAGCATTGGGTATGCAAATACTGAGTCCTCGCTCTTGTACTGTTTGGATCTAATAGCCACATATTAAGGATACCATGCACCTTTTGTTCCTTTGGTCTTGATTTGTCTCACTCAACATGGTTCGCTTTAGATCCATCCACTTCCCTGCAAATGCCATTATTTTATCTTGTCTGTTGGCTATGTAGAATTCCATTGTATATATATATATACCACATTTTCTGTATCCATTCATCTGCAGTAGGGCATCTGGATTGTTTCCATCACCTGGCTATTGTGAATAGCCAAACAAACAAAAAATCGTATATACAATATGCCAGATAACAAGGTAAGATACTGTAACAATATGATAATAACCAAGGGATAACAAAAGAGATGAGAAATAACATCGTGCATTAAGAACAACAATCACACATTAAGTGGCTCTTGTTTCCATATCCTGGAATGGCTGTCCTTTCCATTGTGCAGCTTTATTACTTGTTGCTAGGACATGATTCTCCGTCACGTGTAAGCCATTGCAATGCCGTGGAGTTCAGTTGAAATACATTAAGGAACCCACCACAAAAGCCTTCAGGAGTAAGCATTCCCCAATGTGTACTATTCCTGTAGCTCAGCTGAGAAAGCTTCCTATTAAGGCTTGTAGAGATGAGCTTCCTACAGAAAGAACAGCAGGGAACTGCCCTCAGTGTCTTCTCCTTACATTCTGTTTGCTCTTGCAGTACAAATACAAAGAAGCCTATCGTAAGCAGTTGGGTCACCACATTGGTGCCCGCGCAATACATGATGATCCCAAGATGATGTGGTCACTACACATTGCCAAAGTACAGAGTGACCGCGAGTACAAGAAAGAATTTGAGAAATACAAGACAAGATACAGCAGCCCAGTCGACATGCTTGGAATTGTTTTGGCCAAGAAGTGTCAGACCTTGGTCAGTGATGTGGACTACAAACATCTTCTTCATGAGTGGACCTGCCTGCCTGACCAGAATGATGTTATTCAGGCACGGAAAGCGTATGACCTCCAGAGTGATGTGAGTATCCTTGATGTTGGCTCTGCATGCTAAACAGTCAGAAGCTTGCCTTTCCAGGTAAGGAACAGCCACAATAGCCACAATAGCACACATGCAAACACACACACACACACACACACACACACACACACACACACACAATCACTGTCAACTTGTCTAAAAAACTGGAAATGTATGTGTGTTAGTTGAGTAGTAATGGAAAGAATGAAAAGTATGTTATGTTGTATTATTTAATAAATGGTAACATTTTATATTTGGCATAGTGATGGAGTGCTTGTCTAGAATACACAAAAACCCAGGTTCAATTCCTTGGTACCACATATATACAAAAATCCAGAAGTGGTGATGTGGCTCAAGTGGTAGAACTCTAGCCTTGAGAAAGCACAAGGACAGTGCGCAGGCCCTTAGTTCAAGCCCCAGGATTGGGAAAAAAAGATACTAAGATGTGTTTGGTTTGTTCTTATTTTTAAAACCAATCATTAAATACTTAACACCTGCCATGCCCTATTGGCATGGTAAAACAAATTAAGTAACTTCACAATATTTCTACAATAGCACATTTCCTTTGTTGTCTTTTTAATTTTTGTAAAACGTCAAGGTGAAAATTAAGACAAGAGATTTTATGATTGCAGTGCTCATATGTCATTGGTCTTTGCATAGGGTTTGATGAGGCATGTTTTAACCAAAGGCTAATGAAATATTGTTCCTACATATAAAGCTCATGATACACTCAAGTGCAGAACCATGTCTTTCAAAAGGCTTTTACACCTGGCACTGGTGACTCACTCCTGTAATTCTAGATACTTAGAAGGGTGAGGATTGCAGTTTGAAGCCCAAAAGTCTATGAGACTCTTATCTCCAATAAACTACTCAACAAAGTGCTAGACTTGAGAAAGATCAAGGACAGTGTTCAGGCCCTAAGTTCAAGCCCCATGACTGACATTTAAATAAATAAATAAGTCTTATATCAATCTTGGTGAAATCCTCTACAGCAAAAAATTTCTAGAAAGAATATATATGCATATATACTTAAGATTCAATAATAATCTGCAAGTGTTATTGACTATGCTAGGAGTTCTGTCTGTTCATTCGTACTTTTTTTTCATGAATCTGAAGCAGTAGTCAATAGATATTTCTTCTCTGTTGATCTTCAGAATGTATATAAAGCAGATCTTGAGTGGATGAAAGGCATTGGCTGGGTTCCAATTGGTTCTTTGGAAGTTGTTAAAGCCAAGAGGGCCACAGAGATCCTCAGTGATAACATCTACCGTCAGCGTCCAGACGCCCTGAAATTCACCAGTATTACTGACTCTCTGGAACAGGTGCTGGCCAAAAACAATGCAATCAATATGAATAAGGTGAGTCTCTCCCATTAGTGATAGATTAGCAGAGAACATGGTTTAAAAACCTTCAACAATACTATTGCATTTGAAGCTCACTCTAAACCTTACAATACTTTCAAAAATGACTTTCCCAAGATAATACCAAGGTTTCTTAGTGATACTAAAAAAAAACTGTTAAGAATGCTATGATACAGTAATTGTTTCCTAACATTTTTATACCACAACCCATTTACACTTCTCAGAGCTGTTAAATTCTTCCACAAGTAAAGAATATAATAAGGGGGCTGGAAGTTTGGCCTAGTGGTAGAGTGCTTGCCTAGCATACATGAAGACCCTTGTTCGATTCCTCAGTACCATATATATAGAAAAAGCTGGAAGTGGTAGAGCTCTAGCCTTGAGAAAGCTCAAGGACAGTACTCAGGCCCTAAGTTCAAGCTCCAGGACTGGCAAAAAAAAAAGAATCTGAAAAGGAACAAAAGAAGGAATTTATAGGGTTATAGTTATAACAAATATATTTCTGCTTGGCAGAAAAGAGATGCCTGACATAATCTATGAACATCAAAATAATTTTTCTCATTTTGTTGACAGCGCTTATATACTGAAGCCTGGGACAATGACAAGAAAACTATTCATGTCATGCCTGATACACCAGAAATCATGTTAGCCAAACTCAACCAGATAAATTACAGTGATGTAAGTAATGAAAAGCAAAGCAAATTCCTGTAACTGTTATAATAATGGGCCAGCCTTCTAGTAACAGACTGTCTGGAAATGGAATGCTTTTGTGGATAAATGTTCTAGTAGTAACAATACTCAAAACCTTCTTGTAGACACTGTGAATATTATTACGTCATTAGACTTGGCCATCCATATACACAGGTTGGGATAGGAGGTGGTTTTCTGGAACAAAGCCCTTACAGATTTGGAGGCACAATTATATCCTATTCACTCACAATAATAAACAGGTGCAAGATGGGAACTTGATAAGTTATTGTGAATTATTATGAATTCTTTAGCTGCTTCAGTATGCTCTTTCAATCATTCAATGTTACTTAAAAGCATTTTTCTAGTCATCTCTATCAGGAAAAATATTTTCATAATGACAGTGATTCAAAGTTTAAATACTGGTCATGGTTTATAATGGCTGCCACTGCAAAGTGAGGAAAAATAAAGACAATGCATTGTGTTTTTCATAAAAATCAAATATAGCCCATTTTTTAAAAAGTATCCTTATTCTTTCTCTGTCTTTAGTACTTTATCCCCAGTTGTGAAGCTTGAACTCTGGGCCTGGGTGCTGTCCCTGAGCTCTTCAACTCAAAGCTACCACTCTACCCTTGAGTCGCAGAGCACTTCCGGTTTTGCAGAGGTTAATTGGAGAGAAGAGTCTCACAGACTTTAGTGCTCAGACTGACTTTGAACAGCAATCCTCAAATCTCAGCCTCCTGAGTAGCTAGGATTACAGGTGTGAGCCACTGCACCTGGGCACACTGCATTTTCTATGTCCATTAGGCTTTTTGTTTGTTTGTTTTTGTGATTTTTTTTCTTTTGCTCCAGACAAACATGCTACTACTTAAATCAGATCTCTACTTCTAGCTTTTTGCTGTTTATTTGGAGATAATTGGCTCATGGACTTCCCTGTCTAGGCTGTTGTCAAAAACCATCATATTTATATTTCAGTTTCATGAGTAGCTAGATTACAGGTATGAACTACTGGTGCTTGGCCTAGCATTAGTATTCAGATGGCAGTTCTTTTTTACATTATGATAACAGTGGTAAACTGTTGGTTTTCACATGTGTTGTCTGACAAAATAAAATTTTGACAGCCAGATGTTGGTATCCCCCCCAAAGTTTTTCAGTTTCCGCCAGTAAAATCCCAATATTTAGAACATGTGCCTGAAAATCCTTCAGCATCTCTGACACATAGTTATCTATAAACCCACCTGAATAGTTTCAGTATGCTTTGTTTTAGTAGTTTAAATGAAGATGGAGAAAATGTTAACAACAACACGAAAAAGAAAACCCAGCTTCATTTTTCATGAAATGACTAATGATTATTTTCCACAGAAACTCTATAAACTTGCTTTGGAAGAGTCCAAGAAGGAGGGCTATGACTTACGTGTTGACGCCATTCCAATCCAAGCAGCCAAGGCCTCAAGAGATATTGCTAGCGATGTAAGTTGATTTTTTTTTAAGAAGCATTTTTTTACCAGTCAGTCCTTTCAGAAATGGAAAAAGCCACAGAAACATAATTTGACCTTGTTGCTACAGTTATGAAATTCCTGGTACCCTGAGCTCAACAATAGAAAAGATTTCAAAAATTATTATGCAAATTCAGTAATAATAGAGGCCTCATTGTTGATTCTTTTTTCCCTTTCTCTTCTTTCTTTACTAAAAACCTATACTAGAGAAATAAACAAACTTGTTAATTTTTCTTAAAAATGGTATGTCCTTAAGCAAGCGATCTAATAGTCAATAGAAACTATTAGGATAAGAATCTCTTTCCCACAAATAAAAAAACAAAAACCAAAATCTGTCCATCGCTGAAATACACTGGAGGGACTCTCAGACCCGGAATGCTTGATTCAGAATTTGGTAATGAAAATGTTCTGGTTCCAAGCCTATGACCAGAGCATTAGGATCATTTATTTGTTTTCCTTTAAAATCAGGTAGTGCCCGATCATCAACCAGCAGCATTGGTCTGACTTGCTTCTGTTCCACTAAACTTCTTGCTGCAGTCAAAGAAGTAAATATTTCATCTTCAGAAATATCAAACTCTAATTTCTTCAACCTTTCAAACAGATCTTGCTTGCTCTCTTTGGTAGTATTGGTCACAAACCCCGGGCCTCGAGTTCCCTGAAGGGCACCCGGGCTGAGCCCGAGCTCCCCATAACAATAAAATGTTTTATCAAAGAAGTTAGCCTCAGTAGCTAATTCAGATGTTAGGAATGAAGCTAGAAAACTCCTTACTACTTCTGTGCATTTGTGCTGACATTAAAAAGAAAACGAGATGATGGGATGTATTAGTTTTAATTGTTTGTACTATCAGTGAAGTTTTCTTATTAAACTACCTCTCATAGGATTCAAGAACAGCCTAGGAAATAAGGCTTTTTCTCAATACCAGCTGGCCTCTTTACTCCTTTTTTAGCATGAGAAACATCTCCTGGGGTGATCATATCTTCTCTGTGTACTGTGACTCTATAGGACACAAATCCAGACATTCTGTAAGGACCCCATACTTTAGATTTATGCTCCTTCTATTATTAAAGCCTTTTCTAGCTAGTAATCTAGAGCAAGAGAGTGACTCTGACCATCTCATGGTAAAATGGACCAAGATGTCTTATTCTTGAACTTAAAAAGAAAAAGGAAATCAGAGACCTAACCCGAAGGCATGACTGTTTCCTTGTGAAAGTTCAATTATATTGGCAGACTAACAAGGAAACTATTTTCTGGTAACATATAAATTCTACTTAAATGTATAATAGATCCTTGACCAAGGAATTCAGTATAAACTCTAAAAAGAAGAATTTGACCCCTAAATATTCCTAATGTCAAAAACCTTCAGAAAAAAAAAAACAAACAGCTATGTCTTTTAAGTAGATGCTCTTTAGATTATATAAGATGGATTGCCTCGTAAAGGAATTCAGTATACACTGAATAGGGTAGAAATAAGGAAAATGTTAGGAATAAGCTCTCTAATCTAGCCTGTCTTTGTACCTACTGATAATGTGAACTTCAGGATCTACTTTATGAAATGAGTTGATGATATTTACCTTGTTCGTTTATGATAATATAGGTGAAAATACAAATAAATAATGCACACTATAATCATCAGCAATTTTCCTTTTCTTTCTTCAGTATAAGTACAAGGAAGGCTACCGCAAACAGATTGGTCACCATATTGGGGCCCGGAACATTAAAGATGACCCGAAGATGATGTGGTCCATGCACGTGGCCAAGATCCAGAGTGACAGGGAGTACAAGAAGGACTTTGAGAAGTGGAAGACCAAGTTCAGCAGCCCAGTGGACATGCTGGGGGTGGTGCTGGCCAAGAAGTGCCAGATCCTTGTAAGTGACATAGACTACAAGAATCTCCTACATGAATGGACCTGCTTGCCTGATCAGAATGATGTCATTCATGCTCGGAAGGCCTATGACCTGCAGAGTGATGTAAGTAGGTCTTTCTTTATACATGGTTTTCAACCATGCATCTGCAGTTTTTACTTCGTGTGTGTGTGTGTGTGTGTGTGTGCATGCATGCACGCATGCACGCACCCCAGAATCTTTCTTCAGTTTGGTAATACCCATGGATAGTTTCTCAGGAAATTCCTAGGAAATACATAAGATAAATGCATTGTTGTCATAAGAAAACAACCATACTTAAATATAGTTATGAAAGCATTGTTCCAAATTTGTGATTCTGTAATATATATGTTTTTGTTAACATGGTAAGGAATTACAGTCATAGGTGCAATAATTAGCCACAAAGTGTAGCAAATAATTTAAAAGAAATAATCTAAGATGTCAGCAACATTAGTAATATATGAAAGTGTGATGTCTGTTGTTGACAATGGCACTGTAATGTTAAAACTATTATGATCCATGTCCTATACCAATTATTGAATGAAGTGCTATATTTCAGCTAGAAGTCAATGAAAATAATGTCTGGAATGGTGATTTACACCTATAATCCAGCTGCTCAGGAGATGGAGACAGGAGAATGAAATGTTTGAAGCCAAGTTAAACAATAAAAATCTAGTGAGTCTCTATTGTGGAATCAGAATACAACAAAAAGCAATGGGGTATTGCTCAAAAGGTAGAATGTGTGCTTGGCATGCAAGGATTCCTGAATTCAATCTCCAGTAACATCTCCTTCAAAAAAAAAGCGGGTGGTGGGGGGGCTGGGATGTAGCTCAGTGGCAAAGTACAACTTCCTGGAGTCAATCCCAATTCCCCAAAAAAAGAAAAGACAAAACAAAAAAAATACAGTTTAAAAATAATGAAAATAGCCAGGCGCAGTGGCTCACGCCTGTCATCCTAGCTACTCAGGAGGCTGAGATGTGAGGATCATGTTTCAATGCCAGCCCAGGCAATACAAAGCCATGAGATTCTTACCTCCAATTAACCACTAGAAAATGAGAAGTGGAGTTACCTAAAATATGATGGATAATAGCTTAAAAAAAAGAAATATTGAGGAGTCCTTCAAACTGATATGATACTCAAAAGTATATGACCAAATAAAGAATGACATCTACTCAATAGGCTGAGATCTGAGGCTCAAAGCTCAAAGCTAGCCCGAGCACAAAACGACCTGAGACTCTTTTTTTCCATATATTTTTATTGTAATTAATAGAAGAGTTACATTACATTCACCAGATAGAAGGTGCATTACTTCACAAACATTGATATCTTTTCTCGTGTCTTGGTCCCCATTTCCCTCCCCCCATCCCCACCCCCACCCATCATCTTGTTTTCTCCCCTTCCCTATCCTATTTCAAATAACCAACTAAGAATATATACAATATATCAGATAACTCCTTTTGCAATAGCCTCAAAGAAAATAAAGTACCTAGGAATTAACTAAGAATGTGAAGGACCTTTTTGATGAAAACTTTAAAACCCTGAAAAAGGAAATTAAAGCAGAACTGAGGAAATGGAAAAACCTCTCATGCTCCTGGATTGGAAAAATTAACATTGTGAAAATGGCAATCTTGCCAGGGGCTATGTACAAATTCAGTGCAATACTCATCAATATCCCATTGTCATTCTTTAAAGAAATAGAAGAGCTGAGGACAACACCCAGGCCCAGGGGTAGGCCATAGCCTTTCACCAAAGAGCTCAGGGACTATAATTATAAGACTATGTTGATGTAATTATGATGTGCAAAATGTTTTTTGTGATAATCATAGCACAAAAATAGTGATCACAGCCTCCTGGGCTCACAGATGTGAGCCACCAGTGCTCAGCTTTTATTACTTGAATTTTAAGACACCAAAAGGAACTTGGAATCAGATAAAGAAGAGAGAAAAATATTTATCTTCTTTGACTTAGAGGCATGTGGAGAAAGTCCTGTAAGAAAAGAACCTTATTTGTTGTCTCTAGAAAAAAACATTACCTTGGGCCTGGAGTTTGGCCTAGTGGTAGAGTGCTTGCATGCAGGAAGACCTGGGTTCTATTCCTCGGGGCCACATACCTAAAAAAAATAGCTGCAAGTGGTGCTGTGACTCAAGTGGTAGAGCACTAGCCTTGAGACCCAAGGACAGTACCCAGGCCCAGTGCCCAGGACTGGCAAAAAAAAAAAAAAAAGCATTTCCAACTTTATTTCCAGTTGATAGAGTCAGTCACCTCAAAGAATAGACACCTGGCTTAAGGAGCAAGGAAGTTCATTAAAATGGTTGAATACCAGTTAAATCCTGTGAGGAGGGAGATTTTACAGGTCTTAAAAACTGAAAATCTTTGCTAGTCACTAGTGATCCATGCCTGTAATCCTAGATACTCTAGAAGCCTGATTTGTCAGGATTGAGATAAAGTAATTGAAGCAGAAAAGTACATGACATTCTACCTCCAATTAACCAGCAAAATGCCAGTATAGGAAAGTGGTAAAGCACCAGACATTAAGAGGATAGTTCCAGCCCTGATATTGGCATAAAAAAATAATAAAATAGCACAAATTGGCTATTGTCAGGAACAAGGCTTTGACTAGACATTCCCAGCAGAGTAAAGCAATCCTGTGCATCTTTCTAAAATGTATACGAATAAGGCTCAAAATTACATATTTAATGTATGTATGAAGCGACACCAGGATGACCAGGCAATATCTACAAATATCGGACCTTCTTTTGTTTCCAGGCTATATATAAGGCTGATCTAGAATGGCTGAGAGGCATTGGATGGGTTCCCATCGGCTCTGTGGAGGTGGAGAAGGTGAAGAGAGCTGGAGAAATCCTGAGTGATAGGAAGTATCGCCAGCCTGCAGACCAGCTCAAGTTCACATGCATTCCAGACACCCCAGAAATTGTCCTGGCAAAGAATAATGCCCTGACGATGAGCAAGGTGAGTCTTCTGCTGCCAGTTGCCAGTTGTGGTTTCAGTCAACTGGCTTGTCAGGTAACGAATGCCTTGAATAAAAAAAAAAAAAAATGCCATGAATGGCCCTTTAAAAAAGGTCGTGGGATGGGCCTGGTTCCCACATGGGCCTTTCCCAAAGCATCTGTGAAAAGTTTGTTGGCTTTCTCAGTTCTTTTCAATAACAAGTCCTGTTGTTTTCTGTATGCATGTGAAAACATGCCTTGAATAGTGTATAAACGCACTTCAGCTACACATGTGTTACCTTTCTATACACATTCCTCTACACAAAGCACACCCAGGGAGCTGTTTTTTTTTTTCCTCTGTTCATCAGTAAGGGATATGTGATGCAATACACAGCATTTTATGGCATAGCCTGTATACAACTCCAATTAGTTATCTACTTTGCTCTGCCATCTTAGGTTTGGAAAGCTACACATGAAAGTGAATTGCTGATTTTGTGTTGCTTACCAGCAATAGGTTTCTAATCGCTGGATAAAAAGAATTCATAATTAGACGTCTGTCTATATTTGTTTTTGCCAGTCCTGGGGTTGGATGCAGGGCCTGAGCACTGTCCTTGGGGATTCCTCAAGGCTAGAGTTGTACCACTGGAGCCATAGCACCATTTCTGGCTTTTCTTATGTATGTGGTACTGAGGAATCAAACCCCAGTCTTCATGCATGCGAGGCAAGCACTCTACCACTAGGCCTAACTCCCAGACCCTTAGACCTCTGTATTTTTTAAATAATTTTATTGTTAAGAATAAGGTATCACACCATTTCTCTATATTGCTTTATAATGGCTTCGAAACTATTGTAGAGCAATCCAAATGTATGTTTTGTTCACTACTTCTACAAGCTTCTCTCAGTTGCAAATAACCTTAAAGTTAAATTTGACTATAACTAAAACATTCTTAGCTTTCATGGAAGGTTCTATTTCTTTCTATTTCTCCCCGCTCTCCGTAGCATTTGTACACAGAAGCTTGGGATGCTGACAAAGCCTCCATCCACGTAATGCCAGATACCCCGGAAATTCTGCTAGCCAAGAGCAATTCTGTCAATATCAGCCAGGTAAGAAAAGTTTTTCTGTTGTTAAGACTCCTAGAAGTTTATAAAATGTTTTTTTCTACCTTAACAGTTTTACCTGTTAACTTTCTAAAAACACTTTTGTTTTCTGTGTTGCTTGATCTTCTGCCTAGAAACTTTATACCAAGGGATGGGATGAATCAAAGATGAAAGACTATGATCTGAGAGCAGATGCTATTTCCATCAAAAGTGCCAAGGCCTCCAGGGACATTGCCAGTGAGGTGAGCTCCTTCTCTCTGGCTCCCTTGATCTGTGCAGTGCTGAGTTAACCCAGCAGAGGGCTCATGGGCTTCACTCTCTACTTGTGTGCTCCTAGTCTTGCTTTCTACCTGCCACGACCTTTTCCTTTCTCATCATGAAAAGGAGAAATTAGAGTTACTATGGGGAATGGTTCTAACAATAAACTCATATAATATTTGCTTTAAGATAGTGTAAAAGATTATTCAGTTAACGGTAACCTCTCTATACATTATCTGACAATAACATTTTTTTAAAAAGATTGTTCAGATAATATAAAAATTGTCCTAAAATGTCAAAACGTTTGAGGTATGAAATTCTTACTCGATTCTGGATGGTTGGGTAAATGCCAAGTAGCGGAATTGTCATAGGGGAGTTCTATGTTTAGCCTTTTGAGGCACTGCCACACTGCTTTCCATAGTGGTTGAACGATAAATCCACTAGCACAACAATGTTCATTGCAACACTATTCACCATAGCAAAGATATGGAACCAACCTAGATGTCCCTCAGTTGATGAGTGGATCAACAAGTTGTGGTATTTGTACACAATGGAATTCTATGCTGCTGTCAGACAGAATGAAAGACATCGCCCCATTTGATAGGAAATGGAAAGACTTAGAAAAAATCATATTAAGTCAAGTAAGCCAGACTCAAAGGAACTTAGGCTCAATGGTTTCCCTCATTCGTCATAATCAGTAGAAACCTTGGGCTCTACTAGCAGAGATCTGCAATAGAGCAAAATCTTGATACATAAGGCCATATAGTATGAAGCTAATTGAAAGGACCTCCAGGATATTGAAACAAAAGCCATATAACGAAGGATTGTTGTCCTTAATGTACTATGTTGTCTCTCATCTCCTTTGCTGTCCCTTGGGTATCTCATATTATTACAGTATCTAACTTTGTTATCTGATATATTGAATTTATTTGTATTTGGTTATTTGAAATTTGATAGGGAAGGGGGGAAAACCAAGATGGGTGGGGGAGGGGTGGGGGGGAGAGTAATAGGTACCAAGACATGTGAAAGGGTATCAATGTATGTGAATTAATGCACCTTCTATCTGGCAAACATCATGTAACCCTTTTATTAATTACAATAAAAAATTAAAAAAAAAAAGAAATTCTTACTCGTTTCACATTGTCTGCATGATCCTGGTCCTAAGACTGGATTTTGAAACCTGTGTTTTGGATATTTTAGTACAAATACAAGGAAGCCTATGAGAAACAGAAAGGTCATCATATTGGAGCTCAGAGCATTGAAGATGACCCCAGAATTATGTGTGCCATACATGCGGGGAAGATCCACAGTGAAAGGGAGTACAAGAAGGACTTTGAGAAGTGGAAGACCAAGTACAGCAGCCCAGTGGACATGCTGGGAGTGGTGCAGGCCAAGAAGTGCCAGACCTTAGTCAGTGACATTGATTATCGCAACTACCTGCATAACTGGACATGCTTACCGGATCAAAATGACATTATCCAGGCAAAGAAGGCCTATGAACTACAGAGTGATGTACGTAAAGGGAAGTTCAAGAAAGAGGGAGTGGGAAGATAACCAGTGCCTTGTAGACAGATTGGTGGGAGTGTACCATCCATGTTGTTTAATACAAAACCTATATTTAAGACATATCACAGGAGACAAAATACAGAGATGAGATGATGACCTTTATTCTTTGGCTTTGATTTCAAACTATTTTTTCATGTCATATAAATCTAAGAGTGAAAATGTATTTCAAGCAGACAGAAAGCAATCTGAATGTTTTTTAAATGCGTTGCCAGTATTATATTGGGTCCAAAACAATAGTTTTTTGTTGAATCAGTTATTATATGATTAAAATAGGATGAAATATTTTTACATTATTTTTTCAACTATGTAATTTTTGAGACATCAAATAATGACACTGTAGAATTAGTTAATACTCTGTATTATTTATGGCTGGAACAAATGAGTACGCTTTTATAAGCTATTTGGTCACCCATATTGAGAACCTGAATCATGTAAGGTTCCTGGGTCTTATTTGGAGATACCATCTCCTGTACTTCTCTCTTCCCATCCCCTTGTGCTTTAGTGTTCAGCCAGTGGGTGGTATATCTAATGTTTGTTACCTAACATCTATAGAGTGTGTATAAAGCGGACCTGGAATGGCTGCGTGGCATCGGCTGGATGCCGCAAGGCTCTGTAGAATTGACGAGAGTGAAGGGTGCTCAAGACCTTGTGAATGAAAGGCTATACAGGACACCACCAGAAGCCCTCAAGTTCACCACTATTGTGGACACACCAGAGATTGTCCTGGCAAAAACCAATTCTCTGCAAATGAGTGAGGTAAGGATCACTTTACTGCCAAACTTTCATTTTTCTCATTTCTGGGTTCTGATAATGGCAGTGAAACCTAATGGCAGTGAAACCTAATAAGGAGACAAGGATAACCTAAGAGTCTATTAGTGAAGAAATAACATAAAGTAGAACTCTTGACAACTAAAGCACATGCTTTGAAGAACTAAATGAACTAAACTGGTAATTTGGAGAAATAAATATTTAACCTTGCTAAAATTAGTATATATAACATAAATGATAATATTGTATGGTCTAGAATTCCTTAGAGAAGCAGACACAATAGGATGTACATAGATAGGTATATGTGGATAGAATCAAAGAGATTTTAAGGAATTGGCTCATATAATTATGTATACTGCAAGGTAGGTTGCAGGGAAGATCAAATGCTGGTAGAATTCCTTCTTGCTTGGGGAAATCAAAATATTAAGTCAAAATGATGAAATCTACCCACATTAAAGAGAATATTTTGTTATCCAAAGTCTGCTGATGCAAATGTTACTATTATTTTTTAAAAGAACCTCTATGAAAATATTGAGAAAAATGTGTAACCCACTAGCAGTAATATTATATAATTATGTTGATATATTAATCACCATAAACATCCTAAAAATATTGTTCCAGATAAAGTCATGACTAGAACTTAAAGTTTCAGATATGGTTCTCTATAACTGAGTTAAAGTAGTACTTTCCTTCTCTCCACAGAGACTGTATCAAGAAGCCTGGAATAAAGACAAAACCAATATCAGCATCCCCTCAGATACTCCAGTCATGCTTCAGGCCCAAATCAATGCCTTGCAAATCAGCAATGTAAGTGACATAAACATGGTGGAAAGACTGGATGAGGCAGTGTATCTGCTTGTGGGATGTGCTGCAAAATGGCAAATAATTAGCTTAGAAATAGCAATGGTCTTTTTGGTGCTAGATTTTACACATGTATAAAATGAAATTTGACTGAGGCTTGACATCAGGGTCTCATACTCTCCCTTTGGTTTTACTGAACATTATTACTTTACCACTTGAGCCACACCTTCACCTCTGGCTCTTTTCTGAATAATTGGAGAGAAAAGTTTCACAGATTTTGGCCCAGGCTGTCTTCCAGGTGTGATCCTTAGACTTCAGCCATCTGAATAGCTAGGATTATATGCAAGGGATACCAGTGCCTGCTTCTATGTACAATTTTTTTTGTTTCTTTGGCTATTATTTCTAAAGGAACTGAATGGAAACTCTGTTGTTCACCATTATCTTAGATAGATGCCTGGATGCCTAGACTTCATGAGCTGGAACACCTGAGTCCTGTCAGAGTTCTCCTTTCAACATTGCAACCATCTTTCCATAGCCACTATCTAGGCATCAACTTCCTTAGATGTTAATTGGGAATAATGAAGCCCTCTCTAATCAAGTGCTTAGGACGCTAAAGATTGAGCTTGCATAGGTCTTTTGATTGATCTAAGACTCTATTATTTGACATACCAAAGCCATAGAAAAGACAAAAGCTAATTCTGATTTTTTTCCAAAAGGCAAGATATATCCATGACATATTATATTAGCAGAAACTTCTGGTAAGTCAAAGGGTAAAATTAGAAGAAATCTTATCATGTCTTACCTGATATTTGTATGAGACTTGTTGGCCTCATATCTATTCTTAATCTCATGTACAATGTAGTGAGAAAGCTTTAAATTTCAATCAGAAGTATCCTATAATCTACAAAGGAATGAGAGCCTTTTCTTATGTAGTCTTCTTTATGGATTGTATTGTAGACTGTGACTGTCTGAGTATGTTTCTCGTTTTCAGTTCTTGTAAGCACATTTGTGTTTTGCCTTAACAGAAACTATATCAAAAAGACTGGGATGCGGCCAAGCAGAAAGGCTATGACTTGCGAGCAGATGCCATAGAAATCAAACATGCCAAAGCCTCCAGGGAAATTGCCAGTGAGGTAATTCCTTCTATTTCCATTTGGCTTTTCTCCTTTCTAAATAAAGCATAGAAATGATTTTCAATATCTGTCTATCTGTCTGTATCTATCTATCTATCTATCTATCTATCTATCCCTCTATCTATCTATCCCTCTATCTATCTATCTATCTATCTATCTATCTATCTATCTATCTATCTATCTATCTATCTACACATGCAGGCACTGAAGCTTGATGTCAGTGCATCAAGTCAGGGCCTGAGCACTGTCCCTTACTTGTTTACTCAAGTCTGATATTCCAGCACTTGAACCACAACTCAATTTCCAGATTTTTGGTGGCTTAATTGGAAATAAGACTCTTGAGGATTTTCCTACCCTGCTTACTTTGGATCTTGAATAGCTAGCATTATAGGTGTAAATTTGGCTAGTTTTAAGAACTTCTAAAATCTATGAAATAGCTGCATTTTTTCTCATGCTATAGACTTTCTTCTCTCTTTTTAAAAATCTTTTTTAATTATTATTATAAAGGTGATATACAGAAGGGTTACTGTTTCATAATTTAGGTAATGAGTACATTTCCTTTTAGACAATGTCATTTCCTCCATCTGACTTAACTCTCTTGAAAAATACTTACGTGAGGGATTAAAAAATTAAGTTACAGGGCTGGAAGCATAACTTACTGGTAGAGTACTCGCCTAGCATGCATGACTGTACTTACCAGTATTTAACTCGTTTTAATTGAAAAACTTAGTTTGACGTGGATCACTCTAATGTATTTGGAATTCTCATATCTGATATACAGTGATTGCTCAGTAAATGTCAGCTCTTTCTTCAATAATTATTCATGTTCATCATATTATTTTCTTTTCAATTTACTTATTTCCTCCAAGGAATTACCTTATATAGTCCTAATTTCTTTTTTTTTTGTGGGTCATGGGTCTTGAACTTGGCCTTGGTGCAGTCCCCGAGCTCTTCAGCTCAAGGCTACTGTCCTACCACTGAGCCTGGGCATTGTCCCTGAGCTCTTCAGCTCAAGGCCACCTCCCTACCCTTGAGCCAAACCCCATTTCCCATTTTCTAGAAGTTAATTGGAGATAAGAGTCTCAGGTTCTTTTGTGCATAGGCTGTCTTTGAGCCTTGATCCTCATATCTCAGCCTCCTGAGTAGCTAGGATTACAGGCATGAGCCACTGAGAGTGTCCAGCTTAGTCCTAATTTCTTTAAAGTGAACTGTCATATATATGATAGCCAGTGATAAGCCCCTTAAGAAAAATCCTTAAAGATCTCCATTGTATATTTTATTTATGTTTTCCCCTCTCTGTTCTCTCACTACTTTAGTACAAGTATAAAGAAGGCTATCGGAAGCAGTTAGGCCACCACGTGGGTTTCCGCAGCCTGCAGGATGACCCCAAGCTGGTATGGTCCATACATGCTGCCAAGATCCAGAGTGACAGAGAATACAAGAAAGCTTATGAGAAATCTAAAGGAATTTATAATACACCCTTGGATATGATGTCAATTGTTCAAGCGAAGAAATGCCAGGTCCTGGTTAGCGATGTGGATTATCGCAATTACCTGCACCAGTGGACATGTCTGCCAGATCAGAATGATGTGATCCAGGCAAAGAAAGCCTACGAGCTGCAGAGCGATGTGCGTATGCTATCACCAGACTCCAGGGAGAAGAGTGCTTGTGGGTTTCATGGTGATGAAGTACTCTGTGAGAATACACTGTGTGGTCTTCTCTAGCGGCATAACTTAAATGATCATCTTAACAGAACCTAAAGTATTCCATACAGCTCATGGTATTAATTGGGGAAGTTGTTGTTGGCTTTTCTTCCCCAGCACTTTCTATCTTATGAAGGATTTCATCTTACAGTGGCAGGATCTTACTCACCAGAAGGAAAACCAGACTCTCACCTTATCCTAATGTAATTAACTAGACATTTTTAGTACTGAATAGTCTGATTTCCTACTTCTGCACTGTCACTGGTCTCATAGGGAGATTCAGTGAAGATGAAGGATTGGGTTTCAAATTTGATAGAGAGAAATAACCCCTAGAGAGGTTATTTTCAGTGGTCCATAAAAGATAGACTTCAAATGGTAAACACAGAAAATGGACCTGGTATGAAAGAAATTTGATGTACCATTTCTGTCTGTCATTCCACTGTGAACCCTGTCCTAGTTATATATGTAAAAGACATGAAACCCAATGCTAGTATTTAATGTCATTCCTTGAATGTCGGGGACTGACCACCCAGCTAGCTTAAGTAGAAGTGGTGTGTGGTTTGCATCCCTCTGTGAGCAGATTTTATTTTTCCCCCTACTGTATGATCTTCTCTCCGTTGTAGAATGTCTACAAGTCAGACCTGGAATGGATGAAGGGTATTGGATGGTTGACCGAGGGTTCAGTGGACGTGGAGAGAGTGAAGAAGGCTCAAAATCTCTTGAATGAAAGGTTGTATCGCATAAGGCCAGAGGCCCTCAAATTCACCAGCATTGTAGACACACCAGAAGTGATCCTGGCAAAGACCAATGCTCTACAGATCAGTGAGGTAAGCCGATATGAGAATATTTTCAGACAAATTGAAGAAATTTCTATCAAAAAAATTGAAACCTGGAGTTGATGGGTCATGCTACGCAGGCTGGGATCTGAGGATCTTGGTCCCTAGTCAGCTTGGGCAGGAAAGTCCATGAGGCTCCTATCTCTAATTAACTACCAGAAAGCCAGAAGTGGAGCTGTGACTCAACTGTTGAGCACTCATCCTGTGTAAATTGGCTCAGGGAGTGTACCCAGGCCCTAAGCTCAAACCTCAGGACTGTCCTTAAAAAACAAAATCTAGCCAGGCTCAGAGGCTCATGCCTGTAATCCTTGCTACTCAGGAGGCCTAGATCTGAGGATCAAGGTCCAAAGCCAGCCCAGGCACTAAGAAAATGACACTGTGGCTCTAGGTGAAGACCTCAGGGACAATGCCCAGACCCAGAGTTCAAGTCCCATTATCGACCCCTCAAAAAATTGAAATGTGGACTTCAAAGTACTATTAGCACAGCCTTAAGATTTTGTACACACGTGTGTCCAGATAAATCTCATGCTGTCAGCCAGTTAGCTGTCTCTCTTTTCCATTTGATTTGGTCAACATTAGTGTGTCTAGACTGTGAATCATATTGTAATAATATTTTGAGACCTATTTTAGTACCATAATCATAAAGCTGTCATTGTAATGGGTATTCAATGATGAAATGGGCTGAGAAGACCAGGGATGACCTCAGTATTGGACACCAGTATAAGTAATTTGGGCCAAAGAAGCAAGATCCTGGTCAGAGATGCAGATTATCACAGTAGTCTTCAGGGTGGATTTACCTGCCCCATAATTGAAAGTGAATAAGTACTTAGGGGTAATTTTACTAGGATATTTCAGATTCAATTGAATCATATGTGAGTGCCTTCTTGGTGATTCGGCACCTTTTAAAGTTAATTAAAACACGAAGATAATGGAATCTAGATCTGTATCTGAGAACGAGCAATCTAGATCTGTAACTGAGAATGAACAACAATAACTTGTAGTGTTATTTTAAATTTCATTCATGCTTGATGTATTTGCTTATCAGCCCTCCCATTGCTTTTCACTCTTACCAGCCATTGTACCGTGATGCCTGGGACAAGGAGAAGGCTAATGTGAATGTGCCAGCTGACACACCAGTGATGCTACAGTCCAAGCTCAATGCCATCCAGATTAGCAATGTAAGGCACTGCACACTCATTTGCTTTGCAGAGTGCTCTCTATGGAACTGAGCTGAAGCAAGGATGGCAAAAAGGCATTTTCTTGTCAATCCTTTTATTTCTAGTTTTTACGCTAATGAAAACTAGCTGTGTGTATTTATAATAGGTATATCTTTGTGGAAATGAGATAAACAATGATTGCTCAAAACAAAAGAACAAACTCAAAAAGTTGTGTATATAGTCATAGTTCATTTTTATTTTTAGCAAACCATTTCCATTTTCCTTTTAAAAGCCAGCCAATATAATTCTCTGACTTTTACTTGATTTATTGTTTGCTAAATTTCCATTTTAAAGGGAAATTCTCTACAAACTGTCTTTACAACTCTACTGGAATTAAGTGAATTATAATATAATGTTCCGTGAATACCTGTTCTTGACCTGTCATGTTGACTCAATCGTTCCCCCTTCAGACTGAATATGGCATTGTGACCTCTATTTGCAGAAACAATACCAGAAAGCCTGGGAAGATGTCAAGATGACTGGGTATGACATAAGAGCAGATGCCATTGGGATCCAGCATGCGAAGGCTTCTCAGGATATTGCCAGTGATGTAAGAGTTCTTTCTCACTCGGTCTCAACAACAGTAGATGCACTAGGAATTGAACTTAATCCCTAAAAAAAAGACAAAACTATGTTTAAGTAGATAACAGGTCATTGTTAAGACATTGTTTAAAAAATGCCATATTCCAGAATAACTCATTCAGCCATTTGAGAAGACTCATAGATATTTGCTTGATTCTAAGTTCTTATGTTCAAGCACAGATTTTAGTTTTTTCTCCAAATTTTCTGAATGTCAGTTAACTTAAAATCATTCATAGAGACATGATGGATAAAGGGAAGGTAAGGGAAAAACAAGATGGTTGGTAGGGGATAGGGGAAGGAAAAGTGGGAGAAAAACATGGGAAGGCGTAACAATATTCAGGAAGTAATGTGCCCACTACCTGATGAATGTAACTATAATCCCTCTGTACATCACTCCAACAATAAAATCAAATGAGACATGATGGATACAAAGAATTCTGGGTTTACTCATTGTGGCATGCAGATTGGGTGTCATTTTGTGCCACGTATGAAAAAGTACTTTTTAGAGTAGTTATATTGCTGTTTAAATGTGTTCAAGAAAATACTGATTATTCTTCATTTAGATGGGATTATAAATGTCAAAAGTTTCTAATTCAAAAGTCAATTCATTTTCTTTAAAAAAAAACTGATTTGAGTAGGGAACTAGCGTCTCACACTTGTAATCTTAGTTATTCAAGAGGCTGAGATCTGAGGATCATAGTTTAAGCCAAACTGGGCAGGAAAGTCCATGAGAAGCCTAATCTACTAGTAAAGAACAAAAGGCCAGAAGTGGGTGTGTGGCTTAAGGGATGGAGTACCAACCTAAAGTAAAAAAGCCAAGTGAGAGTGGTAGGCCCTGAGTTGACTTTCTAGTACCAACACACCAAAGCAAAAGGAAAAAGAAAAGAAAACAAAGTTGATTCAAAGTAAGCTTGCATGTGGCTAACAAAGAGAGACGTTTGAGAAACTCTGAACACATCTGTTCAGAAGATGATTCAGAGCCACAGGTCTTGCCTGAGAGGAATTCACAGTGAGATGTGTGTATGCAAACAATACACACAGAAAGAAAAGGCAATTTAACCATCATGGAGTTAGAAAAGCCGTGTCCAAAATAAGGATAACTTTAAGATAGGGGAATTGTCTTGAGCGGGCGGGCTCTCTACAAAAGGATAGGATTGGAAAATGACTCCTCTTCCTCTGTTCACACCGCCCAGTATCTGTACAAGACAGCGTATGAGAAGCAGAAAGGCCATTACATTGGATGTCGCAATGCCAAGGAAGACCCCAAACTGGTCTGGGCGGCAAATGTATTGAAGATGCAGAATGACAGGCTGTACAAAAAAGCCTACAATGACCACAAGGCCAGGATCTCCATCCCGGTGGACATGGTGTCCATCAGTGCTGCCAAGGAAGGCCAGGCATTAGTGAGCGATGTGGACTACCGCCAGTACCTGCACCAGTGGTCTTGCTTCCCTGACCAGAACGATGTGGTCCAAGCCAGGAAAGCCTATGACCTGCAGAGTGACGTAAGTGTGTCCCCTAAGGCAAGGCTTGGATTGGAACCATGGCTCCGGCTAGTGAGGTGGAAAAATCTTAACTCCCTCCACATAAGCACGCAGAGCATGCTTGAGCATATTATCCAATCGATGAGGGCCAGATGTGTTGAGAAAATGTTCATTTTCACTGAGGAAAGTGATACCAGGATTTTTCTATAGGTTTACTGACATACATAGTATTTATAGTTTATTAAGTGTAATCAGGCCCCTGGTCCTTCAACTATGTATTGAAGTTGAAATTATTTCAAGTGCTGATGACAGGCCCTTTGCCAAAATGTCCTTCATGCCACATGGCACTTTCTGATTTGCTCTTATTGGATGCCAACTCAGTGATCTAGAACTGCAGGCTTCTATAAGGTTTCTCATGGCGGTAGAATGGCCATCATCTTTTAATGAACTGAACTTTAAGACACAGTTTTAAACAAATGAATGGGTTTGATATAGACAAGGTGCTCATCACTTGGAACAAATTGTCAAGTGGTAATTGGAGCCCATTCTGAGGAACTGCATTCATATATTGATATGTATTAGTACATTAGATCATATCTATGGATCACACAAAAATAAGAAGGAAGTACACCTTCTGAATTTGGAGGGTTTTTTTTTTCACATTTTCAGCACTGAGACATACAACATCATTCTTCCTGAAGGCAGAGACTCTTTAGTATTTTCCATTCTCCTTTTGACATTTTTTAGTATCTTTAAACTAGTTACAAAATAACTGTTTCAGACTTAATAATTAATAACTGCTGTTTAACCTAGAACTGTTTTATGTGCCTAAAGTACATGTGTATCTGGAGAAACAGGCAGAGATAACCAAGAATGTACAAATACCAATGGAATATTTAGTATCTTAATATTTAATATCTTAAAGTTGTGAAACTTATAATTAAGTTCTTAATTATCATTTGAAAAACTATCCATGTGGCAGACCCTAGCCTATCACAAAAGAAACAAAGTGGATAAGAGAGGAAAACACAATAAGATCATAAAGAAATAGATATTAAGACAGAATATCATTAAACCATGAGATGGCTAGGAAAGAGCGGCCTGTGCACCGCGAAGAAAGAGGTCAGAAAAAGGACAATGATCTTGTTGGGTAAGAGGTGAAGGATGAAACAGATGTTCTTGCAGGATAAGCATTGGCTAAAAGGCTGATGCAGACCACAGAGGAGGAAAGATGATGTGTTCAGAACACAGAAGACAAAGGGAGGCACATGGGAAATGAGGCTGAAGAGTAAAAGTAGGCTGATTATACCAGCCAGCCATTTCTTTTCTCTAGACTTTACTCTGACCTTTACTTTATAGCAATAGAAAGGATAGGACAAATGTGGATTCGATTTGAAGTAGGAATTTTGAAAAGATTGTCCTTGCTACTATGTGGAAAGCTGGTTGGACATCCCATTGTTGTGATTTAAAAGTGTACACTGGGCCACATGCCAGTGCCTCATGCCTAAAATCCTAGCTTCTTAAAGGAGGCTGAGATCTGAGTATCATAGGCCAAAGTCAGGCAAGAAAGTCTGTGAGACTTGAATGAACTTTAATTAATCACAGAAAAGTTGGAAGTGGAGCCTTGGCTCAAATGGTAGAACACTAGACTTAAGCAAAAAGCTCAAGGACAGCACCAGTTCAAGACCTGAGTTCAAGCCCCAGGACCAGCACCAAAACAAAACAAAGTATACATTGGCTATGATAATTGCATACATGGTATTCAAATTCCATCCTTGCATGCACCCACAATGACAGCTTCCACATTGTTCTGTCTTTTGGACTGTCCTCTAAACAGAATAAAGAAAAGAACACTAATGTGTATATGAGGAATTATATTTGTCAGGCCAGAGTTCTGTGGATAGTCATCCTCCTCCCCCTCCTCCCCCTCCTCCTTTGCCTCCTTTTCCTCCTTCTGCTTCTTCCTGCTTCTTCCTGCTTCTCCCTGCTTCTGCTGCTGCTGCTGCTTCTGCTGCTGCTGCTTCTGCTGCTGCTGCTTCTGCTTCTGCTTCTTCTTCTTCTTCTTCTTCTTCTTCTTCTTCTTCTTCTTCTTCTTCTTCTTCTTCTTCTTCTTCTCCTTCTCCTTCTCCTTCTTCTTCTTCTCCGTCTCCGTCTCCGTCTCCTTTCTTCTTCTCCTTCTCCTCCTCCTCCTCCTCCTCCTCCTTCTTCTTTTTCGATCTTTAGTAGTTGTACAAAGGAGTTTCCATTTAACAAAACAGTTTATGAATACAGTATATCTTTACCCATGTCACTCCTTGCAAAATTCTCACCCATCCCTCCCCTACCCACTCCTTCCCACTCCTCTTACTTTTGTAGGATATACATTGGGTTCTCATGTGCATTTTCCTCCTCTTCTCTCCATTTGTCCACTCCTTCTCCCATGATCCCATCCCACCCCTTTTCAGTACCCACTTCTTGTTGTTTTATTTTACTGAATTTTAATTTCATCTTTCTAAGACAGAGCTGTTTTCATTTACTTGTGAAAGAAAAAAATAACATTTGGAATGACTTCCTTTACTATACCACCCACCATCAAAAGCAAAAGCAAAAACCCTGCTTCTCCCTACCTGCCCCACCCCCAGGCCATCTACAAGGCTGACTTGGAGTGGTTGCGTGGTATTGGCTGGATGCCGGAAGGGTCCCCAGAGGTCCTGAGAGTCAAAAATGCCCAGGAAATCCTATGTGACAGCGTGTACCGGACACCTGCGGTGAAGCTCAAGTACACAAGCATCGTTGACACCCCTGAGGTTGTCCTGGCGAAATCAAATGCTGAAAACATTAGTATTGTAAGTCACTTTTGTTTCTTTTAAAATCAAATTGGAGCTACAGAAAAATCATACATGATTCACTTGTCATTTAACTTGGAGATGAAAATAATACTGATAATAGAAGAATTTTAGTCAGCAATATTTATAGCATTTTTGAAACTCCTAAGAACTATGATGATGCCATTAGGATAGATTGCAAATGAAATATGAATAATTTGTGTGCAAAGATTCACACAAATAAACTTTTACCTTATTATGAAAAGATTTGATCTTAAAAGTATCAAGCTGACAAATTGTGAAGTGATGTTTTTATTATTGATTCTTTCCATAGCCTAAGTACAGAGAAGTTTGGGACAAAGATAAAACTTCAATTCACATAATGCCAGATACTCCAGAAATTAATCTTGCTAGAGCAAACGCCCTTAATGTGAGCAACGTAAGTACCATGACAATCTCTGGCTTGCTTGGAAAGTCACTAGCTAGGCCAGATAAGACCAATAAGGAAAGAAGTATGAGGTAAGTAAGCAAGGAAAGAGAATTATTGCTTAATGTCAGATTCAGATGAGCTAAAATCATAATTCTTTGCAAAAGCAAATTAATTTTAAAAAGTGCTTAGCCAGGTGCAGTGACTCACACTTGTAATCCTAGCCACTCAGGAGGCTGAGATCTGAGGATCTCAATTCAAAGCCAGCCCAGGCACTAAAGCTCATGAGACTCTTATCTCCAATTAAGCACTAGAAGACTGGAAGTAGTACTGTGGCTCAAGGGGTAAGATGGTCTCCTTGAGCTGAAAAGCTCAGGGACAATGCCCAGCCCCAGAGTTCAAGTCCCACGACCGACAAAAAACAAACAGATCTGGGAAAGATTTTCTGGGACATTATAAATTACAAAAATTGACCCTAGAAAACCATAGAGAACATATAGCAAGAAACAATTTTAAAACCTTCTTATTCCTCCCCTCAAATGCCCAGATTGCTCTGATAATTTCATAGAATTATTCCAGAATTTTAGGAAAGAAACTACCATGGAACCTAAGTAAAGAAGGAAATCCATCATGGCTTCCAAAATATGGTAAAGACAGTTCCACAAATGAAAACTATAGATTAATAATGGGAAAATCCTGAGACATTGATAAACAGCTCAAATAGAGCTTATCCAGGAATACCAAGAAGGCTCTATATTCAGAAACCTAATAATAGCACACAAAGGGAAATTTTTTCTTAGATTTTAAAAGTGACAAAATCCAATTCTGTCTTTTTTCCTTTAAGTAGAGGCTTAAAATACAAGGAAATTAGTATCTTCTTGACATGACAAAAAATTCATTTCAAATCATAGGCCACCTCAGCCTCGATAAATTTGTTATTCAAGTCAGGATTAAAACATGTAGCCAGCTGGGCACCAGTGGCTCGTGCCTGCAATCCTAGCTACTCAGGAGGCTGAGATCTGAGGATTTGAAGCTCAATGCAAGCCTGGGCATAAAAGTCATGAGACTCTTATCCCCAATTAACAACCAGAAAATCAGAAGTGCTGCTATTGCTCAAAGTGGTAGAATGATAGCCTTAAGCTAAAAAGTCTAGGGACAATGACCAGGCCCAGAGTTCAAGGTCCACAACTGACAAAACCAAAAAACAAAGGACATGGATGCCTATTAATATCACCTAATTAACATCTAGAATTTAATTGCTTAAGTCAGGAAGTTTTCAATGAATACTAATGTAAATGCAAGAATAATATAAATTTGAAGGGGGAGAAAGGGGGCAAATGCCCATTCCCAAAAGAAATAGGTTAAACATGGAAAAGGGAAGAGATGTATTAGTTAATGACCAGAATGTAGTTGCATGACTGACTTCACAATTCAAGAAAGATCCAGAGAGAGGCTATCTTATTGGATCACAGAGATTACTTAACGGGAGAATAAATCTGACCTTATAAAATGGATAGCACCTTAAAGCAGTTCTTTATAGTTCGAAACCCTGTATCTTTGAAGAATAATTAACCTTTGTGTGAGAAACTTCTCCATGAATTGAATGAACTAAGTGTAGACTCAGTTTTCCAGCACAATTTTGGGACACCAGAGACCTAAAATAGGGAATGGGGAATGGGACTGGAGTCGATATCCTGGTTCAGTGTTCTCTTGTCAAGTGGCTTAGGTCAACGGTCAATCAGTCCAGCCGAGGGTGGTCTCCACATTCTGCGGGAATTTCTAAACCTTGGGTAATATATTGAGGCTATGATTCAAGAGCAGAAGAACAAAGCCTTTTAAGTCCTAGACCTGTCATGTCCAATGGTGCACAGAATAGTCTTTCCCTTACTCTCATTTACCTTGATATTAAATCCGGGAGCTTTGAAATGGTTGTCTAAGGATTCTAATTGAGTCACTGGAATTACTTGATAAAGCTGGAATAAAACCTTGCATTTTCTCATCTTCAGAAACTTTATCGTGAGGGTTGGGATGAAGTGAAGATGAGCTGTGATGTCCGGCTGGATGCCATCCCTATCCAGGCAGCCAAGGCCTCCAGGGAGATTGCCAGTGAAGTGAGTGTGGCCTTTTGTAACTTCTCTACATTTTGAGCAAATGCTCCAGGTGCATTGTGCTGTGAGTCATCTGCTTTTCTTTCCCACTTCCAGTATAAGTACAAGCTTGACCATGAGAAGCAGAAGGGGCATTATGTGGGCACCCTCACAGCCAGGGATGACAACAAGATCCGGTGGGCCCTTATAGCTGGCAAGCTGCAGAATGAAAGAGAGTACCGGCTGCAGTGGGCCAAATGGAAGACCAAGTTCCAAAGCCCTGTGGACATGCTTTCCATCCTGCACTCTAAAAAATGCCAGACTCTAGTCAGCGACATTGATTATCGCAATTACCTGCACGAATGGACATGCATGCCTGACCAGAATGACGTGATTCAGGCCAAGAAAGCCTATGAACTGCAAAGCGATGTGAGTAGTCTGTACTGCAAGATGAGATCTTCTGTGTTTTCCCATGACTTCCAGAAAGTTCAGGGCATTCAATCTTTTTGCATATTAATGCAGCCAAGAAAAATTTTGCTTAATAGCAAGTTCTTAGAATATAGAATCAAAATCACCAAAGTTAGGAAGGATCTAAATTTTTTATGTTAAAACCTAAATGGTAGGTCAGGAGTGGTGGCTCACGCCTGTAATTCTAGCTACTCAGGAGGCTGAGATCTGAGGATCAAGGTTCAAAGCCAGCCTGGGCACAGAAAGACTTCAGACTCTTATCTCCAATTAACCTCTAGAAAACGGGGAGCAGGCTCAAGGGTAGGGCAGTAGCCTTGAGCTGAAGAGCTCAGGGACAGCGGTGGAGTTCAAACCCCATGACCCACAATAAATAAATAAATTAATTAATTAATTAATTAATTAATTAATAGTAGAAGCCAGACACCAGTGGGTAACACTTGAAATCTTAGCAAGTCAAGAGACTGAGATCTGAGGATTCTGGTTCAAAGCCAGCCTGAGCCAATACACTCAAGAAACTCATATCTCCAATTAACCAGCAAAAAGCTGGATGATTGTCTTGAGTATCAACTTTGTAAGAAAAAAGAACATGAGGCCCAGAGTTCAAGCTCTGGTACTAGCATTTAAAAAAAGGGGAGGAGGTGTCAGGAAGTGTGGCCTAATGGTAGAGTGCTTGCCTAGCATGCACGAAGCCCTGGGTTCAATTCCCTGGAAGCATATAAATAGAGAAAGCTGGAAGTAGCGCTGTGGCTCAAGTGGCAGAGTGCTAGTCTTGAGCAAAAATTGTCCAAAGACAGTGCTCAGGACCTTAGTTCAAGCCCCAGGACTGGCAAAAATATTAAAGTGAAGAAAAATGTGGTATTTATTATAGAAAAATGAAAAAATATTATGTCTATAGGATTTAGATAGCAGTCATGGTTTTACCTCCTTAGAGGAGTGATCGGGATAGATGAGGATGATGAAAGGAATTATATTGATCAAGAGCCAATATTTTAAAAAGGATGTGTTGAATAGTAACTCCTATGTACAACTACTTAAATATAATAAAAATATAATGATTTTTTAAAAGACAGGTTATGGACACTTTTTGTTTTGTTTTTTCTTTTCTTTATTGGTCATGGGGCTTAAACTCTTGGCCTGGGCCCTGTCCCTGAGCTCTTCAGCTCAAGGCTACAGCGCCACTTCCAGTTTCCTGGTGGTTAATTGGAGGTAAGAGTCTCACAAACTTTAGTGCCCAGGCTGGCTTTGAACCTCAGATTTCAGCCTCCTGAGTAGCTAGGATTATAGGTGAGAGCCACCACACCCAGCTTGTGCATGTTTTTTTGACTGACAAGTTTAGTAAAAAGAAAGTTTGAATTAAATGGCCAAGGCTTTTAGATTAGGAAACTTTTTAAAATGGTTACTGTTACTATAAATATGGTATATAAGGGCATTACAGTTACATAAGTCAGATAAAGAATATAGATTAGGGGCCAGGAGCATAGCCTAGTGGTAGAATATTTGCCTTGCATGCACAAAGCCCTGGATTTGATTCCTCAATACCACATACACAGAAAAAGCTGGAAGTGGCATTGTGGCCCAAGTGGCAGAACACTAGCCTTGAGCACAGTGTCTAAGGACAGTGCCCATACCCTGAGTTCAAGCCCCAGGACTTGCAAAAATTAAGAAAGAGAGGAAGGGGAATTTTTAGACAAAGCTAACATTTAAGCTGGGTGCCGATAACTCAAGACCACTCAGGAGACTGAGATCTGATGATCAAGGTTTAAAGCCAGCCCAGTCTTGAAATGCTTGTCTCCAATGCCAGAAGTGCCTCAAATGGCACAGCACTAGCCTTGAACAAATAAAGCTCTGGGACAGCACCCTTTCCCTGAGGACTCACACACACGTACATATATGTGCACACAGACATGTACACACACATGCATAAAAGCTATCTTGCGTCTCCTGAAACTTCAGGAGATGTTGCCCCTTGGCAACACAGACTGGAAACAAATTGAGGTTAACCTGTTACAAAGAAAAAAAAATAACCTCCACATTGTCACACTACCTGCCCTAATTAATCTTCTTTTGTTACCTGCTTGACTGGGTATGTCAACCCTGGCTTAGCCAGTGCTTAGGTTTGATTTCCTTCATCAGGCTGAATGATAGACTAACTAGGGCCAGGAGTCCAGGACTGCTGAATTAATTCTGGCTCTGTCTGCACAGGCTGTTTACAAGGCTGACTTGGAATGGTTACGGGGAATTGGATGGATGCCAAATGACTCTGTTTCTGTCAATCATGCCAAACATGCTGCGGACATCTTCAGTGAGGTACTCCAAGCTTCTGCCCTGCCGCCTAGTACATTCCAAAGAGCATGAGCACCATGACATGAGCCAAAATACAGTCAGCTCAGATCAGCAGTTCTAACCATTTTTAATTGTTGAGATTGAAGCCAAACATACATTTTCCCAAAGTAATCCTGGACTGTTTCTATGATGTTATGGTACTATATCGCTAATATATCCAGCATCCTCATTAATGCTTAAAATTGTAGAAATGGAAAAGAATTCTCTTAATAGGCGTGTACTGGGAGAAGTTTATTCAGTTGAAAATACGAGATTATTGTGATATATACAATATATGGCATCGGGGGAACAAAACTGCAAAATTGTTATTTTTAAGTCTGTGGGAGGGTCACTTAGTGGTAGAGCAAGTACTTGCTTAGCACTCACAAGGCCCTGGGCTCAATCCCTTGAACCACATAAACGTGTGTGTGTGTGTGTGTGTGTGTGTGTGTGTGTGTGCGCGCGTGCACTATACACATATATATGAAGGCAATCAATTGCTTTAAAATATAAACCATAAAAAATGCATTGCCAAGATGTCATCATGTTTGTCCTTCTATGCCTCTGATAAAGAATCCTTAAATTTGTGTCTCTCAGCTCACCAAGATGAGGGCCTCTAACTAACAGATTTCTTTTTTCCTGTAGAAAAAATATCGCACAAAAATAGAAACTCTCAACTTCACTCCTGTGGATGACAGAGTTGATTATGTGACCGCAAAACAAAGCGGTGAGATCCGTGACGATGTAAGTATATGGCTATTCTAAAATCACGTGGCTGTGCAGTTACATTTGTAAAGATTTTCAAGTTGGAGGCCTGTGGCTCATGTGTGTAATCCTAGCTACTCAGGAGGCTGAGGTTCAATGCTAGGCTAACCACAAAAGAAGAATAAAAGCTTTTCTAACTCTTGGCAACTATAGTCTGAGATACAGACTTTAATCATTGAAGTTATTGATGCTAGCAATTGCTTGGATAACATGTTTTCTTCATCTCTAGTAACTAGTGCAATTGCCTCTCACTTTTAGATTAAATACAAAAAAGATTGGAATGCCACTAAATCCAAGTACACCCTCACAGAAACACCCCTGTTGCACACCGCCCAGGAGGCTGCCCGCATCCTGGACCAGGTACGGGTTTTACTGGGATGTTTGATACTGTGGGTGGAGATGGAAAACCCTAAATGAACTCAAGAGAGTTGTGCACATAACTTATTCCCCCCTCCCTTCTGACTCCTCTTTTAACCCCTGTGTGGTTCTCTGTCTTTTAGTACCTCTACAAGGAAGGCTGGGAGAAACAAAAGGCCACAGGCTATATTTTGCCTCCAGATGCGGTTCCATTTGTTCATGCCCATCATTCCAGTGATGTTCAGAGTGAGGTAATTTATGCCCATAGGAGTGAACTTGGCAGAAACAAGGCTTGCCCAGAGAAGATGCCAGCTATGCCCAAGGCACAGATGTTACCTTAGAATGTAGCATTTCAGGTTGGCAGATGCAGCTGAGAGCTGGAGGGCCTCCTCCCCTTCTCATCTTACTGTTTTTGCATTTGCTAATGTTTCTTTTCTTCCTCAAAATCTGTGGTTTATAGGCTAGAAATGTAACTCAGTTTTTATGTGTTTGCCTCACATTGACAAAGTCCTGGGTTTGATCTTCAGCACTGCAAAAAGAAAAAGAAATGCAAAAACAAACAAAAAAAATATTGCTTGAAGCCTATTTTTCAATGTTTTATTTTTTTCTTACCTTTTCTGCCTCTAATAAAATCTCCAGTCACATGCGGGCTGGGAATGTGGCTTAGTGGTAGAGTGCTTGCCTAGCATACCTGAAACCCTGGGTTCGATTCCTTAGTACCATATAAGCTGAAAAAGCCTCAAGTGGTGCTGTGCCTCAAGTGGTAGAATGCAAACACTGAGAAAGCCCAAGGACAGTGCTCAGGCCCCTGAGTTCAGGACTGGCAAAAAAAAAATCTCTAGTCTCCCAAATAAACAAAATAAATATATTGCCAGAACTGGAAAAAAAAAAGTAGATGATTTTTAACTGGGGAAAAGCTATTTCTTCCATATCTATTTCAGTGCTACTTATTATCTGGCCTGAGTATTAGTGGAATCAAAAAGCTGAGGGTCAAATTTGCTGATCATTCTTGACAAATGACTACCTCCTACTCCCCTCCCCCACCCGCCGTAACTTTGCCTTTTGTGCTTGGCAAATCTGATGGGGTCTCCATTCTTCCTCCCATCAGCTGAAATACAAAGCTGAACATGTAAAGCAGAAAGGCCACTATGTTGGGGTTCCGACGATGAGAGATGATCCTAAACTGGTATGGTTTGAGCACGCTGGCCAAATTCAGAATGACAGACTCTACAAACAGGACTATCACAAAACAAAGGCCAAAATCAATATACCAGCTGACATGGTATCAGTTGTGGCTGCCAAGGAGGGGCAGACTCTGGTCAGTGATATTGATTACCGTCATTACCTGCACCAATGGACATGTCACCCTGACCAAAATGATGTTATTCAAGCACGGAAGGCCTACGACCTACAGAGTGATGTAAGTGGTTCTCATTATTTCATCAGCTCGAAATCTACAATATACTCTGACAAGGACAAGCAGCATTCCAGAGTCACCAGTGTTTAAAACTTTGGGCTATAAATATTTGTTCTCAGAAGGAAACTGAGGAGCTATAAAGGAAAGAGAAAACGAGAGAGGTCATGGACTGATAGCTTTGCTTACTGTCTATAATTCTGCATCACTTTCAAAGTCAAATATTTGCAAAGGCCACTGCTTTTATACCATTACTCCCATTAGCAATTCCTCACTCACAGTTACACGGAGACTTAGCAGCTGATCTCAGAAAATAGGTTATGTTGGGATTGTGACCATGTCAAATGATGGTTTAAACAAGGACCTAAGAATGCCTTATTGCCACTTTTGTGAGGATCCTACTTTTCAAAGTATTTTAATGGGTCACAAGTTGACAAGGACAAACATAGAAGAAAAACAAGGTATAGATTAAGCCAAATGAAGCACTAGCATCCTTCACTCAGAACATTGGTGAGACTAGAGAATGTGACACGGATCACCTCATACTAAAACCTCAGTGAAGCCAGGTGCCGGGGGCTCACTCCTGTAAGCCTTGCTACTCAGGAGGCTGAGATCTGAGGATCTCAGTTCAAAGTCATGTGAGACTCTTATCTCCCATGAACCACCAGAAAACCAGAAATGGGGCTGTGGCTCAAGGAGTAGTAGGGTGGTAGCCTTGAGCTGAAGAGCTAAGGGACAGTGCCCAGGCCTAGCGTTCAAGTCCCATGACCAAAAACAAAACAACGAAACCCCTCAGTGAATGCAAGGAAAGAACACTATGCTTTAGTTCCTTGCTCAGGTGCACAGATGAACTCCCCTACCTGCATCTTCTCATCAGTACCAAAATAGAAACGGGAGGTCAACGATTACCTGAAACATAGATACTAAATGGAATGTTCTGTCATAATGGTTATGATATCAAAATGACTTATTGAAGTTAATGAGATTAGCAGCTACTCTTCATTTGACAGGGACAGGATGAATGGTGGTAGGGGAGACAAAGAGGCTTGGCTGCACTGGAGCAGATACCTGCCACTTCCCTACCACCACATAGCATTTATACAATTTCCTTTCGTCTAAATGTTTCATGTGCTTCTGTAGTTAAATCTATAACATCTACCTATAATCATCACCTCTTTAGTAAAACTTTTATGGCCACAACTGAAAATAACTTCTTTTTATCCTCTTCATCCTCTTGTGCTTATGCACTTATCCTGGTCCCTTAAAGAACAGGGCTTTATTTCTCACAGGCACAGTCTCAAGAAACATTGCTCAGATAAAGTGAGGATGAAATGCATGCGACAACAGCAGTCTTGTCTGTCAACCTATGTCTGAACATCTCTCTTTCTGCTCCCAGAATGTCTACAAAGCTGACCTGGAGTGGCTCCGAGGCATTGGCTGGATCCCCCTGGATTCTGTAGACCATGTGAGAGTTACTAAGAACCAGGAGATGGTGAATCAGGTACAAGAAGTTTGTTCTGTCTTTAACCCCATACCTACCTTTGTCTGCCATGTAGGGGCAGAAACCCTGTGTGAGTAGAACTGACTTAATTGTCTCTATTTCTTTGCAGATAAAATATAAGAAAGATGCACTTGACAACTACCCCAACTTTACCAGTGTGGTTGATCCTCCAGAAATTGTTTTGGCCAAGATTAATGCTGTTAATCAAAGTGATGTAAGTTTGCTTTGTATATGCTGAAGAAACTTGGCAGCTCATTGCCCACAATTGAGTGGGTTATCTTAACTAAGTAAAAAAAAAAAATTGGGGCCGGGAGGTTAGCCTAGTGGTTAAAGTGCTTGCCTAGCATGCACAAAGACCTGGGTTCGATTCCTCAGTACCACAAACATAGAAAAAAGCTGGAAGTGGTGCTGAGGCCCAACTGGTAGAGCTCTAGCCTTGAGAAAGTCCAAGGACAGTGCTCAGGTCCTGAGCTCAAGCCCAGGACTGGCAAAAAAAAAAAAAAATGAGAGAAGCTGGATGCATATTATCCTAGCTACTGTGGAGGTTGAGATCTGGGATTATCTTTTAGATCCAGCCAGGGCATGAAAGTTCATGAGACTCTTATCTCCAATTAACCACAAGAAAACCAAAAGTGATGCTGTGACTCAACATGGTAGAACACTAGCCATGAGCTAAAGAGCTCAGGGACAGTGCAATAGGCCCAGAGCTGGGGAGGGAAGAGGTAAATTATAATCCATGAGGGTGATATTTAAAAGTCACTAGAAGGTAGTAAACTGTAACTACTTTTAGTTATCTATATTCTTGTCCAAAATATTCTATTCTACTAAGTTAAAATTCTCTGAAATTTAGTCCGTTGATTAGCTTTAATACCTAAATGAAGTCTAATTATTTTGCTGCTAAGTAGATCCTGTGATAATCTAAATGTCTAAATATGCATTTATAGTAATCAAAAGGCTTTGTTTTGTTTTGTAGGTAAAATATAAAGAAACATTTAATAAAGCCAAGGGCAAGTATACATTTTCTCCAGATACACCATATATCTCCCACTCCAAAGACATGGGAAAACTCTACAGCACTGTGAGTACTTAAGCAATAACAACTCAGTTCCTCATTTTAAGCTCTTGTCAGGCAGGATTCATGTTGGTTTTCATTTTTATATTATTACTATAAAGATGATGTACAGAAAGGTTCCACAAGACAGGTAAAGAGTACATTTCTTTTTGGACAAGGCCAACCCTTCTCTCATGCTCCCCTAGTTTTTTCCTCCCATCCTCCACCCACAAGTTCTATAGTTCCTTTTCAACATTGTGTCCAGGGAATAGGATTCATGTGCTTGACTGATTTAGCAAACATTTAAATTTAGCAGGCAGCCTATTGATTTAATTGTATTTCATCTTGTTTATTAGAAGTAGCACATATTCAACTTTGCCTGAACCTACTCAGAGTGAGTAGCATGTACTCAGCTGGTTATTGTTTGAACTCCATGATGTGGCTTACCCTGCAGAGGCAATGAGGGGCCAATGTTCAATGGGAGTTTAACCAAGTGAAAGGAAGGGATCTAAGTGGATTAATACAGAGCAGGTACTGGAAGGGCTCTAGGAGCACATGGATGGAACAACTATGAGGAAGAAAAGGAAGAGAGGCTAATCTTCAGCAGCTATGCACAAGTATTTCCAGTGAACAAATTTGATCTTCAAAATTTAATTCAATTCATTTAAAAGGAGAGAAGTGTGGATAGATATGCCCAGTAGTAAGCAATCTGATGATTCTTTCCATGTTTGCAATTTTTTCATCTTTCCTAAGTACTGAAAATATAGTTAACTCTCTTAAAGTTATCTCAGAAGATGCAGATTTGCTTTGAAATGCAGACTACCAAATGCTTGCCCTATTCATGGAAGACACATTGGTGGCTACAAATAACCATTTAAGCCTTGTTGTGAATACAAGTGATTTGTGTCAGCAATATTTTTGGTAGTATCTGAGAGTAATTGATAGTGATAGCTATTTCTTTGTTCTAGATCTTATACAAAGGTGCCTGGGAAGGAACCAAGGCTTATGGCTACACCCTGGATGAACGTTATATTCCCATTGTTGGAGCAAAACATGCCGACTTCGTGAACAGTGAGGTCAGTCTGATCATGTCCTCTGACCTCTGAGGTCTTTCACTGGGCAGCAAGGGACTGGTTAGTAAACTCCAAAGATTCTCAATGTTGAACCCATTTCACAGCTGAAATACAAAGAGACGTATGAGAAGCAGAAGGGTCACTACCTGGCTGGGAAAGTCATTGGCGAGTTTCCTGGTGTGGTTCACTGTCTGGATTTCCAGCAGACGAGGAGTCCGGTAAGTAGCATTTACTCCTGCCGCAGACATATCCAGTGTCTGTGGGCTTCTGTATTTCCCCACTTAGAGCTGGCCCTGGGGCTCCTGATTAACTGGGGGATGGACTGTGGACATTCTTGAGCTTCCCAACCCTTAACTGTAGACTCCTGATGACAATGGGCTTCTTCCCTTCCATTCCTTTCTCCTTACCACAGTGAGGGCTCTTGACCAATTGTGTAAACAACTGGACTTTGAAGGCAACCTATTGTTTTCATTGAATTTGGAAATGTATTGGGAAAAGGAAGGAGCAGTAAGATTGTTGTGACCCCGCATTCTAAAAGATGATACTAAAAACTCAGAAACATAGTCTGTTCTAGAAGTTCTGACTTAGATTGGAAATGAGACTAAGAATTACTTAAGCTTCAATTCTCCTCTAATTTTTTTGTCTATAAAAATGTGATTCTTTAGTTGAACTACAGAAGAGATTATGAAGACACGAAAGCCAATGTTCATATCCCCAATGACATGATGAACCATGTGTTGGCTAAGAGGTGCCAGTACATCCTCAGTGACCTGGAATACCGACACTACTTTCATCAGTGGACGTCTCTCCCAGAGGAACCCAATGTTATTCGTGCTCGAAATGCCCAGGAGATCTTAAGTGATGTATGACACCCTTTCTCAATCTGACTTGGTTATAGGTCTCGCCCAGTCCTGTCATAGCCTTCCATGACCCAAGTGTCATTGTGTTCATAGACCCAGTGGCATGAGTGAACACTCTTTGGTATAATAGTTCTATTTGCACCATTGGACACCAAATTGAATGTTTGCTCAGTTCTTTACTAGACTAAGACTTGGATACTACTGTCTCCTTAGGCTTCTTTGAGTCAGGGAATTAAGATCTCCCAGTGGTGAGACATCCATCCTAAGTCTTTGAAGCACTAAATATATAGTCAAGGACTGAAGAGAGCTGTCAAATTGCCCAATGATAAATTCAGAATGCCTGTCACCTTGCACTGTTCTTGCTTTCTTTCAGAATGTGTACAAAGATGACTTGAATTGGCTGAAAGGCATTGGTTGCTATGTTTGGGATACACCCCAGATCCTCCATGCCAAGAAATCATATGACCTTCAGAGTCAGGTGAGCCAACCTCCCTAGAAGCACTGGGGTTCCCCTAGATTAGATGCTACGGTGGTGGTGTCAGGCTATAGGCCAGGCTGCCTCTCTGCCTACTTGGAAGCAGCTATAAAAGTGCATGATTTGAGGGAACCAAATCCCCCACCCATTCCACATGGCCCTGGCTTCAATAAATTTCTTCTGGAACCATGTATGAGTGAGAGTCTCTCCCCTAACCATCACGCATCATGAGCTTCTTGCAAGTGATAAGTAGCAGAGTAGAAAGCAAAGCATATTTTAACCAGAAGTAGATATATTTTTGTTTGGGCTTAGGGTTTGTTTGTTTTTATTTCATTTTGTTTTGGGGCTGGTCCTGGGCTTGAACTCAGTGCCTAGGCACTGTCCCTGAGCTTCTTTTTGTTGTTGTTTTTGTCAGTCATGGGGCTTGAGCTCTGTGCCTGGGTGCTGTCCTTGAGCTCTTCGACTCAAGGCTAGTGCTCTATTACTTGAGCCACAACACCACTTCTGGTTTTCTGGTGGTTAATTGAAGAAAAGAGTCTCATGGACTCTAGTACCTGGGCTGGCTTTGAACTGTGATCCTTAGATCTCGGCCTCCTGAGTAGCTAGGATTATAAGCATGAGCCACTGGCACTCAGCCTGAGCTTCTTTTACATAAGGTTAGCTCATTATGACTTGAGTCACAGTTCATTTCCAGCTTTGTGTGTGCATGTGCATGCATTCATTTGTGTGTGTGTGCGTGTGTGTGTGTGAGTGTGTGTGTGTGTGTGTGTGTGAGAGAGAGAGAGAGAGAGAGAGAGAGAGAGAGAGAGAGAGAGAGATACTAGAGATACGTTTCATGGCTTTGAACCCATGATTCTCAAATCTCAGCCTCCTGAGTAGCCAGAGTTAAAAGCATGATTCACTGGTGCCTGTCTGGTAGATACATTTTAATGGAAGAAAAGTCTTTAAGTATCTGGACTACTTGGAAGATCATGCTAGGAATCGCTGGCAGGGAGACTTCACAGGTGTCATGGGGTGGCTGCTGTCAGTCATGGAAGAGAGAAAGAAGAAAGCAATGGAAACAGGAAGGACACCTGAAAAATTCCCACCCTACTCTTGGTTAAGCAGTGCTATGTGGTAGCCACAGACAATTTGTATGACAGCCTGTTTCTTAGGGTGAAAGCAGAAGCCCCCAAACAATTGAAGCTACATCTAAGTTGTCACAAATCGCTATAACTAATGTACAACTGATGATGGATTTTTACTTTCCAGTTCTTAATGACTTTTCCTTTTTCTTCACAGATAAAATACACAGCAGCAAGTAAAGAAAACTTCCCAAATTATAACCTGGTGACAGATACACCAGTTTATGTGACTGCTCTTCAAAGTGGCATCAATGCCAGTGAGGTATGCTTTCCTTCTTGTCCTAGGAACAAACCATTGTCTTTGTGTGTGTTCTAACAATTGAAGCCAATCATCCTTCCATGTTCTTGTTTTTTTGTCCCTAGGTGAAATACAAAGAAAATTATCATCAAATTAAAGACAAGTATACCACAGTTCTAAAAACAGTGGATTATGACAGAACCAAGAATTTGAAGAGTCTTTATAGCAGTGTGAGTTGAGTTTTCTTACATACGAACCATTTCCCCCCCCCCCTTTAGAGAAGCTTAGAGAATAAATGAGGGTAAGCACCCTGCCCCCAAATGCTTTTCTAGGACCTTCAATTCCTACTTTCATAAAATGATTCTGTGAAGAATAAAACAAGTATAAAATTGAGTAGAGTAAAATAAGCATCCAAATGAACCATGTCCTGGTGTTTGGCAAGGACTGTCCAAGAAGGACAGAAATAGAGAAAGTAATGCTTGGGACCTAACCGCAAGCCTTTTAACCCCTCCAGAACCTGTACAAGGAAGCCTGGGATAAAGTGAAAGCCACTAGCTACATCCTGCCAACCAGTACCTTGTCCCTGACACATGCCAAGAACCAGAAGCATCTGGCCAGCCATGTAAGTACAAACAAGAGCCTCACACTCCCTCAGCCCACCCATGGTCCCATGCCAAGAGTCTCTCAGGCTAATTCAAAGGTGCCTCTGCAGTATCACCAGCACCTCTCCAGGCATCCTGCCTATGCTTCCAGATCTCCCATCATCAATCAGTCTGTGCACTCTGCATGCCTTCACTTGGAGCCCTGTCTGGGGAAAGTCACAACACCAACACAAAAGGCACAGATGCAATCTTGTAGGCTACCTTTGTGCTGATGAATTAGTCAAGACCATACAAAACAGTGTGCTTTCAATAGAATTAAAAGTAGGTTTGGGGACAAAATCATTGATGGTATGACAACTAATTATCACATCATTCCCAAATGAATAGATGCACTTTAGATTTGGGAAAAATTTTATGCATGAGATTTACACAGCCCAGGGGAGTCTGTTTTCCTTCAATCATGACAACAGTTATGTAGCAATAGGGTTCTTGAGAAATCCTTAGGATAAGGAGGGTCAGAAAAAAAACCCATAACCTTTTTTAACAAATAAAATGAGATTTTATTTTAATAATTAGTACAAAGGGATTTCACCTCAGCATATCAGTTTATGGGTACAATGAATCCTGACTAATGTCACCCCTTCCATCCTTCTCCTCCCATCTATTTCAACCCTATTCATTCTCTTAGGTTATTAGTCCTTTAAAAGGATTCCTAGTCCTTTAAAAGGATTCCAACATTCTACTTTTATTTGATTGTTAAAAAACAAAAAGCACACACAAAAGATTTTGAAGCCAAATGCAAGTGGCACACACTTATAATTCTAGCTCAGTAGGAGGTTGAAATCTAAGGATCACAGTACCCTATAGGAAAGTTTATAAGACTTTCATCTCCAATTCATCACCATAAAGCTGAAAGTAGAGTTGTGGCTGAAATGATAGAACACTATCCATGAGTATGAAAGCTCAGAGATAATACATAGGTCCTGAGTTTAACTGTAAGATCCACATATGTACACACATGCACACACACACATACACATTTAATTGTTTACTTCTTTATAGTTGAAAAGCAGGTTTGATGTAAGAAGCTAGAATTTTCTTGTTTGAAAATTTCTGGTGGAAATTTTGGTCTCTGATCAATGCAAGTTCTTACGAGAATTCTAATATACATGTTCCCATGCCTCTCATTTCACTGAGATATGGGTTTTTTGTCTTGAAGAGTTCATATATATTACCATGTGCTAAGAGGGTAGCACTGTTCTTTATTACCTAGGTCATGCAATATCAGAGCATTCATTAACAGGCAACACAGGTTAAAAATTAGAAGTCGTTTGCGTTGTATTTTTTGAAAACTTTGTGAAAAACAAAATTCAAGAATTATCCAAGCACTGGTATCCCAAGCCCATAATCTTAGCTATTGTGGAGACTGATATCTGAGGATTGAGTTGGAAATCAGCCTGAGGAGAAAAGTCCAAAACACTCTAATCTCCAATTAACCACCAAAAAGCTGGAAGCGGAGCTATAGCGCAAATAAAAGAATATGAATTGTGAATGTAAAAGCTAAAGGACAGCATCCAAGCTGCTCAACACACACACACACACACACACACACACACACACACACACACACACACACACACACACACTTTAGAATCGTATCTTCCTGGCCTAGTGGAACTGCTAACTAGTAGCATACTCACCTAGCATGTACAAGGCCTTCAGCTTGATACACAGAATCACAGCTTAAGGTACTATGTTATCTCTCATCTCTTTGCTGTCCCTTGGTTATCTCATATTGTTACAGTATCTCACTTTGTTACCTGATATATCAGATATATTTGTATTAGGTTATTTGAAATTGGATAGGGAACAGGGGAAAACAAGATGAGGGGTGGGGGAGGGGGGGAGGGAAATGGGGACCAAGACATGTGAAAGGGTATCAATGTATGGGAATTAATGCACCATCTATCTGGCAAATGTCATATAACCCTTCTATTAATTACAATAAAAAATATATGAAAAAAAAATAAGGGCTGGGAGTTTAGCCTAGTGGTAGAGTGTTTGCCTAGCTTGCACAAAAAAACCAGGTTCAATTCCTTGGTACCACATACATAGAAAAAAAGCCAGAAATGATGCTGTGGCTCAAGTGGTAGAGCTCTAGCCTTGAGAAAGCCCAAGGACAGTACCCAGGCCCTGAGTTCAAGGCCCAGGACTGGCAAAAAAAATTAAGCATGTAAGTCTAACTATAAATTAGTTGAATTTCAACAGTAATGTCACTATAGACATTTTAACAAAGTAGGATTTTACAATATTCCACAGCTTTAAAGCATTCTCACATGCAGCCTGCTTTCAGCCTCACACTGGCCCCATGGTGGCTCTGGTTCTGTCTCTGTGCAGATGGACACTGAGCTCAGGAAAGTGGTGACCTCCAGTCATCTTCATCAGTACAGGACATGTCTTCCCCATTGTCCCATGCTAACAAAATTAATCCTTTGCTCTATAGCACTAGGTTTCACCTTCTTGACTTTGTCCTATAGATCAAGTACCGAGAAGAATATGAAAAATTCAAAGCCCTTTACACTTTACCAAAAAGTGTAGATGATGACCCGAACACAGCACGCTGCCTCCGAGTTGGCAAGCTTAACATCGATGTAAGTAAGGCCCAACCACCTTTCTTCCCATCAAAGCCAAGTGAAATAGCCACGCCATATGGATTGTCCACTCCACCAGGGATCTGATTCCCTGCATCTGACTGCAGTATGTAAAGAAGCTGAGCATCAGCCCTAGCCCATGTTGCTTTGCCTTTTCATTTGTCCTGGTACTAATAGGTAAAAAGTATCAGATCCTTTTAGCCCCCATGACCACAACTCACACCGACTTCTCTGGGATGGGAGGAAGGCATGTGTTCCTCTGCCCATGTGGGCTGACATGTGAACTTGCTTTCTCAGCGCCTATACAGATCCACCTATGAGCAGAACAAGATGAAAATCCACCTGGTGCCTGACATGGTAGAGATGGTGACTGCTAAGGATTCTCAGAAGAAAGTCAGTGAAATTGACTACCGCCTGCACCTCCACGAGTGGATTTGTCACCCTGACTTGCAAGTCAACAGTCATGTCAGGAAAGTGACAGATCAAATCAGCGACGTAAGCCCATTGCTTAGAAGGTCCCTGCCCCTGCCCACTCCGCTTTACTCCCTGTTCACTTCAGCCTTTCCCCATCTTGCTTTCCTATTATTTGTCTGACTGGATTTCCTGAAGTAGGGCTCTGTGAGCAGATGTTTCTGCAGCATTTTCAGCCTCTTTGTATGATGCCTTTTGCTAGTTTTTGTTTTTACAGTACTGGGGTTTGAATTTAGGACCCTGCACTTGCTGAGCAGGCACTTTAACCCTTTAGCTGTGCCCTTAATTTTCAGATCTTGTACTTGCCCAGGGCTGGCTTCTGACCTCTATCTTCTTACCTATGGTTCCCACATGGTTGGTATTGCAGTCATGAACTGCCACAAGAGTCTTAAACTGGTTGTGATGTCCCTAACTTTTTGTCTGTCTGCCCTTAACTCCAATTCTTTCAGTCTCTGCCTCCCTTGTAGCCAGCATTACAGGCATGAGGGAATGTGCCTTACCTGTCATTTTCGTTTCGTTCCCCAGTATCTTCTGAGACCTAGGAATGCCTGCTGTTCCATATTAAAATTGTGGATGAATATTGTTCTCATCTCTTGCATCTGTTGGAATTCTCTAGATTGTATACAAGGATGACCTCACCTGGCTGAAGGGCATTGGTTGCTATGTCTGGGACACGCCTGAGATTCTCCATGCAAAACATGCTTATGATCTTCGCAATGATGTGAGTTTTTATATTTGGTGTTCAGGAATGTTCCCATGTCTAGAATCAGGGAGAGAACATGTAAAACAGGACATTGCCATGGACCAGATATGGGCTATGTTATATTGAGATGCTAAGCTGGAGAAAGATACTAGGAAGAGAGAATTGCACCTGCCATTCCTACTCAACATTGTGGTCTGGTGGGGCTGTTATCCACTGGTGGAGAGGTTACCTTGCATTTTCTCTCTTCGGACTGACTGTTCAAGATACATTAATGAGCACATAGTTCCTATGATGGGAAAATATTCTCTGTTCCATGTTTATGCACTATACATGGGATCTATCTATAAACAGATGATTGGTCAGGCAAAGTAATATGACAGTGAAGATTTTATTAAACAAACTTTTCTAAGTGCCACCATGTCCCCTAGAAAACTATATAATCCCCATATGACTGTAAGCATGGTTATGAAATTCAAAGCCATCCTCTTCAATAAATGTGCTGAATGTGAGTCTCATGGGTTAAAAGCCTTGTGTGAAAAACCAACCATCTCTAGTATAATAAATGCTCTGACCAGGCTGACTTTCTTCCTTTTGGCAGATTAAGTACAAAGCTCATGTGCAGAAGACGAGGAATAATTACAAGTTGGTGACTGACACACCAGTCTATGTCCAGGCTGTCAAGAGTGGGAAGCAGCTCAGTGATGTAAGTGGTCCCTGGGCAGTGAAGAGGATAGAGGATAGTAGGATAGTAAAAAAAAAAAAAAAGAGTGGGGGGATGGGGGGATGGTTTCCAACCAACCAAAGCTAGGGTAGTGCCAGTCTTTCCAAAACAGAGACCAGAGTTGATGTCTGAGAAAGTGCTCAAGACATACCTAATATAACAAGTGTACCACCGTGTTCAGATCTTGGTGTAAAGAGTGTAATAGTTTGTTGAAATTCTTTCTCTGACTGGACTGATTTCAAACTGCAATACTTCCAATCTCAGCTTCCCCAGTAGCTAGGATTATAGACATGAGCCATCAATACCCAGTGTTGTTGTTTTTTGTCCCCAAGAGGGATTGGGTCTCCGTTTATTTGGATTCTTCCTGGACACAATTTAAATCACTCACTCTTCCTCTGTCTGCTCCCAGGCTGTCTATCACTATGACTACGTGCACAGTGTCAGGGGCAAAGTGGCTCCAACTACAAAAACTGTGGATCTGGACCGAGCCCTTCATGCCTACAAGCTGCAGAGTGAGGTAAGCAGTGAGAATGGTCATTGCCCAGCAAAGTTCCAGACCACCAAACCCAGAAACAATCTGGGCTTGGACATTCCCTTAGGTTGTAAAAGCTATCGTACTCTTTGAATATAGTATTCATATAGTATTACTTGAATAAGTTATTTGATTTTCAGTTCTTCACTATTTTGTGTGTGTGTGTGTGTGTGTGTGCGTGCGTGTGTGCGTGCATGCATGCATGTGCAGATATGTGCATACACAGACATGCCACTACTGGGGCTTGATCTCAAGGGCTTATTTTCTCCCTTGCTTTTGTTTTTTTGTTCACAACTGACAACCTTAGCCACACCTCCAGTTCTAGCATTTTGCTAGAGTTAGATTTGTCTACCAGAGGTGGTTTTGAGCCATAATCCTCAGCTCTCAGCCTCCTAAGTAATTAGGACTACAGGTGTGAGCCACCATTACCCAGCTCAATTTTTCCACTATTGCTAATCCTGTAGTTCCAAGGGATGTTTAAATCACTGGTATTTAAGATTCTCCTGCCATGAGTATACCCATTCTGACCTCTTCATAGCCCTATGCCAAGACCTTGTGTTTAGGGGCAGGGGAGATCAGGCAGGACAACCTAAAGTTTTGCCTGATTAGTATGACTGTCTCAGAGCTGAGGCTTAGCGGGGTGTCATCTGAAGTAGACTTATGACAGGGGAGAGGCCTTTGGTTGCCTATTTTCCACTTCATTTCCTAAATTCTTGCTAGATGAAATGTAGTCAGCTGGATACATGCTCAGAAGCATCTTTTTCCAAAACAGTAAGTTGGGAGTGAGCTGACTCATTTCATTACTCTTTTTACTTCAGATCTTGTTGAAATTAGCTCAGAAACTAAGTAAATTCATCTTTTGATTAAAGCCTCTAATACGAATTGTATGTGACTTATTCAACTCGAGTCAGATATTTAATGCCACTTGTCATTTCACCTGCTCTCCTCCATCCCGGCAGAACCTGTACAAGACTGGCCTGCGCTTCCTGCCCACAGGATATAGGCTTCCGGTGGACACCCCACATTTCCAGCACACCAAGGACACCCGATACATGAGCAGCTATGTGAGTGGTCTCTTTATCCTGCTGCGGTTGGGATAGGCGGGAACTAGTATGCATAGTCTCTTCTTACCCTCAGGTCAGACCCTCAAGGTGCTAGATGATATGAGGAGAGAAGGGACAGTAGACAGCGTGATTTCTGGGGATGCGGTGGAATTGGCTGAGGCTGCATCTTCTGGCCTGGGTAGCCCAGCGAGTTAAAATAGAATGGTGGGAGCATTGGCTCGGGGTCCATGATGTCAAGACTCCTGAACTATCACAAGCCATTTTCTGGAAATGCAGCTTCACACCCTTTATTTTGTGCATGCAGAAGATACAACATTGCGTGTCACTGTGAAGGGGAAAGGCTTCTTGCCCAGCTTCTGACCCTGATACCTTCAGTGTCCAGTTAATAGGAAGCAAGCTTGTGGGGGAAGGGAGAGTAGACTGAGGGTCGATGTATAGCTTACCTATGTGTGGGCTCTTCCACTTTCTCCATTTAAAAAAGAAAGAAAGAACTAGACTAGGACTTAATGAATTTACCTATCCCAAGGCCTACAGCACTCACAAATGAGTGAGTCTGGCCTACAGTACTCACAAACCAGCCATCCACCCTCTTTTCCTTGCTAAGCTTCAGGTCTACTAGCCAGACAAGGCCTAATAATGGCGCAATAATATGTTTTCAAGGTAGCCAGTAGAATTTAAGATCCTAATGTACCACTTTTTAAAATTAATCTGTAAAGCCATTCATTCATCTTTTAAATGTTCTCTTTTTCTGTCTTTATAGTTTCTAATTTCCTAGCCCAATTGGGGCTAAAAATACAGGTTTATGTTTTGCATACCTGACATATCTCATCTAACAATGTTAAATTTGTTATCCTTTCTGGACCTAATTTTATCATACAACAAGTATTAGTATTTTGCCAGTGATTGACTGATAATTGATTTTTAGACAGGTTCTTACTATATATAGCCAAGGCTACCCTGGAACTCATTATGTAGCCCAGGCTGGCTTTGAACTCATTACCTTCCTGCCTCAGCCTCTAGAGTACCAGGATTACAAGTGTGTGCACCACCATACTCTGCTAGCTTATTTTATATGTTTAATGGTTAAAGAAAAACTTTCAAATAAAGATAACCTTGGTTTTCCAACTAATAAATGTAATATTGGTCTTTATACAATCATCGCTAATCTCATTCTGATGTTGCTTTGACAGTTTAAGTACAAAGAAGTCTATGAGCACATCAAGGCCAATGGATACACACTCGGTCCCAAGGATGTACCATTTGTCCACGTCCGGAGAGCCAACAAGGTTACTAGTGAGGTACGCTGAGTCTTGGGTCTCTGGGGAAATCATTGCCTTTCAAACATCATAGATTTATTTGAAGTAAATTAAGAAGAACTTCTTACATTTCAGTTGTAAATGTACACATCCACAAACCACAAGAGGGTCATTCTGTCACTATTTTGATACTGGTATCTCACAGCAGTTTTGTTTTGTTTCGTTATTGTATTTGGTTATGACATCTCAGAGATCCAGTTACATATCATATGGTGCAAAACTTTTTCTAAAGAGATGACTTCTTCTTTAGACATTTGTATTTTTTTTTGCCAGTCCTGGGCTTAAGCTCAGGGCCTGAGGACTGTCCTTGGACTTTCTCAAGGCTAGAACTCTACCACTTGAGCCTCAGCATCACTTCTGGCTTTTTTCTAAGTATGTGGTATCAAGGAATCGAACCCGGGTCTTCGTGCATGCTAGGCAAGCACTCTACCACTAGGCCAAACTCCCAGCCTTGTATTTTTTAATATTTAATAAAAAGTTGTATTTTGGTCTGACTTACACCCTGTTTTCCTTACCAACTATTGGTTTGATCCTGCTATGCAACTACCTATTGAGACATGAGGGAGGAGTTGGAGGGAGGGAAATGGGGACAAAAACATGAGAAGGGGTATCAATGTGCGAAAAGTATGCACTTACTACCTGATGAATGTAACTGTGACACCTTTATACATTATCCCGACAATTATAAAAAGAATATATATAGATGAGATTACACTCAGAAATCTTCCCCTAAATGAAATATGTATCATTTTCTTCTATCATGATCTTAATCATATCCCATATTTCTGGTATTTTGTCTTCTGGATCCCTATCTTAGTCATATCCCATATTTCTAGTAGTTTGTCTCCTGGATCTCTATGTAAAGTATTTGGGTTGTTTACTTATTAGTTGGTAGGTGACTCTTATCATCTCACACTAAATAGCCACAATGGCTTTTCTGTACTTTAGAGACTGTATCGAGAATTGTACCATAAACTGAAAGACAAGATTCACACAACACCTGACACACCTGAAATCCGCCAAGTCAAGAAGACACAGGAGGCTGTCAGTGAGGTATGTTGTTAGCAGAGAGGGCAAGATGTGAGACCCAGAAGAATGTCAACTGTTTGGTCTGTAATGTGTGGTCTTGGGTTTTGTTGCAGTTGATCTACAAGTCAGACTTCTTCAAGATGCAGGGTCATATGATCTCCCTGCCATACACACCTGAGGTGCTGCACTGTCGCTACGTGGGGGACATCACAAGTGACGTAAGCATCTCCAGGTCTTTGTGGAAGAGTCTTACCAGGAAGCAGGCTTTCAGCATTTCAGACCGCTTGTGGGCTTTGAGGAGACTTTCCATTTATATTTTCCCATTCTCCAGCATGGGAACAGTAATGACAGGATGGCTGGGGCAACCAGATCTGACACCATGTGTGACCACCATGCCACACAGAACCCTTTCAAACTCCCAAAGCTCCAATGCTATGTCCCATGATGTTCAGGAACATCATGCTGCCATTTAAAAAAAATCTCTTTGGATGTTTCTCTGAGAAGACCAATCTGTTCAATCTATGCTTTTCTGCTATCAACATAGTAATAATAATCAACAGAGCATTTCTTCATTAGCTCAGGGCTTAATATTTAACTTGAGATTTGAATGTAAGTAAACTAAGATCACAGAGTGGATATAATGAATCAACTTGAAAGGCACAGTGATCCCCCTTATCCAAATAGACTACCTGAACCAGTGGATATTACCAAATCCCATATATACTGTTTTCCCCTATATACAAATTCCTAGAGTATAATTTAATTTATAAATTAGGTACAGTGAGATTTGCAGTAACTAATAATAATAAATAGAACAATTACCCTAATATAAAAGTTATTTAAAACTGATGAGTTATTTCTGGAACTTTCAATTTAATATTTTCAAGTTACACTTGACAGATAACTGAACTCACCATAAGCAGGCTACGGATAAGGGCATCGATGCACATCCATAAAGAAATGTTACTACTCTGTCATGTTTGTTCTTGATTTCTATTTGCTTCTGACAGTTTTACTTCAGTTTTACTATTTGCCCCACAGATCAAATACAAAGAGGATTTGCAGATCTTGAAGGGACTTGGCTGCTTCCTCTATGACACACCTGACATGGTCCGCTCCCGGCACCTGCGGAAGCTCTGGGTGAGGATGCACCTTCCCAGGACATCACCCCATCACCAGTCTCCAGGACTAGGACAGAAAGGATCTTAGCCTGCAGCTACTTTTTAGAGAAATTTACCATAACGCACTTGGGCAAGTTATGACCTAAGTAATATGATCTTTGCCTCCTATAAAGAGGTGATAGAGTAATTGGCTTTGTTCCTGCCTCATGAGACACCATGGAGGGCCCACTATTCAGTCTGCACATTATCAGCCACTTGAAAGACACATGATGTGAAATTCCTTAACTGATTAATTATACCTTGCATTTCCGCCTTTTTTTTTAAGTCTAATTACCTGTACACGGATAATGCGAGGAAGATGCGAGACAAATACAAGTTGGTACTTGACACTCCAGAATACAGAAAAGTGCAGGAACTGAAGACCCATCTGAGTGAGGTAAGGATGCTTTACCTGTAACTGGGAGAAAACCACCATGGCCAGCATGAACCATCTTACTCAAGAAAAAGCATTATATTTCTCTCTAGTGATCAGCTTTCAGGCAACTACAGCAGGTAAAAGACTAGCCAGGTCCTGGTGGCTCACACCTGTAGGTCCTACCTTAAGGAAGAATAACAGATGATTTTTGGAGATGCAGTTTATACCACACTTACCTCTCTACCCCCCCAAAAAAAATTCTCTCCAAACTCAAAAGACCTGGGATAGAGCCTACAAATATGTTTTTAATTTAAAAATCAATGGGAGTTTATAGTACCAAGAAAGTTTGGGAGATACTGACTTAGTAAAAAGAACTTCAAATTAACTATTTTTTTTTGCTAGTCCTGGAGCTTGAACTCAGGGCCTGAGCACTGTCCTTGGGCTTTTATCAAGGCTAGAGCTCTACCACTTGAGCTACAGCACCACTTCTGGCTTTTGCTAAGTACATGGTACTGAGGAATCAAACTCTGGTCTTCATGCATGCTGGACAAGCACTCACCATAGGCCAAACTCCCAGCCCAGACTTTTTTTGTTTTGCCAGACCTGGGGCTTAAACTCAGGACCGGGATACTGTCCTTGAGCTTTCTCAAGGCTAGCACTCTACCACTTGAGTCATAGAACCAGTTCTGGCTTTTCTGTGTATGTGGTACTGAGGAATTAAACCCAGGGTTTAGTGCATGCTAGGCCAGCATCTACCACGAGGCCACACTCCAGGCCCCAAGTTGAGTCCTATTTGCATTATAAAGATTCTTGACACACATAGATTTTTTTGGAACTAGAAAATTGGAATATTATTTTAAGCACAAGCAATGCATACCTAAACCAAAGAACATAATTACTGAGAAAATTGTAGAAATGTCCTGGAATGGATAGGTTTTGGTATTGGATTTCCTTCTAATACTTGCATTATCTTAAGTAATTCATAACATCGACACTCCAGTTTCCTAAGCTAGATAATTTAACTAGATGATGATTTGGGTTCCTTTAGTCATAAGATTCTACGCGTGTGTTGAATTGCTTTACTCTAAATTTAGCCTTGAAACTAGGGTTGTAACTCACTGCTTAGCATGCATGAGTACCTGGGCTTAAAAACAGAGAGTTCAAGCCCCACCAAAAAAAAAGAGCAAATGGGGAGACAAGAAAAGAAAAACAAACTAGCCTGAAAGAAAAATTAAACTTTAATTTCTATCTTCAATTACTATCTTCAATAGTAACACCAGAAACAGCTACAAACTTATGAGCTACATTTCATTTAAAGTTGGAGCTGCATAGAATTCAGATGTGTAAAAATTATATGTATATATGCCTATATTACATACATCTACATGTGTATATAATGTTTTATCTATACACATAGTGATTGTATCTGTAGTCAGAGTTTATTTGGTATCCCTTTGCTCCTTCTGGTATCTATTAAATAAGCTTAACATTATGGATACCATATGATCTGAACTGCTCAATTCCAAGGCTACAAGTGTGAGAACAAAAATAAATGTCAATGTGATACATTTTATATTTAAGGAAGTTAAATAGGACATCTTGGGCTCTTGGAGATTATCAGAAAGAGGGAGAACATTCTAGGCAGTAAGAATAGTGTATAAAAATGTCCATGTTTAGCTTTTTCTTTTTTAAAAAAGTATATATTGTTTAAGTAGTTGTACAAAGAAGTTATCATTCAACAAATCAGTTTATGAATACATCCTGGTCAATATTACCCCTCATATCATTTCCTCCCATCTCTCCCAATCCAACCTCTTCTCCTAATTATAGGCTATGCTTTAAATATTCTGTTGCTTAGCTCTTTATACTCAAGTCTGGCACTCTTCCACTTGAAGCATACCTCCAGTGCTTTTTGGTTAACTGGAGATAGAGTATTGGATTTTTCTGCCCAGTCTGGCATGAGACATTTACCCTCAGATCTCAGACTCCTCACTAGCTAGTGCTATAGGATTATTATGCCACCCCCCTTTTATCATTCTGCCCCATTCCTCCCAGCCCAATGTCTCTACTCAGTTTCTCTTAATTTCATAGGATATACATTGAATATTATGATGCATAGCTTTTTCCACTTACGTTTGGCACACTACCACTGGAGGTGTGCTACCAGTTCTGGCTTTTTGCTGTTCAGTTGGAAATAGTCACTCAGATGTTTCTGCTCAGGCTGTCTTGAAACTTTGATCCTCAGATCTCAGACTTTTGAGTAGCTAGGGTGATGAGCCACAAATGCCTCGCTTAGAATGTTTTTTAGCATTATAAAATGTGCAAGATTTCGTATAGCAAATACAGTAAAACTTTGTTTTACTGAGAATGGCTTCATTGTTTAATTGGGTAGAAGCCAAATTATGGACTTGAGAAATTGAAGAAAGTAGTTTGGCAGAGAAAGTGAAGACTGGGAATGGGTGCATGAATGGAGGGGTTTGATTGTGTTTGCCGATGAAGAAAGAGTGCTGGGAATAACAGGAAGGGTTGAAAATACAGATAACAGGAACTCATTATCATAGAGGGTTCTAGAAGAAACAAGTGAATATGGCCCAACAACATAACAGGCTACTTGACTTTTGATCAGGCGAGGTAATGTTCCTTTTACAAGGAGATGGAGGACAGAAGTCTCTAGAGGTAAATAATAATAAATCATTGGTTTATCAGAAAGCAACTAAGACTGTGGTGGTTGGAAGGTCCCGACTACTCTGAGTAGGTAAGGAATCTGCATAGAACATACTGTGTTGATGTTGCGAGAATGATGTGGTGACTTGCTCTTTGTCTAGCTGGTGTACAGAGCATCAGGCAAGAAGCAGAAGTCCATCTTCACTTCTGTTCCTGATACTCCTGATCTTTTAAGAGCCAAGCGGGGGCAGAAGCTTCAGAGTCAGGTAACATGAGTTCTTCGTGAAGATTTATATGCCTGCACTCTGGTCTCAGTTGTGTCTTCCTGACTTCTCTTGGTCAGTAACAGACTCTCACACTGGGCTCTCCTTGCTGCAGCTTTATTGGACATGAATTTCTGCAAGCAGATTTTTCTCAAATGATGGTAACTACAGTTATGTTTCTGTGAGCAGTGGATGCCACAGTTTCCATTTTAAGTGCTGTACAACTCCATCCTTGAATGTGTGACCCAAAATCCACACAACCGCTTGGTTACTTCATAAGAGCTATTATCTGCACACAAAACCACATTCCATATGGTCAGGCAAAACTGTGAATAAGATATGCTAAGGGATCTATTAGCTCCTCTCGCTCTATTGCTGGCATCCTTTATCATGTTGTTTGAGATTGGACCACCATCAGCAACAGGATTAGTGGATAACTGAGCATGTAGATGTGTTTCCAAATATCAGATATAGACATTAACAAATGAGCAGAAACACATAATCAACAAGCAACCACCCAAATGGACATCTAAGGGTTAGAAGTGAAGAGAACTAAACACCAGATACTAAATGCTTCATCTTTATCATCTCAAACCCCATTTTCTCATTATGTAGTATCTGTATGTTGAACTTGCCACTAAAGAAAGACCACATCATCATGCTGGAAACCAGACCACAGCCCTGCAGCATGCTAAAGATGTAAAGGATATGGTCAGCGAGGTGAGATGGGGTCTTGCACGGGGCACGGGGTAAAAGAAAACATGTGTGTCTGTGTGCACATGCACACATACATATGTGTGTGCAAATAGTTCAAACTTGCTTTTTCTGACCTAAAAGTAGATTACTACAGAAACACAGAAGGTAGAGCTGTTCTCTACCAGTGTGGCACATTGTATTCTTCCAAGGGACCTGTGACTTGGTTGGGGATTGGGAAGTGTGACACCACTTGAACTGAACTTCATCTCGTTTTGTCTTCATTCCCTAGAAAAAGTACAAGATTCAGTATGAAAAGATGAAAGACAAGTACACGCCGGTTCCAGACACACCGATCCTCATCAGAGCCAAGAGAGCCTACTGGAATGCCAGTGATGTATGTTTCCCTCCCTCTACAGCATGCCATGGCAGGAAGAGCTGGAGTGGAAGGAACTACAGAACCTAGTTTGAAGTCACAGCCATAGTACAAGGTCATGGTCAGGAAGAAAAAAAACAATACTAGTCAAAGTAGCTGGGAGGTGTGTTGACAGATGCTAGATGCCTAGTCTTAATTCTCTTCTGGGCAAATATATGGCCATTCTTTGGTTGCATTTCCTAGGGATACTTACAACTGATTTTTTCAGAAAAATCATGGTCTTGGAGAGTCAGACAAACATGGACTCTAATTATGACGGTGTCATTTTTGTGTTCTATGATTCCATGTAATTTATTTGATTTTTCGTACATGTCAAGTGAGGGTGGGAATCATGATAAATAAAATAACAAAAGAAAATATGGAAAGTAGAGGTTTGACTCAAGTAGTAGAGCACCTAACTAGAGACCAAAGCCCTGGAAAGAACGTGAGGCCCCTTGGTTCAAGCCCCAGTTTCCACACAAGAAAAAAAAAAAAAAGACATCTTTCCTTTGCGTAGATGAAATGAATCTACTATTATATTCTTAGGTTGAGACCTATTTTTCTCTTGTACTACCACAAAAATAAAGATGATACTACAAAACTGTTTAGTAGAGAATTTTGACAGCTGAGTCTTTTTCCCCTTTCTACGTATTTAACTTCGATCTGTGCTCAACAAAGCTATGTGATTTTTCTCCTCCCAAATGAGCTTTTGATTTATTTCTCTAATATAAACTTGAAGTAGTCTTTAAGTGGTCTTAGATTTACAGAAGAATGCCAAAAATAGTAATTTCCATACATCCATGTGGTTTCCCCTAGTATTAATAATGTATATTATCATCATACAAGCTTCTTAGAGATGAAACAAGATTTGAACATTATTCTTCTATCAGTCCATACATTAGATCTTGTTAACTCTTCTTAGCATCTCTTGATCTTCCAGGATGAGAAACAATCTCTAACTTTTCTCCTAAGTTTATTCATAGAAAAGATAAAACACCCACAAGAGTTCAAGGTTTAAAGACTTCAATTATTTACCTTGGTAATTTGTATCACTGATACACTTTCTTTTTCAGTTGCGCTACAAAGAAACATTTGAAAAAACAAAAGGAAAATACCACACTGTGAAGGATGCTCTGGACATTGTTTATCATCGCAAAGTCACAGATGACATCAGTAAAGTATGTCCCTGTACTGTCTGCTCATGTTGAGTTCTCTGTCTCATCCACCATCATTTATCATTTTATTGGTTAGAGCTACTTCTCTTTTTTAGGATCCCAGGGAGAAGGAATGTCTTTAACTTTGAGAAAGACTTTCTAACTATGTTTGTGGGTTATTTGTGTGTGTGTGTGTGTGTGACAGGTGAAATACAAGGAGAACTACATGAGCCAGCTGGGAATCTGGAGGTCCATTCCTGACCGCCCAGAACATTTCCACCACCGCGCAGTCACGGATGCAGTCAGCGATGTGAGTGCTGGCAGCTTTCTTCACACGTATTCATGATACTGATGACTTGAAAAAGCACCACTGCATGCAAAACTGAGAAAACACTTGTCAGATTTTACATCTTGGAAATGGATGTTTAAGTCATTTAGTTTCTAACTGAGTAAATGTCAGGGAAAAGTATATTTAAATCTACCAACCTAGGCTTTCTTCTCCGTGTTGGGCATTATAACATATGATGAAGTGCTATGTCCTATTTAGGAAAATAGCCTGTTTTGATGCATTGAAGAGACAACGTTATAAAGCAATTAAGAAACATAACAAATGCTCATTTAGAAGAAATTATATCTATATGAAAATATGCCTGGCAAGTGAATGACACATTCTATAGGAAACTATGCTGTTAAATTTGAATTATTTCGATTGGGTATGGAGATAATATGCTTTTAATAAGATCATAGTTGGAGACTAGCCCAGAAAAAACCTTAACAAAATTCCATCTCAATTAAGAAGCTGAATGTAGTAGTTCACCTCTGTGATTTCAGCTATTCAGGAGACTCTTAGTGGAAGAATTATGGTCCAAGCCTGACCGCAAGCAAAAAACCAGAGATGCTATCTGAAAAATAACTAAAACCAAAAAGGGGTTGGGGTCTTCCTCAAATGACAGAGTCTTGCCTAGCAATCATGAGGCCCTGAGTTTAAATTCTAGGATTATCAAAATATTTTAATTTATTTTGATTAGTAATAAAATGGAAAAAGTTAAATAGCACAATGTTCCAGAAATCAGTATTACTGAAACTTATTTTAAGTAAGAGTTTAGTACTTCAACAAACCTCAAAAGTCATTTACTGTTTCTTCAGCCTGTATAGATCCTAACCTGTAGCTATTGATGATCAGTTCTTAAAGCTCACTGATGTGCTTATTCTCTCAGGTAAAATACAAAGAAGACTTAACCTGGCTTAAAGGTATTGGTTGCTATGCCTATGATACTCCAGACTTCACACTGGCTGGACAGAACAAGACTCTCTATAGCAAGGTATTGGCTGGAGGAGAATGGCCATGTCCAATGAACACAAACTTGAACTCCATGAACTCCCAGAGATTGGCATTAGGGACATAGGAGATTTTCATACCTCTCTTCTAGAAAATACACACACACACACACACACACACACACACACACACACACACACACACACACAATTGTGTTAGCTTTTGGCCCAACATAGAAAACAGATCTCTTTGATATCCAATATGTTTGCTATTATGTATTTTGGGGCGAGTTTTCAAGAATCTCAGCCTCTTCTACCTTTCATTACCTTAGTAATGAAAGTAGACACTTGGTATGAATTTATTGGTTGTATAAATGATTACAATTATATATTATGGACAACATGTCTTATGGTATCCCATCAAATAACCATGCTCATTTTCTCTAGTATAAGTATAAAGAAGTATTTGAAAAGACGAAATCAAATTTCAAGTACGAAGCTGACTGTCCAATCAATAGACATTTCAAGTATGCGACTCAGTTGATGAATGAGGTATGTTTAAACTAATTCAAGTAAGCCTATTCAATTCCATCAGTAAGGCTATTGCTGTTTGATTAGACTTGGAAAGACTATATAATGTCATCATTCAGTAGACTTTGCCAAAGTCATAAATGAGAAGAAAAGGGAACCTAGAAATGCAGGCCCTAAAGTCATCTGCACATAGGCCTCACAGCTCTGTTGGGGGTAAAGAGGAAGGAATTGAAGAATTTTGTGGATTATCTACTGAATTCCTCCAAAATAACCTTGTATAGACTTAGGAGACCCAGCAGTTTGGAGTCAGTTTAGTATCCCTTCAAAGGCACCCATGGAAGTGATTACTAGCTGTATGTGAGATAATTGTGATTCATGCAATCAGCTGCTATATTACTATTGTTGCTCCCACATATACTCATGCCTAGAAGTATTCATTTCCCTCTACATTCTATCCAGTCTTTCCTTAACTATCTTTGCAATAATTTAAGTTAAATAGCTGAAATAAGTATAATTAAAATTATACTTAATTCTCTATTTTCAAAGTTTCCATAAAAAGGATTAGAAGATTAATAAAAATATATCTAATAATGAAAATGTAGCTATGAAATGTATGACTTCTTGTTGTTTACTTTCACTTATATTTGATTTAATTCATTTTCTATAGGCTGGACCACTCTGAAAAATTACTGTCAGTAACTTTCTAAGGAGACAGTGTTGTGTATTTTCTATTTTTCTATTTCACAAAGGATTTCTAAGTGTGTTTTTTAATAACCAAATTAGTGTTCAAAGACAATGGTAAATTTTCATAAATGTTTTAGCATTAGTTCTGCTTTTGAATTCCCGTAGTTTTTTATTGTAAGCCCTTAGCTTCTCTCAGTACTTATTTTAAATGTAAGATTAAGAAAAACTGACATTGCTAATGCCATCACATGAAAAGATGGAAAATGTTCACAAGGTACTCTCTCCCAAGCTCCAGCGCTCTCTAAGCAATATTTCTCCACTTGACTCTCTTCTCTTGTTTCTTTTTTTAATTGTTCTGGGTGTTTGGGGAACCCATTTCTAGAAATAACATGTTTCTGGCTTTCTGGAATGTTTATTTGGGGACATTTCTGTACCCTTGCTATAATTTATTGTGATGTTTGATCAGAAAAAATACAGAGCTGATTATGAGCAGCGGAAAGATAAATACCACCTGATAGTCGATGAGCCTAGACATCTGCTGGCTAAGACCGCAGGCGACCAGATCAGTCAGGTACTGTGACTGGGCTGGCCGGCCCAGACAGGACTGTGCTCCAGTTTCTCCTGAGGTGTTGTTCCGTCTGCTGCAAGAATGTCATAGGCTCCACCTATGATATTGGGCTGTCCTGTTCAAAGTATCTGTCCAGCCACCCAAAGAGCCCTGGAGCTATTTGAGTGTGCCAGTCCATGCATGCTCTGTGTCCTCACTTAGGCTGGGGCAAAGATGGAGGCTTGAGTCCTCTCTTACTTCATTCTCCTGCAGAACCTGTTTGTAAAGAAATTACAAAAGCAAAACAAAATTAGGGAAGGAAAACTATGGAGAGCCCTGCTGTGTTTTCTCTTCCTCTGATGTCATCTTCTCCACAAGTGAGACTAGCTATCATTGCCCATTTATGAGGGCCAGGATGGATGGCCCACCATAAACACTGTAAATGTCACAGCCGCTCTGCCTGACTTTACCTTCGCCTCCCCAGCTCTGTGAGCACACAGAGTGTGAATGCCTACATCTCTTCACTCAAGAGGTGACTGGGATATAGAGCCATGTTCTTTTCTGTCTTTATAAGTCTCTTTTGTGCTTCACTGCTCTTTGCATGGACAGAGAAAATATAAATCTAGTGCCAAGATGCTTCTGAAACAAGGATGTAATGAAATTCTGCGTCCAGATATGTTGACTGCCCTCTACAATACATACATGTGGAGCCAGGTAATGTCTGCTGGGGGTGAAGAGGCAGGGTTAGGTGTATCCTCTTTTATGCTTCCATTGGTTTCCTCTCCTGTCCCCTGCCCAGGCTGCTTTCACACAACACAGCTGCATAGATAATTCATTCTTTGGAAATGAACTCTGAACGTGGTCCAGTGTAATGCTGAGACCGCCATCACCTGTATACATCAGATACTTTGAGCACTCTTCATGAGTAACTGAAATTCCTTCAAGTATTATTTCCAAACTGATATGGAAGTATGCGTGTGTGTGTGTATATATACATGAATGTATACACACACACATATATATAGTATTTTCCTCAAATAAATTTCTTAAAGATAAAGGTAGCAGTTTCAATAGCATTTAAATATCTATTTTTCAGAGTTGAAGCCCCACAACCAACAAAAAATAAATTAAAAATCTATTTTTCCCCAATGTCTAGTTATCACTACCATTTGGGAGAGATGAGAATAATCATAATCTTGCAGCTTTTCAAATGCATATTCATAATAGCATGTTTTTGGTAGCACTGAGGTTTAAATTCAGGGCCTTATTCTTGGCCCTCTACCACTTGAATCATGTCTCCAGCCCAGATCTTTGCCAGCTATTTTGGAAATGGAGCTTCTTGAGTATTGTACATATTAATTATTGCCCCCTTTTTTTAGTGGACAAAGGCAACATTTATTTTGACATGTTTTTTTTTAAGCTCCAAAAGACAAAAATAATCACACTGGCAAATCAGGGACTGTTAGTGGAGAGCAATTAGGTTGAAAAAAACAGGATATTATTTCTCACTAATGTGTCTTAATGGCCAACATTTCAGTTCTATGTTAGCCAGCTTTTTTTTAATGTTTCCCTTTTGTGTGTGCATGATGCTGGGGTTTGAATTTAAGAGGGTCTTATTCTTGTGCAGCTTGCATTTGACAAGTTGAACCCTCTCCAATCCATCTTTTTGCTACTTATTTTAGAGATGGAGTTTTGTGGACTTTTTTGCTCAAGCTAGCTTGAAACTGCAGTCCTCTAAATCTCAGCCTCCTGAATAGTTAGGATTATGGGCATCAAGCCATATTATCATGTTTTTGTTTTTGGTGGTTCTGGGGTTTGAGCTCAGGACCTTATGTGGCACTCTACACTGAGCCATGCTTCCAGTTTCATGAGGCCTTTTGAGTTCAATGAGAAATTTCTGGCTTACAACCAGCACATGTTTTCCACACACTTATTGCAATGTCACTGGTAAGAGCACTTTTCTATAAGGCCAACTGGAATGCACTACCTCTTTTCCATCATAGGCTGAAAGATAGTGATTATTGCTGGGTGTGGTGGCTCACACTTGTAATCCTAGCTACTTAGGAGGCTGAGATCTGAGGATCTCCGTTCAAAGCCCCAGCACTACAAAGCCATGAGACTCTTATCTCCAATTAATCACTAGAAAATGGGAAGTGGGGCTGTGGCTCAGTGGGTAAGGGGTAGCCTTGAGCTAAAGAGCTCAGGAACAGTGCGCATGCCCAGAGTTTAAGCCCCACAACCCCCACCCATGCTCCCCCCCCAAAAAAGATAGTGATTATTATTAACTACTGAGTATTCATAAAAGGTTTTTTATGAGACCAAATGAAAGGTTTAATCAATTTTTCATATCAGCAAATTGTTTTTATTATTTTAGTTTGTCATTCAATCCATGCATTGAAAGAGGAGGGTAGGCTATTCTTGTAAACATTCTGTTTGTTTGATCTTTCCCCTTAAGCTTGAAATGATTCCCAAATAGCTGTGCATGGGGTTTGTGTGCTCATTGTATCTGTCCTGCTTTAAATAGCTTATGTGCCTGAAAAAAATGTGACTTGTAAATTGCAAAAACAAGTGCATTAGATAAAATACTTTTCAAATTATGTATACTCTTGTTTATTTAATGTTCATTTCACATTTGATATGGAAAAAATAAATGATCATACATATTCAAACAATAGAGTGAAACAGTTTTTGTCAAGAGTTCAGAGAAGGTTCTGGGCCTGCTCTGAAATTCATTCTACATGTGCCCTCTCTTAATGTCATGGGGCCCTGTTTTATATCTATGAATATAAAATACATTAAAAACCATAGCCATTAAAAAAATAGCCATGAGAAGGGGTAACAATGTTTGTGAAGTAATGCACCTTCTATCTGATGAATATAATGTAACCCTTCTATTAATTACAATAAAAAGAATATAAAACAACATAGCCATTATCTCACCACTCTACCACTATTGCTAGCAAATACAAATTTTCCATAACATTTCCAGTTAGGATTTCTTGAAGCTCTTTACCTCAGTTCTGAGAATCATCTCATTCTTCTCTCCACCATTCAGATAAAGTACAGGAAGAAGTATGAAAAGTCGAAGGATAAATTCACCTCCATTGTGGACACCCCAGAACACCTGCGAATGACAAAAGTCAACAAACAAATCAGTGATGTGAGTACAAGCTCAAGATATTTGCTAGATAGTCTCAGATTCAGAGATACTGTGCTTCTTGGGTTGTCACATTTGGGAGACTACTGCCATTGAATAGAAGGACCAGAAATATCGCATGTTTGCTATGCACAGAACTCCCCTTTATCAGCAAAGAATTCTCCCGCCACATCTGCCACTAGCAAAGGGCATAGAAGCACCTGTTGAATTGGTAGAATTCTCCTTTTATATTCAAATAAATTTCTAGCTTGCATTTTACATCAAAAGTATAACATTCTGCCTTTCTGTCCTTTAATCTCCTTCAGATACTGTATAAATTGGAATACAACAAGGCCAAACCCAGAGGGTACACGACAATCCACGACACACCCATGCTGCTGCACGTCCGCAAAGTTAAAGATGAAGTCAGTGATGTAAGTGCCTCTCGGCCTCTCTCGGTCTAACAGACCCTGGCTCAGTGACCTATTCCTGTTTACCATCTAGCTGAGAGCTTAGTCAATCAAAGTCATAGTCATCTACTTATGATTCCGTGAGTTGACCAGGCAGAACTGAGTTTGTTGGCAGGCACCAGAGGCGCAGTTAGGCTTGCATAGCTAGTGATTATTACACAACAGCCTAGTCCCAGCTTAGGAGAACCACCCAGAGATGATATAAAATGGAAAAGTAAAGGAAACCCTGGTTCTGTGGTAGCACCAAGACCTTCAGTTTACAACAGAAGGGGGCATATGTAATATATAACAGATATATTATACATGTGTGTTGTGTAGATATACATATGTACACACATATACATTACTCAGGACAAAGGGACTTCTTTAAAACTAGAATGCATCTGGTTTATTCTACAATATATCACAGATGTACAAATTAGAGTGGTTATGGTTTGGTCTCTGTATAGCTTGCTGGGGAATGCTACAGGAAAAACTGACTAGAGTTACTGGGACAGTCATGGTTTTGACAAATGAACATGGCTGCTGGCTGAATCTCCACAGTAGCTAAGTCACCTGACTGGCAGCCAATGGTTTTTGTAGGTTGAGAGCTTGACTCTGGTACTGATGGAAGCCCATCCACACGGCATTGCCACATGCTTGGACAGCTCAGGTTTTAGCCAGATGCAATGGCTCACACCTGTAATCCTAGCTACTCAGGAGGCAGAGATCTGAGGATCAAGGTTCGAAGCCAGCCCAGGCACAAAAGGACCTAAGACTCTTATTTCCAGTTAACCTCTAGAAAACGGGAAGTGGGGTTTAGCTCAAGGGTGGGATGTTAGCCTTGAGCTAAAGAGCACAGGGACAACTCCTAGGCTGAGTTCAAGCCCCATGACCCACAAAAAGACAGAGAGAAAGAGAGAGAGAGGCAGAGAGAGAGAGAGAAAGGCGGGGGGGGGGGTGAGTTTTACTTTGACTCATAGTATGAGAAGATTTAGTCCATGATCACTTGGCCTTATATTTGCCACTTGTGGCATGTGAAGACACATGCTAGAGCAAAGCTACTCACCTGATAGCTGGGTCAAAAAGAGAAGTGGGGGGAAGGATAGAATCCCACTGTTCCTTTTAAGAACACATCCAGGGGTGGAGGGAGGGAAACGGGGACAAAAGCATGAGAAGGGGTATCAACATGTGAGAAGTAATGCACTTACTACCTGACGAATGTAACTGTAACCCCTCCATACATTACCCCAACAATAAAGTTTTTTAAAAATATCCAATAACTAGGAGTCCTCTTTTTCTCCCTTAGTTGTGGGGCTTGAATGTCATCCCTGAGCCTCTTTGCTCTCAAGGCTAGTGCCTTACCACTTGAGCCGCAGCACCATTTCTGGGCTTTGAGTAGTTAATTGAAGGTAAAAGGCTAATCAGGAGGTCAAGGTCTGAGGAGCACAGTTTGAAACCAACCCAGGACAAAAAGTCATCTCCAATTAACCAGCAGAAAGCCAGAAGTAGAGCTAGGCCTCCACTAGCACTAGAGCATAATTCTTTCTTTCTTTCTTTCTTTCTTTCTTTCTTTCTTTCTTTCTTTTTTTTGTCAGCCATGGGGCTCAGACTCTAGGCCTGGTCACTGTCCCTGAGCTCTTCAGCTCAAGGCTACTGCCTTACCCCTTGACCCTCAGTACCACCTCTGGTTTTCTAGTGGTTAATTGGAGATAAGAGTCCCAGGGGTGGCTTTGAACTGTAATCCTCAGATCTCAGCCTCCTGAGTAGCTAGGATTACAGACATGAGCCACCTCACGCAGCTAGAGCATTAATCTTGAGTAAATATACATAAGGGACTGTGCTCTAGTCCGGGATTCAAGCTCTGGCACAGGCACATGCACACACACACACACACACACACACACACAAACCAACTTTTTAAATGTTTACAATCTAAATTTGAGAAGTTATATTACATTTCAATTTCAAGTCCTATCTAGTTTTGATGGTGCATGCTTGTAATCTTAGTACTTGGGAAAGTGAGACAGAAAGATTTTGAGTTCAAAGCCACTTAGTGAGACCCTGTGGCAATGCCTTGACCGTGGCAAATTTCTTAGAATTGAGAATTGGTGACTCACACTTATATGCTAGCTACTTAGGAGGCTGAGATCTGAAGATCACAGTTTGAATACAGCCAGGGCAGGAAATTCGGGAGACACTTCAATTAAACAACAAAAGGTAGAGCTGTGGATCAAGTGGTAGAGTGCTAACCTTGAGCCAAAAAGCAGTTAGAGCTCTTAAGTGGAACAGCCCCTTCCCTAACACCACAGGGGGAAAAGCACTTCTACAGTCATATCCCCTTCCCCTCCCTGTTTTCTCATTATAAGAATATCCTGAATATACTAATGGAAAAAATACTATTTTCCAGGCCATCTCACTAAAGATATTCATTAAAATATTAATAATATAGGTTAGTGGTAATACCCAGGATAAATTCTATTGTGGTACCTTAAAACAGATTCCACCTTAACTCACATGAAATACTGAGAGCTTTCTTCAACAATTAGTGAGCAAGTCCAGATTGGACCCTAACATTGTGACATTTAGGAGAAGCAAAAGTGAATGATGCTGGAAATTCTAGGCCTGAGTTGGGGGAACTGCCCATTGGTCTATAGAGCCTAAACTTTCCCTGTCACCCTCCTATCCAAACTTACACATTCCAGTACTTTCTAGATAGGGCTCTAGCAGGGCCCTATCTACCACTTTACACATCATCAGACTCAAGTTTCCATGTGCTAGACACTACAAATGAACTAAGTGACATAAAGCCTTTGGCAGGAAAGGCTGAGTAGGCAGATTAACAATCACACTGTGACCTGAAAACAGGAAGCACTATGGAAGCACAGGAAAACAGGACCAAATTCTGTCCAGAGGAGCTGGTAGGGAAACTGTCTATACTATTAGCAGTTTTCAAGATGCTCAGAATCCAGACTTCCCTGGCTTCAGAAAGGGGAAAACAGGATGGAGAGTCATCAGCTGGCCCTTCCAGCACAAGCTATGGCCAGACTCACTGTGTTCTAGGGGCTGCTACTAAAATCTCAGGCACAACTTCAGAGCTGGGTGCCTCTGTGTAGCTCCATCCTTTCTTCATTGCTGACTTGTAAAAGTAAATAATCCACCTTAGAACTCACTGTCTATTACTTTCACTTTTAATGTTTTGATTTTTAAAATATTTGGTAGTCTTCTATCTAAAATAGCTTTATTGCTTTGTTTCTATCCCCAGTTGAAATATAAAGAAGTTTACCAAAGAAACAAATCTAACTGCACCATTAAACCAGATGCTGTTCATATCAAAGCAGCCAAAGATGCCTACAAAGTCAACACCAATGTAAGTTCTGGGGATTTCTCCAAGTCTTAGGCTGTTTTGTTACTCTAACAGAATACCCAAGACTGAGCAATTTCTAAAGGACAGAGATGTGTTTGGGTTAGAGTTCTGAAGACTAGGAAGGGGGGGAGTGCTGCATGAGCTCTCTTAACCTGATCACCGTTTAAAGGCTTCATCTTTTCATATCATCACAATGGCGCTGAATTTTCAACATGGACTTTGTAGAGGACATCTGAACCATAGCAAGACCTGATGGGGACTTTTCAGCTGTTGCTTCTTTTCATCCACATATCCTCCAGAGACTAAGCTCTAATATGTCAGCATCAAGAACGCTTCCCCCCTGGAGCATGGATACAGATGCAAAAAACACTGGCTGCCTTTGGCCCTAGTAGGGAAGCATAAGGAAGCAGGAGAGTGGTCTTGCCTCACACCGCATGGTGAATTGTTGGTTCTGAAGTGAAGTTGCATCAACCCATCTCTCCCCTGTGGTCCTCTCTGCCTCCTGAAATTTTGAAGGAGGCAGTTATTTGAGTCACACAGTGCCCTTGAGTTGGCTGAACTTTACTCTGCTCAGATTCTCCATCCACTGACTCATTTCTATGTTGCATCTTAAAGACTCATTCACAGAAACCATACTGTGCATTTAAATGAGCACTCACTTTAAAAAAAAATGCATCGATGGAGCCAGGCACAGTGGCTCACACCTGAAATCCTAGCTACTCAGGAGGCTGAGTTCTGAGGATCACTGGTGCCAGCCTGGGAACCAAAGAATATGAGACTCTTACCTCTAGTTAACCACTAAAAAATGGGAAATGGGGCTGAGGCTCAAGGGGTAGGGCAGTAGCCTTGAGTTGAAGAGCTCAAGGACAGCTCCCAAGCCCAGAGTTCAAGCCCCATGACTCACACACAAAAAAAAGTATCAATGGTATGATGTAACCATACTAATCCAACTAATGTCCAGAATACCAGAAACATGGGTTTTTTAGAGCCAGCAAACTCAGACATTTATAGCTGGCTTGCTTGTAATACCCTGTTAGCAGGTTGATGGATTGGGAAACATGGAAAAATAAAAATGAGGGACAGAGCAAATATATGTAGCCCAGGTTGGATTTGTATGTATATTATCTCTGATATTCTCATAACTTTTTGGTATGTGGAAATGTTTTCACTGTTTATTGAAAAAAAGGGGGGCTTTAATATTTCCAATGTTGGAACAAAAATGCTTTTTTTTTCTCAGTAAAATGGGGGTGGAGAATTCTCATTAAATAAGCTGGCTAAATAGCATGTTGTTTTTAGTATATAAAGTATTCCTTAAGGGGGGAAAACCAAGATGGGTGGGGGGTGTGGGGGGGGAGAGAAACGGGTACCAAGACATGTGAAAGGGTATCAATGTATGTGAATTAATGCACCTTCTATCTGGCAAATATCATGTAACCCTTTTACTAATTACAATAAAAAATATAAATAAAAAAAATAAAGTATCCCTCAAAAATTGGATTGTTAGGGAAGAATGAGATATGCCCGATAGGTAGACTCTCTCAGACACTCAGATTACATGCATTCCCGTGCCTCCAATTTGCAAAGTCCTAGGGCACCAGCTCTCTAAAACTGAGGAAAATTGGGACAGCAGACAAGCACCTCGGAAGCAGGCATCCTGGATGGAGTCCAGTACCAACACCTACTTTTGCCTCACCTACTTTTAGCCTTTCTAGGCAGTTCCTTAGCTGTTTCATTCAGAAGATTTCCTTAAGGCCTTATTAATTATTTACTTTTGTAATTTGTGAAGCACATGGAAAAGGTTTGGTGTGAGAAATTTAAAAATACTACACTCCAGTGAAGCTGGCCTGGCAGTTAAGAGAGTTTGTAGAATTATTTCACCCAAGGACTTGTTAAAGTTTCAGCCCCTACTGAGGCTGTCAACAGCTGACATCTCAACTGCTGCATAAAGTGTACAAGAATCTTAATAGAGTCTCTCTGTTATACTGAGAACTGTGATTTCTAGCATATAAGAAGAGCCAGAGTATGGCATTGGAAGCACAGGTCAGTTTTTAGAGCACTAGCCAGTGAGCTAAAGTGTCAGGTACCAAGTTTGAGGTCCAGTCTCTGATAAAAAAAAGAAAAGAAAGGAAATCCAGGGTGTCTCTGTATTTTGTGTTTGTGAATTCAGTCTACTGACTGAAGTGATGTCCATTGTATTAAAACAGCTAGACTACAAGAAGCAGTATGAAGCCAACAAGGCCTATTGGAAGTGGACCCCTGACCGACCGGATTTCATCCAGGCCGCCAAGTCATCCCTGCAGCAAAGTGATGTAAGACAAGAGACCAGCACAGTGGTCCTCCATATTCCCCCATGTGGTGCTAGTAAGCTGAGCTCCCATGAGATCCACAAAGAGATGGGTTGGGCATAAAAGGCAAGCTTGAGCCCCAAGCTTGGCCATTGAGATCAATCTCCTCCTGCTGGACCAGACTCTTCAGGCTGAGAGTCCTGACTGAGACAGGAGAGAACGTGGAGGAATGAAGCCTGGGGAGAGACTGGACCTGGCTCCTGAGTGGAAAGAAGTTCAGCAGAGGGTGACAGTGAAGGTCCAAGGAGCCCTGCCCCTCTAACTCTAGGAACACAGTAGTCTCCTCAAGAGAACTCCTGGATGATTTAAGGTTTAATTAAATGCCCGGCTTCCTCTTGTGCAGTAACCCTTCCCCTCTTCCTCTGCCTTTCTTCCACCACAGTTTGAATATAAGCTGGACCGAGAATTTCTCAAGGGCTGCAAGCTGTCTGTCACGGATGATAAAGACATGGTGCTGGCCCTCAGGAATTCTTTAATAGAAAGTGATGTAAGTATCCATCCCTTCCATAATAGCTAACATGACTCCATCTTCTATGGCACAGGCCCCAGGGACACATGGGAAATGACTGAGCTGCACTATAGGAGGTGAGGTGTGGTCTGACAGTGGCCCTGCCCTGAGTGGACACCAGAGATGCTTAACTGAGTGGCAGCTATGCAAAGGCTGCCAAACCAAAGTGACAATTCTTGGTTTATACCAGGCCACCAGACAGTCCACACAGCACAATAGAGGATTCGGAAGGCCTGGCTGGATTTGGCATGAGAGCTTCATCATTTCTTTTCTGTGGGACCACACTCTTCCCACACTGCAGTTTTCCCATCTATGGAGGAGGAAAATGAAGTCGCAGAGCGAATGGAGCCAAATGACATACTTGAGAAGGCCCAGAACTAAAGTATTTGAGATTTCGGTAGTTATGAAAATCTTGAGTTGAAAGTGATAGGGAAAAACACGGAGCATTTTCCAGAATGCCCAAGCATCACATCTTGAGTTCAGTGCTTCTAGTTAGTGATACTTTGCTTCCAATTACAACTTTGGGGTTTGGCAGCTGCATAAAAATACACAGAATACCTAGAGAAGCTAAAGCAATGCTTTCTTCACCCCCCGCCCCCACAGCTGAAATACAAAGAGAAACACATCAAGGAAAGAGGAACCTGCCATGCTGTGCCTGACACTCCTCAGATTCTCCTGGCAAAGGCTGTCAGTGGCCTGGTATCTGAGGTAACATTCCAGCACCCTGTGTGTTATGCTTCTGTCTTGGGTTGCAGCCCCAGAAAGACAACTTAACAAGCTCTCTGTGGATTCCCCTAGAACAAATACAAGGACTATGTCAAGAAGCACCTGGCCCAGGGCTCATACACAACACTGCCGGAGACCCGGGACACAGTTCATGTCAAGGCAGTGACCAAGCATGTCAGTGACGTAAGTGCCCAGCTCCACAGCTTAGTGGCAGTGTGCCACTTTACCTTACATCTGGTGGAAGAATGTGTCCTGCTGTGGCCTCTTTACCACTAAACTAACTGCTAAGCAATTCGAGAGGTTAAGGTCACCTCTATGTGCCTCAGTAATCTCTGCCCATTGTATCCTTCCTAAAAATACTAGAGAAATTGTACTAGTCCATTTTATGAGTCTCACATGGCTTCATGTAGTTTTAGGATAGATATTATGAATATGAAAGTTCGATTCCTTTATACTCAGTTCTCCAAAGAATGCTGGCTATTTCTGGTATTGTGTCCCAGACAGAAATAACAACAAACAAAAAAACCTAGAACATAGTCCCAGAGGGATGCCAAACTGGACTTTCTGGAAGGTCTTTTGAGTACTTCAAGTAAACCAGTTTATTCCCAGTTGCTTCTGCTCACCTGAGTGCCTCTCTGTTTAGACAAATTACAAAAAGAAGTTTGTCAAGGAGAAAGGGAAGTCCAACTACTCCATCATGCAGGAGCCTCCAGAGGTGAAACATGCCATGGACGTGGCCAAGAAACAGAGTGATGTACGTGTCCCTGTCCGATGTTCTCTGGGGCCCACTGGGGAAGAAGGTCCCATGTGGTGTAATGTCCTATCTAGCGTCCTACTTACTTTCTCCATTTATTAGTTATAAAAACAGACTCAGTGCCTATGTGCCTTTAATCATATAAAATAATATTTATTGAAATGGACTTCAAAAAATAGAAATGAGGGATTATTTTTCCAGTACTAGGACTAGAACTCAGGGCCTAGGCACTGACCTTGGGCTTTCTCAAGGCTGGCACTTCACCAATTGAGCCACAGCATCACTTTCAGCTTTTTTTTCTGTGTATGTGGTACTGAGGAATCAAACTCAGGGCCTCATGCATGCTAGGCAATCAACTCCACCATTAGATCATACTCGTGACCTAGAGGGATTTTGTTTATTTTTTGTCTTGCCTGTTCATTTATGTCTTTGAAAAGATGGGGGGCACAGAAACGGAGGGACAAAGGTGAACAAATGCAGCAGTAGTATATACTATGTTGAAAATGAACTATAGCAACTTATGGGTGGGGACAGAAGGGAAAAACTGGGAGAAAGTGAGAGAAGGGGTGACAAAACAGAATACCTTAGTGAGTAAGCATTTTCTTCCTCAAATAAAGGTTGCTTACAAAAAAGATGCCAAAGAGAGCCTGCATTACACCACAGTGGCTGATAGGCCAGACATCAAGAAAGCCACACAGGCAGCCAAGCAGGCCAGTGAGGTAAGGGTAGAGTTCAGTGTTCCTGGTCCCCAACAGATATTGCCAACAGAGTATTTACCATCAAGATATCATTACCTATTCTGGTTTTCTTGAATCCAGGTGGAGTACAGAGCTAAGCACCGCAAGGAACCCAGCCATGGGCTAAGCATGCTTGGTCGCCCAGACATTGAAATGGCCAAGAAGGCAGCCAAGTTGAGCAGCCAGGTAACAAACACAAATGGGCAAGTGGTGATGCTAATATACAGAGACTTGAATTCCCACAATGAATGTACAATATAAACAGCCAGAGGAACCCCAGGTCTTCACCTACTCTGCAGAGCTTTGTAAAGGACAGAGGGCTTTGTCTTGTCCAGGCTGTTCTCAGTCTCTACTGTATGGACATGCAGCTAGGAGTCTGTGCATTTAACTGTCCTCCTCTGGATGATACATTTTCTGACCTTTTTATGTATAACATGTGCATCTTCTTCGATACTTATATTTTCATTGTTCTTCAGTTCTCAAGTTGTTTGATGTTCAGGATTAATTCAGACATTTGCATTTGCTGTTAGGTTAAATACAGAGAAAATTTCGACAAAGAGAAGGGCAAGACACCAAAATACAATCCAAAAGACAGCCAGCTCTACAAAACAATGAAAGATGCTAACAATCTTGCAAGCGAGGTATGTTTTATAATTCTGGTAAATATAGCCATACTATTCTAGCCATGCATACTTGTACAATTTAGTAGCGTTGAGTATGTTAATCATTGCTTAAATATCTCTATACAATTTCCTAAACTTTTATATCAACCCAAAGAAAACCTATTTGTCAGCCTCTGTTTACTCTCAACTCCTGATAATCTCTACTTTCTGAATCTCTGGGCTTACTTACTTTACAGATTTCATATCATTGCAATCTACCTGGCTTATTCTAGAATTTTTCAAGGTTCATAGATATTATAGCACGTACTGAATTTAATTTTATTCTTTTCATTGTATGTATACAATTTGTCCATCTGTTCATGGAAGCTGGAGTTTTTTTCCACCTTAGGCTACTGTGAATGGGTGTGATTTTTTTTATATAAACATTACTAACATTTGTACAATAATGGATTCTTTACTATGATTTCAATTAGAGCTGTTTTCTATTTATGTGATTTTTTTTCTTTTGTTCTCTTTCTCACAAACATGTAGGTTAAATATAAGGCTGACCTGAAGAAACTTCACAAACCTGTGACTGACATGAAGGAATCTCTGATAATGCATCATGTTCTGAACACGAGCCAACTGGCCAGTTCTGTAAGCCCAGTCATTTGTTCCAGAGACAACCTGTCTCTTCCACTTGAAACCTAACTCCTTTTCTGAGCTTATATCCTCTTCTATATTGCTACTCATTACTTGATTTATTACAAAGCTTCTTCTACTCGAGGGCATTCCTCCAAAATGTACCATTGATCTTTCAAGTCTCCGTCAACTAGAATACCTCTCAGAATGTAAAAATCCTTCTACTTAGACAGGGATAGAGTTCAGTGGTTCAGCAACTGTTTAATGTGTTCAAGGCCCTAGATTCTATCTCAGCACACACACAAAGTTGGTTTTCTTGTTTTGTTTTGCTGGTTCTAGGGCTTGAATTCTGGGCTTGGACACTCTCCCTGAGTTTCTTTAGCACTTCACCACTCCAACTGCAGTACCATTTCAGGTTTTTTTTCTGAGTAGTCTATTGGAAATAGGAGTCTCATAGACTTTCCTGCCTGGGTGGCTTGAACTGCAATCCTCAGATATTAGCCTCCTAAGAGTATTACAGGTATAAGCCACTGGTACCTGGCTAAAAAGTGTTTACTGTTAGAATATTTTGGCTTTTGTGTCTAACTGGAACTCTACCACTTGAGCCATACCTCCACTTCTGCCTTTTTGCTGGTTAATTGGTGATAAGCATCTCTCAGGTTTGTGTACCCATGCTGGCTTCAAACCTTGACCATAGATCTGTTTCCCAGGTAGCTAGAATTATAGCTATGAGCCTCTGGACCCCTGTCATTTCTTATTTCTAAAAGCATAAGACTACTTGAAATAGTTATCTTTCATTTTTAGAGTTATAATTGTTATATTTATTAGCATATTGTTTTTACAAAGGGGTTTTGTCATTACATTTCTGTATATGTAGACCATGTACCCTAATCAAATTTACCTCTTCAATGACCCTCCCTTAATGTCCCTCCGCTCTTGAAACAATTTCAATAGATTTTACTCTTCTATTTCCATACATGCTTACAATCACTTTTAGCCTTTCATCACACCTAACTTTGAAGAAACCATGCAAACAGTGTTCATGTCTGGTATTAATGGACAATATTCTTTAAGACTTTTCCTTGCAACACCACATCTTCTTACAAGTTGATGTTTGCTAATCTCAGTTTGCTCTAAACCATGCTTCTGTGAAAGTGTCTAAGAGGGAAAAATTTGGAATGTCAAGCAGTGGTTCTACCAGTTGCCTTTTCTGCCCCTTCCCTCTCAGTACCAGTACAAGAAGAACTATGAGAAGAGTAAAGGCCACTACCACACCATACCTGATAATCTGGAGCAGCTTCACCTAAAAGAGGCCACAGAATTACAGAGCATCGTAAGTTCATCAAGACTGGCTTTCCCTGAACCGCATATCTATCTGTGATGTCAAAAATGTATCATGGAAAATGATACTTTAAAAAGCTATTGTTTGAGATAAGCACAAAAGTAGAGGTACTCCAAATTCCCTACCAGTTGAAAATTGTAACAAGCATTTACAACAATGGGGAAATGTATCTGCTACATGCTCAGCAGGTTACCAGCAAAGCTAGAAGCATTATGAATATATCCCAAAGAAGGCAGCATCCCTGATGTACCCCTCTGATCTGAGCCAAATTAGGAAACAGAAGTGATTGATAAAGAGTGGGGAGAATTGTAAACACAGAAGTGACACTATCAGGCTTGCCACTGAAGAAGTTTCTAGGTATATGAGAAATTGCTAAATTTGTAAAATGACTGGGGATTTTTCAGAGGAAAATAGTTGCCATTACTTAGATCTCTTTTTGACATTAGTTAGGGGATAAATTACTTCGAAAGGTCCCATGGGAAGCAGCCAGTGTCCCCAGGCCTCCATTCTAAAGTCTTCTTAGGACCAGGAAAGCTGAAAATATGGGGTACCATCCTGAACCTTTGCCTTTCTATCCTTCCAGTTTCTCCACTGTATAATATGAATGCTTAATTACGTTTTGTAAGGATGAAAGAATTTTATCTGTATAATACCCTTAGGAATCTTTTTGAGAATGTCAGATTTATTACAAATTCAATTTACCTAAAAATTAGTTTTCATATCTGTATAAATTTATATTGGCTACATTAAATAGCCAGCGATGACCCAGGGAGTTGCTTACTCATGAAGCTACATATATTATCACATAAAGATTCCAGATCTCTAATAAAAACTCCTATGCAAGAAAACTGGAGCTGCGTTGCAGCACTATTTACCATAGCAAAGATATGGAACCAACCCAGATGCCCCTCAGTTGATGAGTGGATCAACAAGATATGGTATTTATACACAATGGAATTCTATGCTGCTGTCAGAAAGAATGCCATTGCCCCATTTGTAAGGAAATGGAAAGATTTAGAAAAAAATCATATTAAGTGAAGTAAGCCAGACTCAAAGGAACATAGGCTCAGTGGTTTCCCTCATTTGTCCTAATCAGTAGAAACCCTGGGCTCTCCCAGCAGAGATTTACAATAGAATAAAACCTAGATACATAAGGCCATATAGAATGATGCTATATGAAAGGACCTCCAGGATATAGAAACAAAAGCCATATAGTAAGTAATTATTGTCCTTAGTATACTATGTTATCTCTCACCTCTTTTGCTGTCCCTTGGTTATCTCATATTGTTACAGTATTTTACCTTGTTATCTGATATATTGTATATATGCTTATTTGTTTATTTGAAATAGGATAGGGAAGGGGGAAAACAAGATGAGGGGTGGGATTGGGCGGGAATGGGGACCAAGACATGAGAAAGGGTATCAATGTTTGTAAAGTAATGCACTTTCTATCTGGTGAATATAATGTAACCCAATGTAACCCTTCTAATAATTACAATAAAATATATGAAAAAAAAAGAAAAGAACTGGAGCTGGCACTGGTGGCTCACACCTGTGATCCTAGCTACTCAGGGAGTTGAGATCCTCAGATCACAATTCAAAGCCAATTTGGGTACAACAGCCTATGTGATTCTTATCTCTGATTAACTACTAGAAAACCAGAAGTAGAGCTGTGGGTCAAGTGGTAGGACACTAGCTTTGAGCAAAAAAAACTTGGGGACCGCACCCAGGCCCTGAGTTCAGGCCCCATGCCCAACAAAAAGAAAAAGAAAAATTGGATTTTTAAAAAATCAGCGATATTGGTTAATCCTGAAACCAGATTTTTAAAGCTCATGGAATCCTAAGAGTTCCATAGCAGGTCTTGCCACTTGCTTCTAAGTAGTAAATAAAGAAACATGGTGTGAAAGAGATGGAAGAAGATTTATCACATGGCATAGGCATGCCATGGAAGATGACACTTCAGCGTATCTTTAGCCATCTCCAGGGAAAGACGTGAACTGACCTAGAGTAGGAGCTGGTGGCAAGGGGTGAAAGGTTTTCATGGTTAGCTTTCCAGTCACAGGCTGGGCCTGATTGACTGTTACAGTCCTTTTTTTGGAAAGATTCTAGGATAAACAAGACACAGTTGTCTGGTGGATGGTCTGTCTCGAAAAGACTCTTACCACTGGAAGTTTCACCCATTCTTTGTCACAAAGATGTTTGTCAATCAGTTCCTTCTTGGAATTGAAAGTGATTGTAGTATGATTGCATAGAAAATGAGCTTAAAACAGAGACACATAAAATGGAGGCAGTGACGCCAAGCTTTTCATTAACATGGAGTCCCAGCAAAAGCAGCTTGTAAGCATTTCTCCAGTGTTATTTACTGTTAAAATGTTCACATGTACAATCAGACCTTAGCTAATCTTAGGTATGGGTAATTAGCAGCAGATTTACTTCAGATAGTGATCAGTGATTGTTTTGTCTCCTTGAATCTAAATCTTGATTATGCCTTTCAGATAGCAATAGTCCTCCCCCACAGGCAACAACAAAAAGTTCTGAATCTGAAACACACCAGAAAAACTGTTATGAGTGGCAATGAAAGGAGCTAATTAGACAAAATGTATCAATTAAAACATCTTGTCCTTAAACTGGTGTCAGTCTAGAAAATGTTCAACAAGATTTCTAACAAGACTTTCTATCACTAGGTGAAATACAAAGAAAAATATGAAAAAGAACGAGGAAAGCCTATGTTGGACTTTGAGACACCAACATATCTTACCGCCAAAGAGTCTCAGCAGATGCAGAGTGGGGTAAGTTCTCCCAAAACATACCAGACAATAACCTTATGAACACCACTTCTGCCACACACATATCCAGCCTCCTGTCCAAAGTGGCAGAACTTTCAAACATGTGATCACGAAAATCTTTTTCATTGCAGAAATTCTACAGTTCATCTACATATTTTTTAAAATCCAAATAACAGATATTTGCCACATTTCAACAACCATTTTTATTATTACAACCAAGTTAGAAGGTAGCCTAGGCAGAATAGTCCAAGATTTCTACCTCCATTAACTATCAAAAAGCTAAGTGGCTCAAGTGGTAACATGCTAGCCTTGAGCACAGAAAAGCTAAAGGACAGGCCCAGGCCCTGATTTCAAGCACCAATACTGCACACATAGACATACATACAACCAAAAGTTTATAGTAATTTCAAACAATTAGTAAGTTTGAGTAAAGACTATATGGGAGTTCCTTTTACTATTTCAACATTTCTGTAAATTTAAAATTCAATTAGGACTTTTGAAACCACACACAAAAAATGTACTTTTAGTATCTACTCCAAGCCTCATAGACATAGAGTTTGAGGATTGAGCAGAGGATCTGGAAGGTAGCCTGGCCCTTTTAACAATTGACAAAACCTCAGGATTCCTGTGTATTTTTGTCCATCTAACCTATTCAGTGGTTTAAAAAAAATAGGTCCAAAATGGATGTTGGTAAGTTATACCTGTGATAGGAACTATTCAGGAGGTGAAGATCCAGAGGATCATGATTTGAGGTCAGCCTGAGCAGAAAGTCTGCCCAATTCCATTTCTAATTAATTCACACAAAAAAAAATTGTCTGCAGGTATGGCTTAAATGATACTGCCAAGCATAAACAAGCTAGCAAAATGAGGTCAAGACCCTAAGTTTCAAATTCTAGTACTACCAATTTTTTATAAAGGCTCAAGCCACTGGTTGCTTACCCCTGCACGCTAAGACTTAAAAGGACATGGCCATGTGCCAGGCACTGTAATGCCAAAGCCAAACAGTGCTGTAAGTAGTAGACACTCAATAAATGTTGGCTAGAAATGAAAAGATGAAAAAGAATCATACCATCATACTAAGCCAAACGGAAGACGTTGAGGAGGAGGACAGTTGTAGGATATGATATGATTCTGTTTCAAGAGCTTTAAAAATAGATGTTCTCAGAAAAAGTACCAACTTGCCTTCAATGGCCTCAGATTCTTCTGATATACTTCCTCCTAATTCACTTCAAGTTTTAAAACAAAACCATTTATCTATTTTTCCACTCTTGTGGGGACCAGCCCCTGTCCCACTCTTAGAGAAATGATGACGGTGTGGAGTATCAACATTTCTCAACTTCTAAGCTTCCATGGATCCATTTTACTATAAATGAAATATTTTCAGGACAATCAAATGACATGTTTCAAATATTTGACCATCAGTAAAACTGTGTTTAGGAGGCCATCCATAGAAAAAGAAATGTAATTGTTTTTCTTTCTAGGACTGAGAGATAAACTGTAACAGAATCTTTCTTGTCTTTCCTTTCTACTCATATTAGAAAGAATATAGGAAAGATTATGAAGAATCCATTAAAGGCAGAAACCTGACTGGCCTGGAGGTCACGCCAGCTTTATTACATGTCAAATATGCAACCAAAATAGCAAGCGAGGTAGTGGCCATTTGGTCTTTTCTTCCCCTCTTGATCCAAATAATGACACTAATGGCACTTGACAGTGTGTTCCCGCTGCCGTTTCCACCACCCCTCTTCACGTTTGGTTCTTCCACCTAATCTATCACCTCCTCTTAATTCTTCTAATTGTTTAGTAGACTACCTCTAATACAAATGTGCTTATTTTAGCATTCCATTCATGTCTAGTCTCTTATTTACTACTTAATATTAACTGATCAAGCCTATACCCTGCCTTTATTCATCTTTACTTACTCAACCATGAGCTGTTAAAATTCGCAATTGCTTTATTTTGGTGGGAGGGGAGGTTTTTACTTTTTACCTAAGAGAACAACCCAGGCTTTCTTGTCAGTGCTGTTGCTTTTACTTTGTGGTATAGAAAGAGTACAGGAAAGATCTAGAGGAAAGCATCCGTGGGAGGGGTCTCACTGAAATGGAAGATACTCCTGACATGCTACGAGCAAAGAACGCCACTCAGATCCTAAATGAGGTGAGACCATAGCCAAATGCATGCACATAGTTAATAGGGTTTCATCTTTCCACCCAAGTCACAGAAAGAGAGAAAAGTAGAGGCCTTTTGAATTCCAGGTTCAGTATGTGCCATAATTACTAATCATTCCATAAAATATGTGTCCATTTCCAAGGACAATTCCATAGTGGTTGTCACAACTGGTTATTTACCTGTATGAATTAGTCTAGACAGATTTGGTATGCAGATTTCAGTTAAAACATCATACCACACTGGAGTGGTATGACATTAATCCTAGTTGTATACCAAGCCAGATCTCGGATTTGCTTTCAGTGTTAACTTTGTAAGTAGAAAATTAAAAAGGCACTCAAAAGGAGTACTTACATTGGTTCACACTGACAAAACAGAATGGTGTCCCACAGTGGCCACTAAACATATCACTCCATCCTTTTACATGGACTGTAACAGTAGCATCATGTTTCAGATAGTATGTTTGAATCTGTATCCATTCCCATGCAGGTAACACCTGCTAGTAGAAGTTGAGTGACTTTATTTTTTTTTTTAACAATTGTTCTGTAGAAAGAATATAAGCGAGACCTGGAACTTGAAGTCAAAGGAAGAGGCCTGAATGCTATGGCCAATGAAACTCCTGATTTTATGCGGGCCAGGAATGCTACTGATATTGCCAGTCAGGTCAGTTTTTCTTTTCCATGTCAATCTTTCAAAAATGTAGTTGTGATTAGAAAAGCTTAATGGAGGGGCCGGGAGTTTGGCCTAGTGGTTAAAGTGCTTGCCTAGCATGCATGAGGACCCGGATTCGATTCCTTGGTACCACATACATAGAAAAAAGCCGTAAGTGGTGCTGAGGCTCAAGTTGTAGAGCTCTAGCCTTGAGAAAGTCCAAGGACAGGTCTCAGGCCCTGAGCTCAAGCCCAGGACTGGCAAAAAAAAAAAAATGCTTAATGGACAATGTCATCTTGTTTATAAGTGTCAGTCAAATGTACATAGTGGCATTCTTAAACATCTGCCTAATTCTTGATCAATCTTCTTATTTACTGCCAAAAATTCTTTGATTAGTATATTTGGGAAGTTCTTGCTCTGCTTTCAAGACCTAAATTTAACACATCTTTTAAGAATCCAGTGTTAAGTGGTGTGTGGGTCTTATATCTTACCTCTCATTCTTCCAGTCCTTCTAAAAAAAAAAAATCAGTGTTTTACTATCAATTATCTCCTTAGCCTTACTTAATCCTATATTGAACTAGACAATAAATCTGAACAATTAAGACCATTTTTCTGAATCTCATTCTTTAAAGCTATAAACACAATAGGAAGCAATGTCTGTTAAATGTGTAATGAATGAATCTATCTTGGAAAAAACACTATTGATTACTCATTTTAATCAAACCAAGCCAATGAATAGTATATACATTTGAAATACTTAACCAATTGCGGGGTCTCCTTCTACAGATTAAATACAAGCAATCAGCAGAAATGGAAAAGGCCAATTTTACTTCTGTAGTTGATACCCCAGAAATCATTCATGCCCAACAAGTCAAGAATCTTTCAAGCCAGGTAAGGACATTGATCAGACTGTCTTTCACATGCCCTAATCATACTTAAGACCTAAAGAGATTTTTTTTTCAAGGCACAATTTCCCCCATTTGAATAGAAAAACTTTTCCTTTGATACGGGATGACAACAGAGTTGAGATTTAATGTAAATGAAGAGCAGAGGATGGACCTCAGTGGTTAGGACTAAGTTCTTGGTTTGGTCTCAGGAACTGGAAGAAAACAAATTTGAAAAACTATAAAAGATATGGAGGGCCAGCAGTGTGGCCTGGTGGAGAGTGCTTGCCTAGCATGCACAAAGACCCAGGTTCAGTTCCTCAGTACCACATACACAGAAAAGTGATGCTGTGGATCAAGTGAAACGGCACTAGCCTTGACCAAAGGTGCTCAAGGAGAATGCCCAGGCCCTGAGTTAAAAAAATAAACGTGGCAGAAAAAAATGTGGATGGGACCAAGAGGAGGGAGCTGGGAGAAGGGATGACACTTTCCAAAAAGAAATTCATTACCTGATTTTTGAAACTATAACCCCTCCTCTCCATCACCTTTATAATAAATGTTATATATTCTATAATACATAATATATTATGCATATTATATATAATGAAAAGATTTGAAAGTATTAAAAATGTACATGGTACAACTCATAATTAATATATCAATATTGTAACATGTAAAGTCTCTTCTTATATGTATGTGGGAGAGCCAGGGAAGCTATACTCTTTGGGCAGCTAAAGCCTCAGAAGGGCTCTGGAAGGCTTAGTCACATGATTCTTTGGGGGCTCTCTCTGGCTGATACTTCAAAACCTAAGATACGGTCAGGTCATTTCCTGTACAATTCAGGCCAATATTTAAATTTGAATGATGGAATAGTAGGTAAACAAAACTATTTCTCAATACCTAAAGTAGAGCATATACCTAACAAGTTTTAAACTGAGGATTTAAGGCAAACTCACTCACAAATTCAAGGTAGGTTACCAAGTGTTTTTAATGCCAGGGACATTCAGGGCCTTTCTTCTTCAAATACTTTCTTTTCATATTCCATACACGAATAGATTTGTCAGAGATAAAAATGATCTCTATAAACTAGCCTTGCAAAGAGTTTTACTTTAAAAATAAAAATAAAGGATAAGAGAACTTCTTATTTTCATTTCCAGGAAAATGGGGAAATGGATTTTCATATATGCTTGTAGAAGTAGGAAAAATCATTCAGGGGACTTTTCCTGGACAAAGCAACTGTTTCTGAACTTCCTGTTCTCCCAGAAACTTCTGTTTAACAGTTGGCTCAGAATTAGGTTTTGTTTTGTTTTTAAACTAGGACAAAACTATCATTGCCTGAAACTATTTCACTGACTAAAATCTTCAGTATTTAGCCTGGTGTCCATGGCTCATGCCTTTAATTCTAGCTATTCAGGAGACTGAGATCATATTTGCAAGCCAGCCTGGGCAGGAAAGTCTATGAGAATCTTTTTGTCCAGATAACTACTAAAAAATCAAAAGTAGAGCTGTGGCTCAAGCAATAGAATGCCAGCCTTATGGGAGGAAAAAAAAGTAGTACACAGGCTCTGATTTCAAGAATACTACACACAAAAAAGGTATTTATAAATATAATTCATATATAATTCAATTTAGATATGAACAGATTTTACCCTCACATTATAAAAATGACTATAGTCTCTTTCCTCCTCATTCCTATTCACTAAATTTCCTTGAAAAGTATGAGAAAGCCAAATTAGAGAGAAAAGCAAACAAACATGGTAGCAAACAAAGGAAAACATTGCTGAGGCCCAGTAAGTGTTCTGCAGAGAATACGTCGTTATTCTTGGCATTGGCTGTGCATACGTCCAGGAAAAGAGCAGCCCTGTGAACATTTCTTTGCTTGTCAAAGACTATTGTGATTTGAGAAAGCCTAAGGAAACCGTTGGTTCAGACCAGTGGGTTGATCCGTGTTGGTCACAGTAGAGTATAGCCTTCTGTCCCATCAGGCTGGTTTCTGCAGCTCCAGAACCATGATCTGGAAACAAATTCTGTGACTGTTCAATACAATAGGCAGAAGCCCTGACCTCACTTGCTTAAAGTTCAATGAAAAAACTCCCTGTCACCTGTTAGATTGGCTTTCAGAAGGAGGCTAAGACCACTAATCTTCCTACTTCTATCCTCTTGTCTGGCTTCTGGCCAGACAAGATCTGATGGATAGATCTTGTTGATCTAACAGATTGGCAACTGTAGACATCACCGTCCCCCTCCCAAACTCCCTGGCCTGTATCCTTTTAGTGGTCACCCTCCTTAATTAATGGGGATCTGTTTTCAGAAAAAATACAAGGAAGATGCAGAAAAGTCCATGTCATATTATGAGACTGTTTTGGACACTCCAGAGATGCAGAGAGTCCGGGAGAACCAAAAGAACTTCAGCCTTGTAAGTTTTTATTGGCACTAAGGCAAAACCCTTTGGTGGGGTCAGGCAGGCTAAAAGGAGATGGTTTGGGACATATGTACTCAGGCATCCCACATTTGCTTGGGGGCTGTGGAGTGGCCATCTGCAACTCCACCCTTAGTGGGTATCTACATGGTTCTTTTCTGGATCACCTCCTATCTCAGTCTCAGCATGAAGTCCATCTGTTCCTTGCTGGGTGGCTTCCTGACATGGAAGCTGAACTCTTAGGCTTCTATTATTGGTGCCTTATGGCTGCCAAAATGATGCTTAAAAAAATAAGATGACCAATTTTACACACATCACGTTTTTAATTTAGTTTTGGTGGCTGGGGCTAAATGCAGCCCAGAGACAGAACATGCACTTGGCATTGCGAGACACTAGACTCAGTCTCCAGTGATTCTCCCCACAAAAGTCCTATTGACGAATTCTCTTTGGCAATCAGACTGTGAATACTGTGGCATCAACATTTTTTTTCTTAGTATGGATTTTAACTGCCTTTACACAATATAGAACAATTAAAATATATAAAGCAGTGTCGAAATTATAACACGACATTTATTTATTACTCTTTCTTCATAGCTTCAATACCAGTGTGACCTTAAAAACAGTAAAGGAAAAATTACAGTTGTTCAAGACACACCAGAAATACTGCGTGTTAAAGAAAATCAAAAGAATTTCAGCTCGGTATATTGATTATTTTCCATTTGATGCTAACCTAATAATTCCATTCTCTTTTTAAAATAACTCCCCAGTTAATACTAGTGGCTACTTGTTGAAATTCCCCTTCTTTGTTCCAAAATCATCACTCCAGAAACTGTTCAAAATAATAACTTACACCTAACAAAGTAACTTTTCTTTCTTTCTCAATTGTTTAATCCTAGAACAAGAATGTTTGTTGTCTTTTTTTTATTGTAATTAGTAAAAGGGTTACATGATATTTGCCAGATAGAAGGTGCATTAATTCACATACATTGATACCCTTTCACATGTCTTGGTACCCATTTCCCTCCCCCCTCTGTTGTCTTATTCTAAGAAGATGGATTTCTTTTTGGCTGTGTGATTTCTTTTATTATTCCTACCAAAGTAACTGACTGACTGCATTCTGTTTTTTATCCAGTATTAACATGCTATGATAATCTTAAAAGAAATCTCATCATCTTTTCCTCATCCTATCTTAATATGGTATGACAATTGTAAAAGAAATCTCAAGATATAGAAAGTAACTGGTGGTGTAATATATGGTTTGATGGAGAAGACATCAGACAGTACACAGGCTCTGGCCTGGAAACACTCTCTAGTGTCTTTTATTTTCACAGAAGTCCTGTGTCCTAGGGGAATGGGCCCTACTCTTTCCCTTGGAATTGTTGGTGTTCTCTTCCTTCTGTGTAACACTGTCCTGATTCTGAATGCCCAGGTTTTATATAAGGAGGATGTCTCACCAGGAACAGCTATCGGAAAAACACCTGAGATGATGAGAGTAAAGCAAACGCAGGACCACATCAGTGCGGTAAGGCACTGTGACTCCCTTTCTGTATTTCTGCTTCCATTTGGTAGTTATTTGCAGGGACCTCTGAGCTACACTCAAAATCTTTATCACCAAATTACCTGTATACTGCTTCACCATATGCACCAATAAGTACGCTAATCTCATATGCATAGGTCGGTGGCCCTTTTCAGTTGTCTGCCATGGAAATCAGGCTTTTGAGAAATTGGAATGTTAGTCAAAGGATAGGTCTTCCTGATCCTTGCTGAGAGTCCTAATCAAATGAACATTGCTGTAGTCCTCTCTTATTTGCATTTCATGCTTTAAGTTAGCCCCTAACCTTGATCCAAAAATATTAAATGGAAAAATCTATCAATACATATGTTTTAAATTGTGCATCCTTCTGAGTACAGTGAATGAAATCTCATGAAATTTTATGGTTTCCCACTCTGTGGCAGTTGGGACATGGATTATTCCTTTTTCCAGCATCTTCGTACTGTATATGTCACCTGTGCTCACTAGCTGTCCCATTATCACATACTGTCTGTTCTACAGCATCTATTCTTTTTGTTGTGGTTGCTGCAAAACCAGGACTTACACTTTGCTCATTAGGTGGTACTCTACTAACTGAGCCATTCCATCAACCCAGGTTCTGTAGTATTTGTATTCAAGTAGCCCTTTTTTGGCTTTGGGTTTTCTGAGACAGGATCTCACTGTGTATTTTCTTGCTGGTATGTTAGGTTGTTCTGGAACTCAAAATCCTCTGCCTCAGCCTTTCTTGTGCTGTAATCACAGATATTGTCTGAGTTGTCCTTATTTTATTTAAAAATGACCCCCAAATGCAAGACAGTGATGTTGGCAGGTCAGTTATGCCAAAGAGAAGCTAAATATGGTGCTTCCATTAAGTGAATATTCTCCATTGAAAGAAGAAGTTACTAAGGCCTGTATTAGAATGAATCTCCTATTCATGTATTAGTGTAAAAAAAAAGGAAGAAAATAATTTGAACTTGTAGTGTCACACCTCAAACTTCAAAAATATAGCCACAGTACATGTTAAGTGCTAAGTTGAAGAGGCAATAAAACTTGCATATGTGCAAAAATAGCAGGAATAAGTAATATAGAGTAGGTATTGTAGATGATTTTAGACATCCATTGGACCAGTGCAAATAAGAAAGATGAGGGGTTACAGAGGTGACAGAGGAACTAAGTATCTCTCCCCTGGCCCAATATCAGAATGTGGCCCCCTCCAAACTAAGTATAATGATAGTGTTATCCAAACTGTGATTTTAGAAACTGCAGAGAGGCTGGGATTGTGGCCCAGTGGTAGAATGTGTGCTTAGAATGCACCAGTCCCTGGGTTCAATCCCCACTATCATTCCCCACCAAAGTTAAAAGTCTACGAATCGAATACATGTTGTAAAGAACAACTACTCAATGTATAATATAATACCTTTCTCTTTGTATTTAGGTGAAGTATAAAGAGGCAATTGGACAAGGAACTCCAATCCCTGACCTGCCTGAAGTGAAACGTGTCAAAGAGACCCAGAAGCACATTAGCTCGGTAATGGCCTTTGCTCTTAGCATGTGTTTAGATGACTAGCCACTCCATCTGCTACCCAGTTTCATTCATTACTTGGGGGAAGCTGTGAATCTACCTAGGTCTTGAAGGGAATACTATGAATTGCAAAAAGTAGATAGGAAATCCATCCAAATCATATTTAGATCTTATTCCATTTTCACTCTGAATTTATACTATAGATTCTTTTGAAGTTTGTTGTCCACTAATACAGGGGAAATAGCTCATGGCTACTATGCCACGTTGCATTGTAACTTCTTTTGTTTTGTTCTGTTGTTCATGATCCGTCCTGATGCCTTGCTGGTTTAAAAGGTGGAAAATAACTCTGTTACCAAGATGAGAGAGATTTTTTAATGATTCCTGAACATTTCCTGACAAAACAAAGAAGTCACGTTTTTAGCTTGTCACTGAGTCTAGGATGCAAACCTATTTCTGATATAAACCTGTAGATTATTGTGTTGTTTACCACCCCTATAGAATACATTGATTTAGGCTAGAAGTCTAACAGTAAGAGAGAAGAAAAGAAGCAAGGGGCCAAGGAAAGCTCTTCTGCTTTCTCCATCTATATCCAAAGATAGATGCACTAATTGTTTGCTAAAATTCTTAATGACTGCAGAATAGAGTATCATGTAACTACAAAACTATAGAATAAGCAAGACAGTTCTCAAATGTATTTTAGGAATGCACTAAATATTATCTATACAAAATTTGTACTTAATTTTCAAGTTGGTAAAATTACTATTTTGAGGGGATGCATTTATAGAATTTATTTACCTTAGTTCTTGGGTATCATATTTGAAAGCTACACTCAGTTGTTTTTATGGGACTTGCCATGTGGCCCAGATAGCAGTAATCTAAAGGACTTACGGTTATTTTGCCTTCTGGGGTATTCTAATTATTTTCTACAGGTTATGTACAAGGAAAATTTGGGAACAGGCATTCCAACCACTGTTACTCCAGAGATTGAAAGAGTCAAACGCAATCAAGAGAACTTTAGCTCGGTATTTATAAATATATCAAGTAAACTATTCCCCATTATTATAAAACTACCAGAATAATCTATCATCCTTTTTTAAAAAATAACCTCATCCTTTTTTTAAAAAAGTAACTCTTAACAGATTTTCTGTGTCTGTGTGTATCATCATCTGACCCAATATAGAATGACCCACTCTTACAACTAGTCTGAGTGCTTAGGAAAAAAAGACTTGAGTAGTATTAACACACAATTGTTTAGTATACTCACTTGTAACTCCATTATGCTGTACATTATACTTTCCATTCAGGAGTTAGCACTCAGAGCTCATCCTTTAAAATCCCTAAGTATAAATTCTTACTAAATATTACTTACTAAAACCCTTGTACCTAACCCTCTTCCTTCCTCAAGCTTTTGTGCTCATTTTGAATGTCCTCTGGATACTTTCTTGTATCTCACAGGTTTTATACAAAGAAAACTTGGGGAAAGGAACCCCTACAGTTATCACTCCAGAGATTGAGAGAGTCAAACGCAATCAAGAGAACTTTAGCTCGGTATTTCTTAGGGGTGGTGTTACTTAGGGGTGAAAAATAAAATGTAAAAATCCTTTACAATAATAATGTAAAATTACTAAATTCATATAATGAATGAGATCAAGCATTTCCTAGGTTTTCAACTCAAATCTAATTCAGCATTTACTTCAGTGTTGGTGTGAAATTTTAACTATCTTTTTTCTAAAAAAAAGATACCTTACCATTTTCCTTTAACTCATAAAACTATTTCCTCCCTCCATTATCATTTTCCTTTAACTCATAAAACTATTTCCTTCCTCCATTTCTTCTGTAATCATAGGTGTTTTAACTGGTGTGGAATAAATCAAAATTAAGATCTCTAACACCTATTTCAAAAGAACAACATGCTAATCAGAATTTAATTTGTATTTTGAATGTTTGATATACTCTTTGTGTTTACAGCTATCCTTAAAAGATTACAAAGCTTAAGCATTTTCATTCAAAGACAACACGGTAACTCAAAAATACAGATATGCTTTTCTAGGCTATGTTTGTATATCATGCAAGATATAAGTGAGCTTTTGTTCTTAATATATTCAGGATCATTGAAAATTAAATTAATATTAGGTTTTAATACCTTAAATTTAATCCCCCAAGACTTACCCTTTTTTTCCTTTAAGTTATTACCTATAGTCAGTTGTTGGTAACACTTAAATTAGTTCGTATCAAATAGTATTCAAAGTAATAGCTGCATCTGAGAAATGGCATGTATAAATCAAGAAGCTGTGTATTCCTTGATGCAACTCAGAGACACCAGACTGGTAAATGTCCAAATTACACTATTTATAGAATTCTATTTTATATCATTGTAAAAGCAGATACGTTTAGAGACTTTCTAAAGTCAAGTCCATGTAAATGATAGGTCAAGACTGATTTTATTGTTGGTTTTCTGCACACAGATATTGTACAAAGAGAACCTGAGCAAGGGGACGCCCCTGCCAGTCACTCCTGAGATGGAGCGAGTCAAACGAAATCAAGAAAACTTTAGCTCGGTATTTGGGAGAACGTTCCTTTAACTTCACATTAATTTCTATAAAACAAAATGTCCCTTTATAATAATTTAACAAATTCTTAAAAACAAAGGAAAAATCCTCACCAACTCAATCCAGTTTTCTGGATTTTTTACTTACCATCTGAACCTAATGCTTCATGCTTTCTATAATAGTCCCTAATAATCCCTTAAAATGTTTCACTGGTTCCTTTCCTTCCATTTTTATTTTACTGCTGGCACTTGTGAAGCTAACTGATTTAGAAAAACAATCCTGACACTTAAGCTTTTACTTAGATGGAACTCTTACTTGATGTCTCTGGATTAGTGCAGATTGAACAGGAAGTGTCACGGAGAAATGATGTCTCTTGCTTTGAAACAATAGTGAGCATGACATAGATCCCGTCTAGATCAACAGTACCTAGAAAGAAAATTGTCCAGTACTGGAACCCAAAAGCATTCTATCAATTCATGACTAGAAATCTAGGCTAGCTACTCAGGAGGTTCAAAGATGACCTGGGCAAAAATTAGTATGTGAGACTCTTATCTCCAATAAACTACCAAAAAGGTGAAGGTGGAGCTGTAGCTCAAGTGGTACAGCACTAACTTTTGAGTAAAAAGCAGCTCAGGGACATCACTTTGACCTGAGATCCAGTCCCAGGACCAGTACAAAAAAAGTGTGTGTGTATATATATGTATATATATATATACACATATATACATATACGTATATACACACATGTATGTATATATGGGAGATTATATTTCCATATAGATGGATATGGATCATACTATGCACTTATATTTAATCATATTTTAATCATATTTTCTCTTAATTGCTGTTCCAAATAGTCTGTGATACTTTTACATAAGGCTCATAGGCTTCCTTACATCAGTGATGGAAAGTAAGGGATTAATCCAAAATGTTTTTAATTTTCAGTTTGACTATTTTTCTACAAGTTTGATTCTTTGACATAAATTGTTTTTAATTACTGTTTACTAACAACTCATCACCTTTCAATTTTGTTACATTTTCAATGTAATTTTATGTACCTTGAGTGTTTCATTTCCTGGTTTCCCCCTGCAGATTCACTATCATTATTCCCTTAAAGGCTTGCATCCATTTTCACAACTATGTTTTAATTATTTCTATTACAACAGTACATTCATGGTGGAATTCCGTTTGCAACTACTAATCCTGGAATTTGTTGTTAAAGCAACCATGTTATTTTTTATACAGGTTACATTAGGTGAAACTGTCCATTGGTGAAAAACTTTGTGATTAACCTCACATACCAAAACACCAGATTCCAGACTACCTGGTTAGTCTAAAGAGAGACCAGTTTTGCCCCAAGTGTGCAGATTCGGTCTGTACTTTTAAATGTTGGTTAGATTGTATGTAAGATATTCTATGTAAGAAAAATATTTGTTGATCTAATTTTAAAAGACTGTTGTATACTGAATAGAAAACATGTAAACATGTGAGTTTTCTATTCTTATAAGACTATTTTACTAGCTCTTATATTCTTCTCTATTTCCTGACAAGGAAAGACCAGGTCTTTGTTTATGGGTAAAGAGGTGAGCACAAATGCCCTGGGTCCTCAGTGTATTCTCACTGTAACTGCTGCACAGAACAGAGGACATGTGGATTTATATTCCTGTTATCATGTGTGTGGTCTCATCACAGCTTCCCTATGTGTCTCTTGTGGTTTTTTTTGTTTGTTTGTTTTTTTCCTGGATGCTTTCTTGTGTCATGCAGGTGTTATATAAAGAGAACCTCGGCAAAGGGATTCCAATCCCCATCACTCCAGAGATGGAGAGAGTCAAACACAATCAAGAAAACTTTAGTTCGGTATTTAAAAGAAATCCCTTTAATTATCTTTAAAATGTCTTTAAAAGATTAATGGCTAGACTTTAAAAAAAATCTAATCATCTGATCCCAATAAAAACTTTGGCCCATCTTGTTCCCAACTTAACACAGTCATCCCACTTTGGCTAAACCTTAATCTGATTGTTTGACTTTGTATTTAAAATGTTCCTGTATTCTATTCCAACTTTGAAAGAAGTAACATTCTTGTGTGTGAGCATCAATGTTATCTTATCATGGCAAGTTTTATCTGAACAGGAGCTTTAAAGAGTTCTGGGAACTATTGACCTCATTTCCTATTCTAACCTGCTCTTGCCCCTGTTGGTACTTGCAGAGATATTTTAAGGTTTCTCCTTTTAGTGTCATATCCTTTTCTAATTGCCTTAAAAAGAATTTTCCTTAACTTGTTCACCTGAACTAAAAATTTATTATTTTGTTTTAGAAGTCAACAAAATACTTGTGTATGGTATCTTCCTATTTATATCTATAAAACCAAACATCCTTATATGGTGTATTAATAGCATTACCAATAGCATAACCAAGTCAAAAATAACTTCCTTGCTTTCCTGTCTCATGTCTGTTTCCATCACTCCCTCCTCCACTAACAAGATGGGGATGACTATTTTTTCCCTGTCCTGGTATTCATTGCTCAGTTCCATCAAACAAGAAAATAACAAACTTTCTTTTCATATTTCTTAGTTTTTGCTGTTCTTTCCTGCATTCCTTTGTCTTTAAGCTTATACAGGTTGAACCTAAAAGGTTGTGATTTCCTTTCCTTTTTCTAATTCATTGTCTTCCTCCACCCCCAATCACTGCAAAGATGAAGACTCCAATGATTGATTGCTTTTATTTGGATGCTTACCTTCTGTACAGGTATTATACAAAGAAAACCTGGGGACGGGGATTCCAATCCCTATCACTCCGGAGATGCAGAGAGTCAAACACAATCAAGAAAATCTTAGCTCGGTATTTTGGAAACAAATGGGGAGAAAGATGCCATTCAATTTCATAATTACACTGATAACTTTAAAGACCCTCTTCCCTTCCTTTGCTTCTAATGTATCTTACTTGGCAAAAAAAAAAAAAAAAGACATCCTCTTCTTTCTATACTATAGTTAATTTGGGCATTTTACTTCATATTTTTTAAAGTTAAAAAAGAAATAACAAATGATTTAGATTGTGTGGATAATGAAACCAAATTCTAACCACTGAAATCCCTGTGTTGCTTAGGCACCAACCTACTCAAATAGAAAAAAAAAAGTATGGATAATTCCTAATCTACTTTCCCCCACTCAGAAGCTAAGGTTCTTGCTTCCTGGAGGGTGCAGATTCCGCAAACCAATAACAACTATCTATCGCTAACGTAGTACATAGCATCTTGTCGTGTGTAACTCCTGGCTCCCTGGACTACTACTGTTTTTGACCTCTCATTTTGAATTTCACAAATAAGATGAAATATCACTTACGATGTCTCTCTGATGCTTTCTCATTGTGCAGGTGCTATACAAAGAAAATATGGGCAAGGGAACCCCTTTACCTGTCACTCCAGAGATGGAGAGAGTCAAACACAATCAAGAAAATATTAGCTCGGTACTCTGACAAAAAAATATGTTTTTTAATAATTTTAAAACACTACTTCAATGATTTGAAATAATACATATTAATTGTATGTTTTAAAAGACAACTTAAATTTTGTGAATTACTTGACCACATTTGTCTTTCCTCTAGGGCTGTTCCCTAGCCTTAACTCTTATAACAAAATTGCTTTAATCTACAATTAAGTTCTAATATCAAGAAGTAACCAGTTTTCTGATAGAATATTCCCTTGCTCATCTCTCTCCAAGCTTAACTCTCCACTACTCCCAAGGTCTCTCTGTTTTCCAAGCAAAACTTGGGGTGAATTTGTGTGGGGTCTTATAGTAGGTATAATAGGCTCTTTTTTGAGTACTAGAATCATGGTATTGTGTTGATGACTTTTAGTTCTATACTGCACTGACATGTTTTTCTATTGGTGGTGTTATTATTTTTGTAGTGCTGAATATCAAACTTAGCCTCACCCTGTGAAAGATAGATAAAGAAATCTTGGGGAAAATAATTCCTGTGTAGATAATACCATAAATTCTGATCCAGTAGTGACCATTTAAAAACTAGAGTGTCACAGAAAGGTCTTTTGTGTTATCCTTTTGTCTTTCGATGCTAACAGTAAACCAGGTCATGTAAGCTTATACTCTGTGCTAGTGTATGTGTGTGTGAATTACCATGGGCCTGAGGTTTATAACAGCATTACACTGTGTGCAGGCTTTTTTAGGTCTCAGTCCAGTGTTTCTATGACAATAAGTATGGAGCAGAACCATCCATCTAGAGATTTGTTTCATGAGACTGCTAGGTCTGACCCCATGTCTCTCCTTTAGTAGCTATGAAATAAAACCAGAAAATTTGTAAGTTCTCAAGTGATACTAAGGCTTTCCAGAGACTCTGCCTTAAGAACCACTTTAACAACAGAATTCTTCTTGCTAAATGTCATTTTCCAAATCTCCCAGGTTCATCAGAATGAAAATGAAGGGAGACATGGGGGTAAAGAGTTTACCATAATACAGTTTTGTGTTTTCCATGATTTACCATGGGGATGTAACTGCTGAAAGTAGTTTGTATTTATTGTGATGTACTAAAGAAATTCAACAAGGGGTGTACAAAGGAGACAAAGAAAAAAAGAACCCCTTTGCCTTGTTTGAGGGTCTAAAAATTTCCTGACATGTCTATGAGAGTTTATGGTCCATAGGCAGGTCTAGCAACTACCTGCTGTATCGGAGCCACTTTCAACCTCAGCAATTCCTGTTTAGATGATCTGTCCAGGGACTGACATTAGTATACCAAGCAGTAAATTTGTTTTTCTGGGAACAGTACAGTTCTCCCTTGAAATCGGTAAACATCTCAGAGTAGGACTCGACTCTGTAAACAAGTTTATCTTTCTGTAACTACAATCAAGTTTCTTGAGAAACTTCCCAATCTTCATCTAACCTTATTTGCCTATAGATGATATGGTATCCTAAATCTCAAAAATTATCCGTTCCATTTCTTATTTCGGTAACTATAATCCCCTTTTCTTTTTCTCTTTTGGGTTTATTGGATCCATTGGACTCACTTAGGTTTTGTACAAAGAAAATGTGGGTAAAGCCACCCCAACCCCTGTCACTCCAGAGATGCAGAGAGTCAAACGCAATCAAGAAAACATTAGCTCGGTATTGTCTTCAGAAACAAAAGTGCTTTTCACAGTAACCTCTGCAGTTTGGCCTGCTTCTAACCCCATTCAAGGTTTAAAGATTCTATTACAGTTGAATCTCCTCTAAATATAATCCTACATTTACCATTGGCATTAACGCTTTTTTTTTTTTTTTTAAATTTACTTCTCTGTATTTTTTTTTTTTTTTGGCCAGTCCTGGGCTTGAGCTCAGGATCTGAGTACTGTCCTTGGACTTTCTCAAGGTTAGAGCTCTACCACTTGAGCCTCAGCACCACTTCCGGCTTTTTTCTATGTATGTGGTACCGAGGAATCGAACCCGGGTCTTCATGCATGCTAGGCAAGCACTTTAACCACTAGGCCAAACTCCCGGCCCCACGCTTTTCTTCTTGAGAGCTGCTCTCACTAATAGTAATAAATGAAACCTAATGTTTTCCTTCCTTTGACTGCATTATTTGTAAAAGTGACTATTGCTTCCTAGTGACTTTCTGGTATAACTTTGTATCTCACAGGTGCTATACAAAGAGAATATGGGGAAAGCAACCCCCACACCTTTTACTCCTGAGATGGAAAGAGTCAAACGCAATCAAGAAAACTTTAGCTCGGTATTTCAGAGAGGAAAAAAAAAATTAAAATTTTAACAAGCTTAGCCATTATGGCTATACCACTAATTTATCTCACAGTGTTTTGAAAGGTTATCTTTGTTTTTCTCTGACCATTTAAAAACAAACCAGTCCCACTAGTTCACACTCATTTTATTTCTTGTCCATTGCTTTCTGTTATAACATTTTAACGCCTTTCACTTTTGAGGTGTTTCTTACAGTGTGATGTAATTGGGTCATAACACCAGCTAAGTGATTTTTTTGGAACTTGTTTATCTGCTCTCTGATGTCTGGATGCTTTCTTGGCTCCCCTAGGTATTGTACAAAGAGAATATGAGAAAAGCAACTCCAACACCTGTTACTCCAGAGATGGAGAGAGCTAAGCGCAACCAAGAAAACATTAGCTCGGTATTTTCTAGGACTGAAATAAAGTAGTGCAACAACTTGGAAAATAACATTTTAACATCATGAAAACATGCCTTTCTCATTCAACTGAAAAACCACACTAAAAGAGATGAATGCAACATGTTGGAAAGTAACATTTTAACACCCGTAAAAATGTGCAGTTCTTCACTTGAAAAACTACACTAAAATTAACACAACTGGGCTTTTTAATTCCAAACGGTCATACTAAACATAAGTGCCAATGGTTTTCCTTCTTTTTAGGTCATTTTTTTCATAACCAACTATAACAAACTGATCCTCTTACCTCTGCACTTTTCTCCTCTCCACTAGTTTTAAAGTATTCTATAAAATAGGTAATGCTCAGGAATGGGCATCTTCTTTGGCTTTGATATTTGGGAGTCTTTATCTCTGGAGGACCTTTCTGTGTTAGCATATTGGTTTGAAAAATATGGATATTCTTTCACCTCCATCCATGAAAAGGTTTTGAGGTTTAAGAATGAAGCCAACTAGCTCTATCGCCTATAGTCACCTATGGTCTGTCCTCCATAGGTTCTTTACTCTGACAGCTTCCGGAAACAAATACAAGGCAAAGCTGCCTATGTTTTGGATACCCCGGAAATGAGACGGGTGAGGGAAACCCAACGGCACATCTCAACGGTGAGTGGGTGAGCCTCCAGGGTTTCTTGGTGGCCTGTTGAAAATGGGGTGAGGGAGGGCAGAGAGAAGATGATCTCATACTACATTTTAATAAAGCAAATGTTTATGATTTCAGGTGAAATATCATGAGGACTTTGAGAAACAGAAGGGATGTTTCACACCAGTGGTGACGGATCCTATTACTGAACGAGTAAAGAAGAACACACAGGACTTCAGTGACATTAACTACCGAGGTATTCAGAGGAAAGTGGTAGAAATGGAACAAAAACGGAATGATCAGGATCATGAGACTATTACAGGTAATTAAAAACAAACATGATATAACTATACCTAATTCCTCGATCTTATTTTCGTCATATGGACTCTGCCAACTCAGCCATGGCTCTAAGCCTTTGTAGTCATTTTATAAATAAGATCTTTTTTTCTATAATCTTCCTCTTTACACTGCCTACATGGCTTAGATAATGGTATGTACTGCTATACCCAGCTTTTTACTGACTTATATGGTTTACTGACTTAGATGGGGTCTTACAGTTTTTGGCTCAGGCCACCATCATCCAGATTTCATCTACCTGCTTTTAAGCTACCAAATCTGTCTTAATGAGTTGTGATAGAAAAATCTCTATTATCTAGATTTTTAATAGGGATATTATTTTAATTCCTATATTATCCACTATGCAAAGCTGAGGTTTCTGCCTTTCTTTGTTCCCTGAGAACAAAAAAAAAAAAAATAAGAGGAACAGAGTGATTCAGTCTTCCTGCTCTTTATGTTCCTGGCTGGTTTTGAAATTATTGAAAGAGCACCTGTTTTGGTCACTGGTTTTTCTTTCAGGTTTACGTGTCTGGCGTACGAATCCTGGCTCAGTTTTCGACTACGACCCAGCAGAAGACAATATTCAGTCCCGAAGCTTACACATGATCAATGGTATGTTATGCCACAAGAAGTTCATAACACAATTTAACCACTTGGTGAGCTCAATAACTTTTAGGCACTGAAGTTTTCCCCCTCTAGTTCATGTCTCCTTCAGGCCTCATCACTATCTGTAATTTCTTTCTTTATTAAAAAAAAAAAGTTATGGCCCAGCATTTGGCCTAGTGGTAGAGTGCTTGCCCAGCATTCATGAAGACCTGGGTTTAATTCCTTGGTACCACATACACAGAAAAAGCTGGAACTGGTGCTGTGACTCAAGTGGCAGAGCTCTAGTTGAGAAAGCCCAAGGACAGTGCTCAGGTCCTGAGTTCAAGCCCTAGGACTGGCAAAAAAATTTTTTTAAAAAGGAAATAATAACACCTTTACAAAAGATAATGACTTTTCCTTGTAGTTCTCTTATATCAGAAAATATTATTCATTAAGCAAAGTAGTGGCACGTCTTCCTATTTTTTGTCCATGTTAAAAAGTAGGATCCATATTGCCATTCCTTACAGGATTAATCTTGTAGTTCACTGATGAAAAGAGATCAGTAAATCCAGGTTATGGCCTCCCAGGCTTAATTTTAAAGATCTATCCCCAATATGTTGGCAACCAGAATATCTAAATCACCATTAAATTATGGAGGCCTTTCTGGAGACTGAAGATGGATTCTAACTCTGATTAATATCTACTGAAGGAAGCCAGAAAAATGGGCATGGTGGTAGGAAGAGTAGCTAGTTGAAGACAGATTCACAGATTTGAATCCTGGCTGTTCCATGACTTAGGAACATGCACTTAAATTCTCATCTGTAAAATAAACATGACACCAATATATCCAACACATTGTGGAAAACGACACTTGGCAAAAACAAATAATAACCATAACCGAGATGCAATTATGGTGAAACCATAAAAATTTCAACTATTCTGTATCTTTCTCAGCCCAAGCTCAGCGCCGGAGCCGGGAGCAGTCTCGATCTGCCAGTGCCCTGAGTATCCGTGGAGGTGAGGAGAAATCTGAGCACTCGGAAGCTGCTGACCACCGCCTTTCCACCTACAGTGATGGAGGAGCCTTCTTCTCTGCAACCTCAACAGGTACCAGTGGATGCTTCTGACAACCATCACAGCCAGGCTGTGACTCCAAGAGTAGCAGTAACCACTTGAAGTAGAACAGAAAAGCCTTGTTCTTTTCTAATAAGCAAAGGTTAGAATTGAGGAACCTCATATGAGGTTAGTAGGTTCATGTTCATCCACTTTTTAGATGTCTCTTAGAAAGGACATTAGCCAAGCACAGGTGGCTCATACCTATAATCCTCACTACGCAAGAGACTGAGAAGGGCAATTCAAAGTCAGCCCCAGGCAGGAAAGTCCATGAGTCTCGTATCTTCAATTGAACATCAGAACACCAAAGTGGAGCAGCAAAAAAATTGAGGGGCAGTGTCTAGGTTGTAAGTTCAAACTCCACGACTGCCCCAAATAAAATAACATAGAAAAGATAATACTCAGCTGCTAAGCACAGATTCAATGCCTATCCCTGTTCTTTTTGTAACTTTTCCCCCTTATTTTTCCCCCTTATTTGTAGCTTATAAACATGTAAAAACCACAGAGCTCCCCCAACAACGATCATCTTCAGTTGCTACTCAACAGACCACATTATCTTCTATCCCATCTCATCCATCTACTGCTGGAGTAAGTGACAAGCTATACAAATTACTTATTTATTGATTATATACGAGTTCATGTATTCTGTTATTTCCCATAAGTGCTCAGTACAAGAAAACATTACACACTCAAATTAAAATCGAGCATTGTTCAGTGATGTCAGAGAGAAAGACCTACAGGGCAGAGAAGAAAGAGGGAGAGACAAAGAGGAAAAACAAAAGAGAGAAGAGAGACCAGAGAAAGAGAAGTGAGACAAAGAGGAAAAACAAAAGAGAGAGAAGAGAGACCAGAGAAAGAGAAGTGAGACAAAGAGGAAAGAGAAAGAGGAAAGGAGAGAGAGATGACAGTGACTACAGAAAGAAGAGAGGATAGTAAGGAGGAGAGAGAGACAGAGAGAGACAGAGAGGAGAGATGGGAGGGAGAAAGGAGAGTGAGGAGGGGAGAAAGAGGACACAGAGAGAGACCACAAGAGAGAGGAGAGAGAAAGAGAATGAAGAGAGAGGGAGGAGAGAAAGAGGGGGAGACAGTCTGTTCCTCTCTGAGAGGAAAGAGACAAAGGAGAGAGTAGAGGAGGGAAAAAGAAAAGATGGAGGAGAGAATGGAGACTGAGAGGGAGAAATGTGGGAGACTAGTAAGAGGACAGCAAGATGAGAAAGAGAAGAGGTGGAAAAGAGAAGGGGGAGAGGTGACAGAGGACAGAAAGAGGGGACAGGGAGACTGGAGGGAGAGAGGAACAAGAGGGGAGAGCAAGGAGAGATGACAAAAAGGGATGATAGAAACAGAAGAGGAAGAGGATCAAGTGTTACCAGGGGAGGGGGGTTCCACATCCCTCCCAGTGGGAAGCCCACGTCCCACCAGAATCCACCATGCAGAGACAGTCTTCTGCAAAAAGGTGTATTGAGGAAGTAGCTGGCTGGCCAGGGACACAGTGAAGACTTGGGAGGTAATACTGTGAGCAGTTATCATGCTGGGTTAAGGGCAAAAACCACGTGGCCAAGGCCGGCCACACGCAGGTAGCCAACAGTTACTATGAGGCAGGCTATAACCCTATCATCTTGGTTGGAATTGGTGTGTCTACACACAAAGGAGGTGGATATTCTTTCTCATGGAGACAGGGATAAGGCTGTTCCTTCCTGGAAGGACTAGGCTGTTTTACTGTTGTTATCCTTCAACATTCCACAAAGGGGCAGGGGAGCTCTTAGTGTGCTCAAGATGGAGTTGGTTTTTAATCCCCTTTACAAGAGGAGTAAGAAAGGAAAGAGAGGAGGGAGAGTGAAGAGAGAGGACAGAGAGAGCAGAGACAAAGGAGAGAGCACACCTTGAGGAGGGAGAGGACAGAAAGGACAGAACAAGAGAAGAGAGTGGGGGAAAGGGGAAACAATGAGGAAAGCAAGGACAGAGGAGAGACAGGTTAGAGAGGAGTTATGGAAAGTAGACAGAGGAAAGAGAATAGAGAGATGAGCGAGGAAAGGGAGAGGAGAGCAAGAGAACAGAAAGGAATACCAGAAAGAAGGGAGAGAGGGGCACCAGAGAACAGAGTGAGAGGTCAGAGAGAGAGATTGCAAGAGAGGGAGAGGGAAGCAGGAGAATAGAGGAGAGAGCCAAAAAAGAAATAGAAAGGGAGAGATGAGAAAGGACAGAGAACAAGAGAAGAGCGATGGGGGAGAGTAGAGAAAGGAGAGATGCGGGAGAGAGAGCTGGTGAGAGATGACAGATGGAAGGAGAGAGAAGAGAGAGACAGGAGTAAGAAGAGGGAGATTGGGAGTTTGGTCTAGTGGTAGAGTGCCTGACTAGCATGCATGAAGACCTGGGTTCAATTCTTCAATACCACGTTCATAGACAAGTCAGAATGGTGCTATGGCTTAAGTGGTACTGTACTAGCCTTGAGAAAACACTGAGTTCAAGCCCTAGGACTGTGAAAAAGAAAGCATTTTTATGAACACACTAAATTATAAGAACCATGTATGTATTTATACACATTTCAGAGGATGTTATAAAATTTTCATTTCTCTGGATAGAATAAAATTAGACGATTGTAACACAATTCTCAATGGGAATTTTTTTTAGGAATTCTATGAAAGCCTTTACAAATTTAACTTTCCTGGGGGGATTTAGAAATCCCCTTTTGCTGTTGCCAGTAATGTTACCAAGAGCAAGTACCATGGTACAAACAGCAAAGTACCATGCACTAACAGCAAGTTTCATGATATCCAAGAGCGATTATAGTGCACCATGAGCAAGACTCAGATGGAAGCACTCTACATGGCTCTTCTAGAGAGCAAAGGCCAGGTTGTGCTGGACCTCAGCAGCAGAGCTCTTCTTACCTGGCTTGTGCAAGACCCCGGGTTCCATGCCCAGCCAGAACACACAAATCCAAATACTTCTACTCCACAGGGAGCGAAAAACTAGCACCCACTGGTGATTTCCTGAGCTTCCAATCCTGGGGTCATCAGCAGGAGGTTCTGCCTTCTAAATGCTGGGCCGAGTGAGCCAAGGGGGGTGGCCTTAATGGGAATTTTCTTAATTAGCTATGCTAATCTTATAATTTATTTGAATTTGTAAGAATAGCCAAGCAAATTTTAAAAGTAATTAAACCAAACCATAATAGAGGAGCCAGGTGCAGTGGCTCACACCTGTAATTTTAGCTACTCAGAAAACTGAGATCTAAGGATAGGTTCAAAGCCAGCCTGAGCACTAAGGCCCATGACAATCATCTCCAATTAACCACCAGAAAACTGGAAGTGGTGCTGTGGCTCAAGGGGTAAAGCATAGCTGAAGAGCTCAGGGTCAGCACCCAGGCCAAGTACAAGCCCTATGACTCACCAAAAAAAAAAAAAAGTGCTATATTAATTTTAATGATTCAAGTAACTAATTGTAATATTCTTCAACCCCCAAACTAGAAAATCTTCCGTGCCATGTATGACTACATGGCTGCAGATGCAGATGAGGTATCATTCAAAGATGGAGATGCTATTGTAAATGTTCAAGCTATCGACGAAGGTTGGATGTATGGCACAGTGCAGAGGACTGGCAGAACTGGCATGCTACCAGCCAACTATGTTGAAGCTATTTAGGCACATGTGCATACAGTGACTGCAACTCCTGCAGCCAACATTTCACTTCATGATCACCCAAGCTCCAAACTGCCCAATGTGGTTTTTTTTTGTCAGTGTATTTCTAGTAAACTTAAACCTATGAAAATTACTTTAAAAGTTAATCATGATCAAACTGCTTTTGGGATTTGAAAGAAGTTGAATTTCAAAATGGAATCTTCTAAGGAAGCTTCTATAGTGGTATGCTCTATTACTATATTGACTCACTTTCCCAATTAAACATACCTTGTTTCTTGCTTATACTAAATGCCAGTGTTTGGCATGTTTGGAATTATTCACTAAGTAGTAACTAATAAAATCTTTAATTCTGAAACAACTTTTGATGGGATTTTTTTTTAAGTTAAAAGACACCTTCACAACTCTCCAAGCTTATGTACAGTAAACACTAGGTTAGAGTGAAAGCATGTCAAGACCTTTGAAGCAAATAGATCCTGAAGAAAAGAATATGATAAAAATAGACTTCAAACTAAAATCAATCAGAAAAGGAAATGACCCATGGAAGAGATTACAGTCACACATCTGTATCATATAGCTGACTTCTAGGCTTATAAAGTGCGAACAAATCCTAACACAATCGTAGGAGACTTCAATACCCCTGTAAGTCATCCAAAACAAAAAAGCAACATAAACGTATTTCATCCAATAGTTACTTTATATCCTAGGGTATGAGCTATTTTAGAGAAACAATTCTTATTGTGCAATACCTAGCTAATAACAGACCTGAAATAAATGTATTAAGAGTTCAATAGCAAACATTCAGAACATTGTTCTTCATTACTTGTTATTCAATCACATCCTATCACAACTTTGGGATACAAAGGAAGTACTGAAAGAAAAATCTATAGCCATGAGTGCCAACATAAAAACAAAAAGTAGCTGGATGCCAGTGGCTCAAACCTGTAATCCTAGCCACTCAGGAGGCTGAGATCTAAGGATCATGGTTCAAAGCCAGCCCAGGCATAAACACCTTGGAGACTCATCTCCAATTAACCACCAGAAAACCAGAAGTGGTGCTGTGGTGCAAGTGGTAGAGCACTAGCCTTGAGCTGAAGAGCTCAGGGACAGCACCCATGACCAGAGTTCAAGCCCCACGACCAAGACAGACACACAATGTATGCTCAAATAGCCTTATGAGGCACCTCTAATCTTTAAAAAATAATGAATATTAGGGCAGAAATTAATGAAACCAAGAGTAAAAAATCCCCAAAATTTGGTTCTTTGAAAAAAAAAATAACATTCAAATTAATAAGACTGAAGTTGGAGTATCATTGAAAACATCAAATTCAAAGGATCACAGGTTTGGTTTTGTTTTTGCGGGGGCTTAAACTCTGGGCCTGAACACTGTGTCTGGGCTCCTCAGTTCAAGGCTAGCACTCTACCTCTTTGAGCCACAGTGTCACTTCTGGTTTTCTAGTGGTTAACTGAAGGTAAGAGTCTTGAAGACTTTCATGCCCAGGCTGGCTTTGAACTGTGATCCTTGGATCTCAGCCTCCTGAGTAGCCACCAGAACCCGGCCCACAGGGAATGTTTTTAAAACAAATATGTAAACAGGAATATCTAGAAGAAATGGATACATTTTAAAGACACAGTTGACCCACCAAAATTGAACCAAGAAATTACAAACCTCTTACAATACCTATGATAATCAAGTTGAAGCAGTATTATCTTCCAACAAAGAAAAGTACAGGGCCAGGAAAACTGCCCAATTCTACCAGATAGTCAAAGAATTTACACCAAATACTCCTCAAACTTTTCCATGAATTAGCCTCATCACTAATAAACTCATCCTAAGGTTCCAAAACCAAAGATACAAGAGAATTACAGACCAATTTTGATGAACACTGATGCAAAAAGTTCCAATAAAGGGCTGAGAGTTTGGCCTAGTGATAGAGTGCTTGCCTGGCATGCATGAAGACCTGGGTTCAATTCCTTGATCCCACATACATAGAAAAAAAGATGGAAGCAGTGCTGAGGCTCAAGTGCTAGAGCACTAGCATTGAGAAAGTCCAAGGACAGTGCTCAGGCCCTGAGCTCAATCAAGCCCAGGATAGCGCAAAAAAAAAAAAAAAAAAATATCCAATAAAATCTTGACAAATTGAATTTGATACATTCAAGATATCATATATGAGCCAGTTAGTTTTCATCTCAAGGATGGAAGATACTTCAACATAAATCAATAAACTACATCAAGCTCAGTGACAATGGTTCATGCCAATAATCCTACTCAGGAGGCTAAGATCTGAGGATTGTGGCAAGAAAGTTTGTGACTGTGTTTTGGCCAGTCCTGGGGCTTGGACTCAGGGCCTGAGCATTGTCCTTGGGATTTCTCAAGGTTAGCACACTTACCACTTGAGCCACAGCATTCTACCACTAGGCCAAACTCCCAGCCCCAAGTGTGTGAGACTCTTATCTCTAACAAACTACTCACAAAAAGCCAAAAGTGGTGTTGTGGCTCAAGAACAGCCAAGCCCAGAGATCAAGCCCCAGGACTGGCACAAAAAGAAAAAAAAGAAATGTCATAAAAACTTAGTAACAATACTCATGTGATACAAAAAATACCTTTGACAGAATTCAACATTCACTTTTGTTTTGAAAAAACTAAAAAGAATATACCTAATCTTAATACTGATAAACTTGCAGCCAACATATTAAATGGGAAATATAATTTTCTCATTTGCAGATTATAATTTCATATATTCTCATCTGCATCAAATTATTTTTCTAACCACTTAAAATATAAAAATCCATTTCTTAGCTCAAAGGCAATATAAAAATCAGGTGATGAGGTGTAATTTAGTGATCCCTATCCCACCAATACTATTTCCTTTACAAATAAATCCCATTTTGTTAACTATAAAACTTTAGATATTATTCAGTTGTGTGTAAGAAGTTATGACACATTCCATTTTCAGTTCCATGGCACTTTACTTTGAAGGCAGACTTTCTAGTTATACTTTCCCTTCATTTAAGAAGCAAAGCTAAAGGCATGCATACCTTCAATCCTGGCTAAGCAAGAGGCTGAGATCTGAGGAATGATTCAAAGATACATGAGACTATTTCCCTTCAACTACCCCCAAAAAGCCAGTAGTGGAGCTGTGGGTCAAGAGGTGAGGCACTGGCCTTGAGCAAGAGCTCAAGGAAAGTGCCCAATCTCTGTACTCACTCTGGCCTAGAATTTGATTCTTCTGCCTCAGCCATCAGGTAAATATCACCATGCCCACCCAGTTACAGCTTAATGTTACCTCCACAATTACATACTAGCAAGGATAATATTCACAAAGAATAGAGAAGTTGCAGTGTGACAGAGTGAAAATTCTGTCTTCAATTCTCAGTGTCTTCTAATTATTTTATTTTATTCAGTGTCTTATTTTAAGGATATTTTCCAGGCAAATAAACATTTACACTATAGTGTGTGTCACATATGGGTTTAGTTGGTCTTTGGAGATGGTTTAGTCTGTAAAGAAAAAATGGTTAAGACTCTAAACTTAACACCTATTTCAACTGCAATTATTCAAGATTACTATGCTTCTGCAGCCCTTCAAACTTTAAGGGCTTAAGAATATTAATGGGTACTTTCACGAAAGTATGAAGCATGATACATAAGAGACGTCACCATAACTGCCATCAGAAACCACAGAATCAGGATTAGAGGATAGGGTAAAATGTTTTCCAAGGAGGAGGTGGCCTTGAGTTTACTCCCTAGTATCACAAAGCAAAATGAAAAAACCAAACAAAACCAACAATAAAAAATAAACCAGGGCCGGGAGTTTGGCCTAGTGGTAGAGTGCTTGCCTTGCAAGTACGAAGACCCGCTTTCGATTCCTTGGTATCACATACATAGGAGGAAAAAAAAAAAAAAAGCTGGAAGTGGCACTGAGAGTCAAGTGGTAGAGCTCTAGCCTTGAGAAAATCCAAGGACAGTGCTCAGACCCTGAGCTCAAGCCCAGGACTGGCCAAAAAAAAAAAAAAGTCATAACAATTTAACTCATGACTTGATTTTTGGCTACCCTTTCAAGTGTGTTAAATACTTAAAAAGGATTATCTAAATTAGGGAAATCTGACATCTAAACAAACACAAGATCACTTTTAAGAGATTGACACAATTCTTTCAAATTCCACATTAGTGAAATAGAACTTTTCTTTTTTCAATTGTGAGCTCTTACATCAAGGCTAGCACTCTACCACATTAGCCCACAGCACCACTTTTGGTTTCACTGGAGTTAACTGGCTTTCAGTCTTGTGGACTTTCTTGCCTGAACTCACTCTAAACCAGATCTCAACCTCCTAAGTAGCTAGGATTACTGCCATCAGCCACCAGCACCCAGGGAAATAGAACTTTACCATGTATTAAGGAGAATGAAGATGGGAAGAGATCCTCAATGAAGTAACAAAGCACTCACTAGCTATGATAAATTACGACACTAACTGCCAACGATTTTCGTAGTTCCACTCTTAAGTCTCTAAATGAAATCATCTGTATACATCATGAGGAAATACTATCTAGTATGTTGTCAACATAAAATCCTTGTTTTGAGGCCTGAACTCAAGAATCTGGCGCTTACTACTCTGGCACTGTAACACTGAGCCACATCTCTAGCACTTACTGCCTTGAGATGGCTTTGCTTATGTATGATATGAACCACGAAATTGTTATTTGTACCTTCCTTTCTAACTGGGATGGCAAGCACATGCCATGCTTACCTTCTTTCCTTGAATCAAGGCAAACAGGCACACCTTACTGCACCTTGCTAGAGGGTGACAAAGTCTCTTGAACTAACTTTCAACCCTGAACCTCTTATTCTCTTGAAATATCTAGATTACAGGTGTAACTAGTAGTGCCTGGCATCCTTAATTCCTTTTTTTTTTTTTTTTTGCCAGCCCTAGGGCTTGAACTGAGGCTAAGCAGTGTCCTTGCGCTTTCTCAAGGAAAGTGCTCTATCACTTGAACCAAAGCACCACTTCCCGCCTTTTCTGTGTATGTGGTACCAAGTAATCAAACCTAGAGCTTCATGCATGCTAGGCACTCTACTACTAGGCCAAATTCCTGGCCAAGAAATTCCCTAGTTTCTTGGTTTTCTTTGGTCAGTCGTAGGGTTTGAACTCTGGGCCTGGGCATTATCCCTGAGCTCTTCAGCTCAAGGCTGGTGTTCTACTTGAGCCACAAGCACCACTTCCCCTTAACTTTGCCAGGCCTGGACTTGTACTCAGGCCTGACCCCTGTCCTTGGGCTTTCTCAAGGTTACAGCTCTACTACTTAAGCCACCACTTCCGGCTTTTTCTATGTATGTGGTACCAAGGAATCAAGCCTGGGTCTTTGTGCATGCTAGGTAAGCATTCTATCACTAGGCCAAACTCCCAACCCCCTTAAGTGTGGTTCTTTACATGTATTTTTGCATTGAGTAGCTAAAATTATAGCATTATGCCTCTGGCTGCCAACAAAATCACATTTTTAGAGCACTCAAAAAAAGGGGGGGTATGTAATTCACAAATTCCTTATATTTTTCCATGTTAATCTGAACAAGTTTTAAAACTAATGTGCAACCTAAACTCCAAAGTTTGAAAAGATTCTTCTTTATGGCAACATTAACAGTTGAATCTCTCTAGGTTGCATGACAGCCTTAAAGGCCTATTTACTTTATGTGTAATTCCTTGGGTATCCTCTAAAGTGCTAGAAATGCAGAGGGGGGAAAAAAGAACCAGGCACACACCTCTAACCCAGCTACTTGTTCATAAGAAATATTACAACATTTTCAGGGAAATGAACAACCCAGAAAAGATTTTGTTAAATGAAGATATTTGTTAAATGAAGAGGAGCCCATGGCTCTAATGTTTGTAAACTAAATCTATAATACTAATATACACGATAACATATACAGGTATCATGCATATATACTAAAAACAGACTAAAGGATGATCTATTAAAAAGCATGCAGTTCTAAAACAAACTGAACCACAGATGCTACAGTAATCTAACTTCCACAGATTCATGCTATCTTCATCACTCTTGCTCATTATATGGTCATGTTATGTTGGGTTAGATGAACGTTGCAGTTAAACCACATAAAAACTAAATTAGAACTGTTTTGGAAAACAAGTAGCTTTTTTCCCTTTACTGGTTATGCTTTCAAAGTACACTCTTAATTTTTAAGACCACTCTTTGAACAAATACCAGGAAGCTATTTGTGTACATATGTGCACACACAAATTCAGACTCAGGCCCAGACAGAACTGTCCTACTCAATCAGAATCAATGCTTCCCCTCTAACCTTGAGAAAAAAAAATGACAATGAAAAACCTTAAATATAATACTATGTGTGAATTCTCAAATGGCTTAGGAATAAAATGGACACTGGCTGTGGAACAAGTAAACAGCATCCTTCTCCAACCCAAGTCTTAGCTGAATGACTTAAACAAGAGCTGCTTCCATAACCTACTGACAGCTCAACTCTCAACATGATTAAGGATAGTGAGATCAAATCTAGGTTTTTCTCACTGAATTAATCAAAGCTAAGAAAAATGCTACCTCATTTATTATTTTCAACTAAGCTAGTTTTTAAAAGAGCATTTTATAGATGTACACATTCATATATGTCAATCCTAGGGCTTGACTTTGGGCGGTGAACACTGTTTCTGAGCTTTTGTACTCTACCACTTGAACCAGAGCTCCATTTCCAGGTACTTGGTTAATCAGAGATGCTGTTTTGACTTTCCTTCCCAAGCTGGCTTCAAACCATGATCCTCAGCTCTCAGCCTAAGCAGGTAGTATTACAGCTGTGAACCACTGGCGTGTAGTCAGAGCTTAATTTATTTATGCCCTTACCTTTTAAAAGGTCCCAACATTACTTTGTGCTGTCAGTAACTGATATTTTTATGATCTCTACAATCTCTGTGCAATATTAACAACATGCTTCCATACCTCAGATTTAAATCCTATTATTTATCCTAACAAGCAAACCAATTTATTCTAGACTATATGGAACTGAACAGCAAAGTTCCATACTATTCAACAGTACTTTTCACACCTGTTCAAAAAAGAATTCCCGTAGTAATGGGTTCAACTTATAAATTTTTAAATATAAAAATTATTTTGGAACTGCAAACCAATTAACCAATCATGCCTGAGTAACATTACTGTTTCTCATTTACTTTACCATAGAAAATCTTAAAAAAAAAAAAAAAAAAAAAAAAAAAAGAAATCCCATTTTATTAGTGAAACCCAAACATATGGGAGCAAAATAAAAAGTATTAATGCCTTTCTGGTATTTTAGGTTATTATTCATGGAGGAATCTAAAGGACAAGTATCAAGGCAAAAATATTCAAAGGTGACTGAAATATATCATCAATGCAGTGAAGTTTAAATAAGCTAACATTTACCCCCATAATAATATTTTTAAACACAACCTCACCAAACCACACAATTTAACTAAATAATCATCACTCTGGTTACATTTCCTGTTGTACTGTTCTGCTTCCCAGAAACTTCATTCAGCTAGCAAGTTAAAACAACTCATAGAAAACGTTTCAAAAGGCACAGTTTTTCAAATGAACCAATTTTGACTCTGAGCTCCAGATGCTACAGTAATCTAACTTTCACAGACAGGTTCACATACTATCTTCATCACTCTTGCTCATTAAATGATCATGTTGACTTAAGATAAACACTGCAATTAAATGAACAACATAGAAACTATAATTAGAATTGTTTTGAAAAACCAGTAGCTTTTTTCCTTTATTGGTTATGCCTTCAAAGTACATTCTTGATTCAATAATCCCAGAATTTCTTTTTAAGACCACTGTTGGTGTATAAATATCACATTTATATCCAGAAATATACATGATAATTATGAAAAAGATACCAACTTTCTTAGAGGTTGGCAGGAGGTATCTAACTTGCCAAATAAAGGAGACCTTAACCTAGACATGATTTAAATGTCTGACTTAAAGAAGTACATCATTCAAAGTAAGGTTTAAATTAAGTGTGAAACTAGCATCACTCATCTATTCTATTAAAACAAGCAGAACATATTCTCATTTTCTTTTAAGGAAATACAGGCACCAAATACTAACTGGTAAATTTTACACATTTTAATTACATAGCCTATTATTTTTAAAACGGAACAAAGCATATATATAATATACATATTATATATATGTTTCAAATTTCTTTCAAGTTTACTTTTAGGTGTAATTAGAGTAACAGATAATCTCTAGACCTCTTATAATACAACTTGTAATTAAAATATCCAGATTAACTCTCCATTAAGAAGAAATGTAATGAGGCACACTTTCTAATGGCTGGCATCCTCTTCCAAACCAAAAGAAAAACAAGGTAAGGGCACGAATAGCAAAGCTGTTATGAAAACAATTTTCTCATTCCAATAATCTTCTCTATTTTGAATAGTCAGAAAATAAAGTCACGTTTTAACTAGGTACAATCCTATTGGCTCATTATTTGTACATAGAGAATCCTACAATTTCTGCAGCAAGCCCATAAAGTACTCTCCATACTGGCATTTCAGTATTATGTACAAAATGGTTCTATTTAACAAGATCAAGGTATTCACAAGAAACTGCAGAAAAACTCACACCATTAATGAGACCTACATTTATAAATTAAAAACATCATCAACTATACATAATATACAAAGGGTCATGTTCCTCTCATAAATTTTCTATATACTATGTGTTATGAAAGTAAATTTTCACAGGCAGATGCTGCTGCCCAAACATTTACTAATGCAAATTGAGGGAATATTAGTAAAATCTGTGATTGCATTTTTAAATACCAAAAGGCTCAACCTTTGGTATTTTTTTCAATAACCAAAGGTGAAATCTGTGGAGAAAAGTTCCAAAGTACCAAACAAAACAAACTACTTAAACCCCAGGTACAACTATTAGCCACTTTTGAAAATGTATAAACCCCTTTCTGCCACTTCAGCAAAATTTGAATGAACACTCCAATAGTACATTTCACTATAATAGGAATTTTTATGTGCAGAAAATATATACCTATTTCTACTTTTGTCCTAAAAATCTCGTCGTGACACAAATTTCTTGAAAAATTATAGTGGCCAAGAAAGCATGTAAAATTAGGGCAATCATATCTACCAAATTGATAAAACTCAACATAATGGTAAGTCAGGGTTTAAATGTTACCGACTTTGTAGAATCCTTCCCTAACCTAACAGTATTTCAGAATTTTATTTGGGAAATTCAATGATCTTTTTTTTTAAACTTCAATTTTCTTCTATAATATCAAATAGAATTTTCATTAGCTGATGGTTTCCAACGTGATTGTAGATTTCTTATTATCAAGTTTGCCATAGTATTAAGTTTCTCATGCATTTCAAACAGCTGACTTCCTGAATAAGTGTGGAGATCTTCTGAATTCAGCTGAAGAGAAAGAGCACTGATTTGTGCCATAAGATTTTTAGATAATGAAGTTTCTAAAGGTACAGGATCAAGCAAATCTGAAAGGGGAAAAAAAAAAAACAACCCATGAAGCATACACTAAAATTTACATTGTATATTACGTACCTCCAAACAAAAGAGGAAAAGTTCATATTTCAAACTGAGAAAAGTGGTATGAGGTATACATACAAGTCCAAGGGAACAAGATGTCAGAAAAAGGTACCATAGCTTATTATAGTTGGGACAAATGGACTTTTGTTTTTTGTTTTTATTAACATAACTGAAACAAACCTTTTCTGTGTATGTGGTATTGAGGAATTGAACCCAGGGCTTCGTGCATGGTAGGAAAGCATGCTACCACGAGGTCACCCTCCAATCCCAGTATTCACCTTTTAAGAACTGACTTTGCTGAAATTTACCTGAGGCTAGTTTCTCTTCATCAGTTGAGAGGGATTTGTTTTCTATCCCATTTATTGCCTTGTCAGAAATGTCAAAAACTGGGATGTCTTCAAGTCCTCGAGATTTCACCTAGATTATACATTCAGAACACAAATCAAAACTTGCTTTTAATAGTAAGCATGGTAGAAGTAGAAACATGCGAAACGAACATCATATATGAACTATGTCAAGAGAAAAGCATTGCTAAAAAATCTATTCCAGTTATCCACACAACAAATGAGTATTTCAAACTGTTTGTTCAAGTAAGGTCACAACTTTCAATATTACTTAGGGAAAAAAGAATACTGATAGTAATAGCTCAAAGAATTCTATTTCCCACTTCAGGAATGTGGGGTGTGTGTGTGTGGGGAATCTCAGCAGAAATCGCTGTTAAGTAATCTATTCTCAAAAGAATATAATTTTTGGGCTGGGAATATGGCTTCGTAGTAATGTGCTTGCCTAGCATGTAAGAAGCCCTGGGTTCAATTTCTCAGTTCTACACCTTAACAGAAAAGGCCAGAAGTGGCATTGGGGTTCAAGTGAAGAGCACTAGCCTTGAGCAAAAGAAGCTCAGGGACTGTACCCAGGCCCTGACTTCAAGCCCCAAGACTGGCAAAAATAAACAAAAAATTTTCACACAGGGCAAGATTGATTGGAATACATTTTAACATGCATGGAAAAATAGCAATAAAATTCCTCTCCTGGGGGCCGGGAGTTTGGCCTAGTGGTTGAGTGCTTGCCTAGCATGCACGAAGACCCGGGTTCAATTCCTCGGTACCATATACATAGAAAAAAAGCCAGAAATGGTGCTGAGGCTCAAGTGGTAGAGCTCTAACCTTGAGAAAGTCCAAGGACAGTGCTCAGGCCCTGAGCTCAAGCCCACGACTGGCAAAAAAATAAAAAATAAAAAAATAAAAAATAAATCCTCTCCTGTATAAAACCGTAAGGAAACTAAAAACTAATTTAAAGGGATGGAACATAGATTAGTATTAGAAGAGGTAACCAGCATGCTTAAGGCCCAAGTTCTACTTTGGCATTGCCAAAAACAGAGTAAGAGTTCTAGTTAATCACTAGACTAAGGGCCACTGGTTCATGAAAACTAACACCCATGCAAAAACTTCTATCGCTGTCAATGGACTGAAGGTTGAGTGGGTCTAGGAAGACTCTGAATGCTGAAAGTAGATACAACTTTTCTGTATGGCTAAGAATTCTTAAACCTTTCTATGATCAAAAGATGCTTATATGCAAAATGTAGACAGGAGAAAAAAATCACAATGGGTGCCAGTGACTCATGAGAATAATCCTACCTACCTATACAGAAAGCTGAGATCTGAGAATGACTTCTCCAAAAGGAAAAGTCCACAAGACTCAGAAGCAAGCTTCGGCTGAAGTGACTAAGAGCAAGAGCCTTGAAAAAAACAAGCTCCGGGACAGCACCCGGGCCCTCCAGGCTTCAAAGTTTCAGGAATTTGGGGGTGGGGTGGTGAGGGGGGGAGGAACGAAGACAAGCCACCTACATATCTCCAACTAATAAGTACGTATTTACATAACATTTCGTTACGTTTCCAACAAGTTATATAACATAGGTAGTGCACATATACGCATAATTTGAACATCTAAGCTTTTAAGAATAGCAATCATGTGCACCACTACAGATAAATGGATACAAAAAATGTGATACATATGGAGTTCTACATAGCCACCAGACAAGATAAATAATGGCATTCACTGGGAAGTGGATGAAAACTAAAGCAAATCAGGCTGAGTGAGATAAAACCAAAGGGACAAAAAAAGGTACATGGTCTCCCTGATATGTGGGTATTGGATCTTAAGAGCAATGACTGAACAGAGAATGAGAGAGAACAACCAAATCCATAGCAAAGGGAAGAAATGTACTTAACAGCCAACTTGGAAGAAATGCCAGTATTCAAAGAGTTAAACCTTTTGTTCTATGTAAGTCTAGAATTTCGTATATTCCAACATTTATAAATTTTGAATGATGTTTAGTACTATAACTGTAAAATAAGTGATTGTGATAATTGCTAATAACTGTCACAATACTGTAAAATATATGTAATCACTTAATCTTAACGCCCCCCCCCCCCCAAAAAAGAATCTCAATCATGTAATTCTGTAATTTTACTTGTCCGGGTACTCGGGTATGAACTCAGGGTGATAGGCACTACCCTGTATCTCTTATACTCCACACCCAATCAAGGCTTGAGCCACCTCCATTACTGATTCTTTGCTGGTTAACTGAAGATTCTCATAGACTTTCCTGTGACTGGTTTTGCACGACCACCCTCAGATCTGTCTCCTGAGAAATTAGGATTTCAGGCATGAGCCAGGTGAAGATTAATTTTAAAAGATTGAGACACATTGCATAAAACAATATACTATAAAGGGACAAACCTCTCTGTGGGATGATGAAGTGCTCATTATAGCTTCCCCCCCCCCCTGGGGGCAGGAGGTGTCATGGGGCTTGAACTCTGGGCCTAGTCACAGTTCCTAAGCTCTTCAGTTCAAGGACAGAGCTCTACCACTTTGAGCCACCGCATCACTTCAGGTTTTCTGGTGGTTAATTGGAGACAAAGAGTCTCATGGACTTTCATGCTTGGGCTGGCTTTGAAACTCAATCCTCAGATCTCAGTCTCCTGAGCAGCTAGAATTAGAGGTGTGAAGCCACTGGCATCTTGCTTATTACTTTTGATGGAGGAGGTGCGGGAATTTAAGCTATAGTTTAAATAGACTTCTGTAGGTTTTTTTTTTTTTTTTTAAATCATTCAAGTAGTTAACAACATCTAAGTTTTTACCTGTTGCTCATGATAAACTCTGAGAGCCTTCTTTACATTGGTCACTTTTGGGGAACGGATAGGAAGAGTTTTTATTTCAGATGCTGTAAGAGTACTCAAATCACCGATTGTTTTTATATTCTTGGCTCTGATAAGTTGTCCTAGGCCTCTAGCCCTGAAAGAGAAAAAGGAAATATAGTTTTGTTAACCTTGTTTTCGGAAGCTGTACATGGTTGTAATTTTCCATTTAGACTAAGCTAGAAGCTATGAATAAAGTTATTTACAGAGCCCACCTAGCCAAGCAGGGAAAGCATCTAGCTTGATTAGATTGCTGCCCAGATTGGCTTCAAATCCTGATGCTTAGGTCCCAACAGCCTGAGTTAGGATTACAGGCATGAGTCACCAGCATCCAACTCTCAACTGCATTTTATAAGTAGAAATGATGTTCAGGCTCTTCAAAAGATACTAGGATTATCTAGGAACATAGCCTAGTGGTAGAGTGCTGGCTCAGCATGCACAAAGCCTTGGGTTCATTTCCTCAGTACCACATACACAGTGGCAGGGCGCTAGCCTTGAACAAGTGTCCAAGGACAGTACCCAGGCCTTGAGTTCAAGTCCTAGGACTGGCAAAAAGTAAAAACAAACAAACAAACAAAAACCGCTAGGATTTAATGTGACAATGTGAGTGTATACACACACACATAACTTTATTTTACATAAATATATGTTAAATAAAGGGGCTGAATATAGCACCTGGGGAATACTAAGCAAAACTATTTTCTTAACATAAATGCTTCAAATATTTTCCTTTGTGGTTATCTCTCAAACTAAATTTTATCTGAAAACAAAAATGTGGAAGGATATACAATCATTTTTAAACATGAGAACTCTGATCATCCAAATATTCCTCCTAAATAAGTGGTATTTTATAATATAAGCCAGAAGCCTAAATAACCACTTACCATATGTTTGATGTAATCTGAGGTAAAATGATGTCGACTGGTGCTGCACAGTTCACCAAAGCTGGGTAAACACTTTCTGTTGGGGATAGCATGGATTCTTTGACCATTTCTGTAATCTTAGAATAAATTTCAAGAACCATTAAACAGAAGTCACCCAGTTAAGCATGAAAATATAAAGTTACATGAAAACCAAAGCACTTCTTACTAAACACTTCTTTGAGCTCTTAAATTTAGAGCTACGTGATCCTGGGGACAGAAATCCTTTGGCTGAAGTGGTATTATGCTAGACAGAAGGAGAGAAAAAAACACTCAGAACCCTAGACAACTATAGTTTTACAATTTTTACAAGACTAAAATATTTCAAAAACATAAAGAGAACAAACTATCTAACCAAATTACTTTTACAGCCTCTTTATATGTTACCATGAAGTAAAGAATATATCCAAGTAAGTTTTATTTCTTAAATTATGCACATACAATATTGTGTCTAGATGTGCGTATTTTAAAGCCTATGGCTTACCTTAGACTGTGCAGTAGGTGAAGTTTTAACACTTTTTATTGTGGGAGAACTACTTGAAGAATGGGACCTAACAATAGACCTCCTATCAATATCATCTGCCAATCCTGCTTGATATATTGGATCTGCAAATGAGACATGGCGAATCTGCAAACACAGGTTAGAAATTCATTAACTAAAATTAAGGTTTCTAAAGATGTCATCATAAATTCTTATGTGGATACTCAAAAGTAGAATTTGGATTTAAAATCTTAAAACTTTTCCCTAGAAGCTGTATTGCAGTTATGATTCCTAGAGACTGCTTTCACAGGTATTCATATTGCAGTTCACTCTAGTTATGTTCTAAACTGTATCTAAGCCAAATACCATGGCTTACAGAATCCTAGCTACTCAAGAGTACTGTGGCTCAAAGGTAGCCTGTGCAGAAAAAAATTTCATGACACTCTTATCAATGACAAAACAACAACAACAAAAACCACAAGCAAGCAAGCAAGCAAGCAAGGGAGTGTAGCTCAGGTGGTAGAGCACTAGCCTTGAGCACAAAAGCTCGGGCCAAGAATTCAAGAACCATGCCAGCAAAATAGTAGTAGTAATAATTTATCACTAGAAAACGGGAAGTGGGGGAAGTGGGGAGAGTGGGGCTGTGGCTCTAGGGGTTGAGCCTTGAGCTGAAGAGCTCAGAGTTCAAGCTCATGACCAAAAAACAGAGGCAGTATCTGCCCATCAGTAAATAGGAACAGCTATAACCATTCAGCAAAGTTCTATGCCAGCTATATAATCTGCAGGACATGGTGGAACATATCTATAACTCCAGCACTGGAGATTGTAAGACAGAAGGATTAGGGAGTTCAAAGCCACACAAGGCTACATGATGAGACCCTATCTAAAAATACAATTTAAAAAAGTACAACCTAATGTTGTAACCCATGGGCTTACATAGATTAGGGGGAAAAAAAAAAGTCTGAAGACAAGAAATAACCTGATCTATACATCTACCAATCTCTTTCTTTAATGTGTTACAGCCACTAGGTAGCAATTTTGTTTAGAAATCAAGCTACTTGAGATATACAATACAGATTTTTTTTCAAGGCGGGGGCAGGCTTGAATTCACGGACTTGGCACTGTCCTTGGGCTTTCTCATGAACAAAACTCGACCACTTGAACCACAGAACCACTTCTGGCTTTTTCTATGTATGTGGTACCAAGGAACTGAACCCAGGCCTTCGTGCATGCTAGGCAAACACTCTTACCACTAGGCCAAACTCCCAGCCTCAGAATTCTTAAAACATAAATATGCTGCTACATATCTTTTAAGTCTTGATTTCCAAAACTAGACACAAACTAAACTTATTACCAAGTAAGACAGTGTTATCCTAGTGCCTAATAGTCACCAAGTCTAAGCTACAAAAAAATAAAATTAAATAAAAAATTAACTAGTTAACCTGTAAAAGTTAAGATTTTTTTCCACTGCCAGTCTTTGGCTCCTCGGTCAAATATTAGACGGATTTGAGTATATGGTTTTTATTTCTAGGTCTTCTAACCTATTCCACTGATCTTCAGGTCTATTTTTGTGCTGGTACCAACTTGTTTTTGTTATTATGGTTATACAGTAGAGTTTGTAATACTGTCTGCATTCCTTTTCTTGCCTTGAATTGTTTTGGCTAGGCCTTTTGTTGTTCCATATGAATTTTTGGATTGTATTCTCTCAGTAAAGAATGTCATGGGGGAGGAGGGAAGAATGTCATTGGGATCTTGATGGGGATTACATTGAATCTGTATATCATTTTTGGTATTATGGACTTTTTCCCCCCACAATATTGATCCTACCTATCGTAGTGTCTTCAACAACTATTGCTGGGAAAACTGTGAAGCCAGATGCAGGTAATTAAAAATGGATTCCTGCTTATTATCACCATGCAACAACATCAACTCAAAAGTGGACCAAAGATCTCAATGTCAGACCCCAAACTCTTGAAACCTCTGCAAGAGTATGAGAGTAGGAGAGCAATTAGTACAGCCAAGAACTTCCTGAACAAGAGTTCCAGGGGCACTTGTGGAGATATACTCCACAAGTGGGACTACATTAAAATAGAAAGTTTCTACACAGCTAAAGACATGGTTACTAAACTAGAAAGACAGCCAACCAATTGGAAAAAGACATTTATCAGCAGTACAAAGGCCTAATATCAAATATATACAAGGAGCTCAAGAAATTAACCCCTCCCAAACTTAACATATCAATTACTAAATGGACAAGGGAGCCAAGGAGAGACTTCTCAGAAGAGGTAAGAATGGCTAAGAAACACATGGGGAAATGCTCATCATCCTTAGTCATAAAGGAAATCCCAATCAAAACAACCCTGAGATACAATCTTACTCTAGTTAGAGTGACTAACATTTTGAATTCTGTAACAAATGCTGCCATGGATTGGGAGGAAGGGTTGGGGGAAGAAGAACACTACTGTAATGCTAGTGGGAATATAACCTAGTACAACCACTCTGGAAAGCAGCCTGAAGGTTCCTCAGAAAACTAAATATAGATCTTCCACGATCTAGCTGTACCACTCCTGGACATCTACCTTGAGCATTATCAGCCACGATATAAAGACATACACACATTCATGTTCACTGCAGCACTATTAACAATAGTTGAGATATGGAAACAACCCAGATGCCCCACAATAGATGTATGGATCCAGAAAAAAAAAAATGCTACATATATACAATGGAATTTTATACAACCATTAGAATAAAATAATGTCATTTACAGGGAAATAAATGGAACTACAACAAATCATGTGCAGAGAGGTAAGACAAGATCAGAGATGCAAATAGCATATGCAGATGTTAGACTTAAAATACACTGGGATGTAAATTATACCCATATACATACAGTGAGACCAAAAGAGAATAGTCTTAGGAGAGAATCACAAAGGTGCAATACTCAACCTCCTCTTCATACGCATACAAAGAAATAGGCCAGGATTTGGCCTAGTAATAGAGTGTTTGCCTAGCATGAACTAAGACCAGGGTTCAATTCCTTGGAACCACATACATAGAAAAAGCTTGAAGTGGTGCTGTGGCTCAAGTAGTAGAGCTTTAGCCTTGAGGAAAGCCCCAGGGTAGTACTCAGGCCTTGAATTCAGTCCCCAGAACTGGCAAGAAAACAACAACAACAAAAAACAACCTTGGGGCAAATGTTACAAAAACAGATTTATTTGGATGAGGAGAATGGTGGAAAGGAATGACCTCCATCAAAGGCATTACAAAATAGACATGTTAAGTTGAAACCCTTACTTAATTATCTTCAAAACTATTCGAAGATTAAACACACACACACACACACACACACACACACACACACACACACACACACACACACACACTGAACTGGCACTGGTGTCTCACACGTGCAATCCTAACTACTCAGCAGGAGGCTACTATCTGAGAGCATTGTGGTTCAAAGCCAGCCAGGGAAGCAAAGTCTGTCAGACTCTCATCTCCAAATAATTACTAACCAAGAAAACAAAAGAATAAAAAAAAACTTAGGAAGGTGGAGATATAGCTCAACTGGTAGAGAGCTAACCTTGAGAAAAAAATCTCAATGGAAGAGGTGCTGTGGCTTCAGGGGCAGGGCGGTGGCCTTGAGCTGAAGAGCTCAGGGACAGCACCCAGGCCTAGACTCACCAAAAAAAAAAAAAAAAAAAAAAAAAAAAAGGAAAAAGGTCAAATACAATGCCCAGTCCTTGAATTCAAGCCCCAGGGCAGATGGACAGGCAGAAAGACATACAGAAACAAAGACACACACAATGTCATATGACACAGTGTCATATCCCTGAGTTGAGCATGATGCACGCCTTTAATCCCAGAACTCAGAAGGCTAAAAGATAATAAGTTTGAGATTAGCTGGATTTCTCACAAGATTCTGTCTCAAAAAGTTTCTGAAGTAGAAACAAAATAGTCCAAAGTGGTCATCTCTAAATTTTTAGCAAAAAAAAATTTCACTGTAAGTTGGAAAGCTGAAAGCTGTGTCTGGCAAAGCAGAAAGCAGCTGGACGCAGTGGCTCATGCCTGTAATCCTACCTACTGAGGAGGCTGAGATCTGAGGATTGCGGTACAAAGCCAGCTTGGGCACTAAAGTCCATGAGACTCTTACCTCCAATTAACTACTAGAAAACCGGAAGTGGCCGCTGTGGCTCAAGGAGTAGGGTGGTAGCCTTGAGTTGAAGAGCTCAGGACAACACCCAGGCCCAAGGGTACAGTGGAAGCCTTGAGCTGAAGAGCTCAGGGACAGCGCCCAAGCCCCATGACTGACAAACAATAATAAAAAACCCTAGTACTAGTTCTCCGGCAAACACAAACACACACGTAAAAATAATTAGAGGCAGAGATCAAGAATAGAAGTTTTTGGGCCGAGAGAGTAGCCTAGTGGTAGAGTGCTTGCCTATCTTGCAGAGCCCTAGGTCTGAATCAGTACCACATACATAGAAAAAGCCGGAAGTGGTGCTGAGGCTCAGGCTCTGAGCTCAAGCCCAGGACTGGCAAAAAAAAAAAAAAAAAAAAAAAAGAAAAGAAAAAGAAAAAAAGGAAAAAAAAGCCAAGGCTATAGATGTAGCTAGTGGTATCAAGAGTTCAGGGCTGGGGCTTGGCTCAAGATGTAAACCATACTGGCCTAGCATATATACTCAAAGAAGGAAGGGGTGACATTGTCCAAAAAGAAATGTACGCTTTACCTGACTTACATAACTCTAACTCTTCTGGACAGCATCTTTATAACTACAATCTAATTTTAGAAAAAGAAAGAAAAAAGTGATGAAACACTCACCCAGTACTCAAGCCCCTGGGTACAATCCCCAGTATCATTTTTTTTTTAAGGAGGGGCACAGACATGTAGGGACAAACAGTAAATAAACGCAGTAGAGGTACTCACTAAACAAGTGTTGAAAATGAAGTACCTACACTTTGTAGGTAAGGATAGAAGAGTAAAACTTTGGGAATGCAGGGCAAGGGGTGACACTGTTCAAAATGGAAAATACTCTTTACGTGTTTTATGTAACTGTAACCCCTTTATACATCACCTTAACAGTAACAATTTTTAAAAATAGACTAAGACGTTACACATGTAAGTATTTAAGTGAAATATCATCACTGTGTCCCAGAACACACTGAAGTGATAAAAATGCTGTCGATGGTACTTAGTGTACCCTGGCTTCCTAGATTTGTTTTGTCATACAGTATGAGGTACGAGAGGCCAAAAGATTATAGGGATCGGATACATTTTACCAAAAGGTAAACATACCAGCCTATACAAAGTTCCATTAATGTTGTGAAATGAGTATCAGAGAGACTTCAGTCTTGTCTGCCATTTTCCACAACCATAGAAATAATCAAAATAAGTGAACATATAATTCTAAAATTCTTACTATTTTTGCTAGTCCTGGGGCTTTCTCAAGGCTACCACTCTACTACTTGAGCCACAGTACCACTCCAGACTTTTTCTGTGTATGTCACATGGAGGAATCAAACCTAGGTCTGTGCATGCTAGGTGAGCACTCTAAGACTAAGCCATGCTCCTGGCTGTCACTATACAGCTAAATATTCTAACCAAATATTAACAAATTTATATTCAGTGTTTGTCCTCCTACCTTGTTAACAGGTGATGAGACTTCATCTTCTTGGGGTCTTTTTAATCCTCTCTTTAAAATGCTAGTGGATGGAGAAGCTAAAGGAGACCAGACACAGCGTGTCTGCCTGCCAGTAGGACTTTCATTTGCTGACACAAGTAAGTGATCAAATTCCTTTACTTTTTCAGGAGATACACTGTTTTGAGTTACAAATTCAGAGACAGGTACTTCAGGTGCCAAAGACTGTGATGGTTCCTTCACTTTCTCTGAAATGGGAACTTCTTGTGAAGTATCATTTCCTACTCCCATCTGATTATCTTCTAACTTTGTTTCTTCACATTTATTAAGCTCAATGTTTGTTCCAATTTCATTAGAGGCAATCATTCCTTCTTCCATAATCATTGAAACAGTAGTATTAGGAGTTAAACTGTCAGTCTCTATGTTTAATCTTTCTGTTTCAGCTTCTTCTGATGTAGAGGATTCCTTAAAGTCCTTGTCCTCTGTTTCCTTGACACCATTAATTTCCATATTCACCATTAATTCCTTGACACCATTAATTTCCATATTCACTTTTCCCTCATTATCTTCAACATTAATTTTTTCAGATTCCAAACATGAACCAGATTCATTACTCCTACCTTGTTTCCCTTCTGATATTTGGTCAGAAATCCTAGCATAGGAATTCGTGTTTTCAGGTGTGGCATTTTCAGAAAGACCATTACATGAATGAAAATCCTCAGCTGCTGCTTTTGTGGCACTAAGTTCTTCAAATCTTTCTGCTTTGGGTTCACTTTTATTTTCTTCTGTTGCCTCATTTTCACAAGTATCAGTTTTAGCACTCTCTTTTTCAGAGTAGCGAGATTCAATTTTATCATCCTCTACACTATCCAATTCCATAGCTTCCACTTCCTCTGCACTGGGTTCTGCCATCTCTGTGCATGTTCCTTCACCATTTACTTCACTCAGTTCGCCTTTGGAGGAAGTTTCTGGATTTTGAGTATCTAAAGAATTTTCCTGTGAAATATCCTTGCCATCGTCTATACATGTGTCCATGGCCTTAAATCTTTTATTAGATGGCTCTTTGATTGGAGATACAGTTTCTGTAGAATCAATGAGGGGAGTGACCTCTCCCTTATTTGAGGTTTCAGAAGAAACAGATTTAGGAGTACTTTCTTTCAAGTCTGTTTCAGACACAACCAATGAATCATTAGTAGTATCATTCTCAAGACCAAAATGGAGATTCACACTAGGGTGCTGGTCTAAATTTCGTACTTCAGAACACGTATTAATTTCAGAGATTTCTATTCTAGTCTCAGGAGTGTGTACATCAGTCTTTTGTGTTTCAATCGTTCTACCACAATTTTCTGTGTTCTCTAACTCAATGAGGGATTTATCCTGTAGTTGTGATTTTCCCCCACAGCAGTCACAAGCTTTAGACCTCCTTACCCTACGACTTCTCTTGTGCTGGCATTCAAATTTTGAGACAATTTTTCTGGAAATCACAGATACATTTGAAGTTTCTGTTTCTGAACATTCTCTCATACTAGCATCAGAATCTTGCTTATGCCATTTTTTACTGGCATTTCTAGTCCTCAGATGTGATTCTGGCATAGATGGATTTGCAAGGGAGAGTTTTGCAGACTTGCCACTCTTACTTTTACCTTCATGTGTATCTGGTGTGTCGTGGGAGATCTGCAATAAATCTGAAGTTACTGTAGAATCCTGCAGAGTTACAGTACTTTCTTCTTTTTCAGAAACCTGAGATTTTATTTCTACGTCTGCTCCAGAAACAGGTTTATAATCATTCAAATGATTTTCAATTTTTAGACTTTCATCCTCTATTCTTTCTTCTTGTTCTTCAAAGTCAACACTATCATTGCTTTTGTTTTTCCATTTTCCAGATCTTCTCTTCCTAAAAATTTCATCTTTTGCCTCAGAACCATCAGATTCTGAGTTTTCAATGCTAGAAAGCAAACCCTGAGATGCTCTTCTTGTTTGGTAACGTGTTCGTCCCCTTAGAGGTTTCTCAAATGATTTGTCCACAGTGTCCTGGCTACCATGTCCTTCAGAATTACTATTCACAAGATCCAATTTTCTTTTATTCTGGTCAGTGTCAGCATTAGCACTGGCTTCACCACAAGTCTTTTCATGTAAATCACCATTCTCAATTAAATTTTCCTGTACAGTTTGTTCAGAAGTCAGATTTTCTTTAAGTAACACATCCTCTTTTACTTGCACTGGATTTTTCTGAACTGCTTTTTCTTCTTCCTTTTGCCTTTCCTTCTTCTGAAGACTGTTTTCTTTATCTTGGCTATCAGTAGTAGGCTCCACTGTTTCTAAACGACGCCTTGAGGATCGTCTAAGGATTTTTGGATTTGGAGCAATCTGAACCTGATTATCACTTCCAATTTGATCTGATGGTATTCTTTCAGGTGGTGTATTTTCTTTGGATTCTAAATTCATCCCTACATTTTTCTCTTCTGAAGTACTGTTTTCCAATATAGTATTTTCCATTATTGGTTTAGGTTTTGGATCTTCACATTCTACTATAGATTCAGTAGGATGAACTGGGCTACCTGACATAGACCCTGTTGAATTAACCTCATTAGGCAAGTTATTTTCTAAGGTTACTGTGTCTTTAATAGATTCCTGAGGATGTTCCTCTGATTGAGATCTTACTAAGGGATCAGATTTTTTATTCTCTGATTGTTCCAGTTTACTAGATCTTCGGCCCAATCTCTTAATTCCATTCACTATTTTTTCTGTATCAAATTTTGAATGAGTCACTTCTCTTTTCTTTGTTTTTGGTGGAGTGTCTGTTTTACTCATGTTTTCCTGGTTAGTTTTCCTGACAACAGTTGATGAGATATTATTTAAGGGTGATGGACTAAAAGGTCTGTTTCCCGAAACATCAAACTTCTCCAATGTGATAAACGACTGCCTCCGACTTGTAGGCTGAGGGGGTGTTCCAGAAATAGTGGAATTAGAAACTGAGCCACTACTGACAACTGAGCTACTACTGGTAACAGATGAGTTTTCCACACTAGATGGACACTCAGTTGTAATTTTCTTGGATGAACTTGAAGTGACTTCTCTGTTATCATTATTACTGCTCAATGTTTCTGGGTTTGTTTCAACAGAACCACCCTTATTGGACAAAGAAGCCTTTTGGCCCACACCACAGTTTTTCTTGACAACTTTACTCTCCATTTTCACTTTCTCTTCCTGAAAAGAAATGCATAAACACAGATTAATTAGCAAATAAGTTTTACTTCCTAGAGAAATTGAAGTACCTATGTTTGGTAATTAAAAACAATCATGGGCCAGGAGTTTGGCTTAGTGGTAGAGTACTTGCCTAGCATGCATTAAGACCCGGGTTTGATTCCTTGGTACCACATACCTAGAAAAAAAGCTGGAAGTGATGCTAAGGCTCAAGTGGTAGAGTTCTAGCCTTGAGAAAGTCCAAGGACAATGCTCAAACCTGGAGCTCAAGCCCAGGACAAGCAAAAAAAAGAAAGAAAGAAAGAAAGAAAGAAAGAAAGAAAGAAAGGAAGGAAGGAAGGAAGGAAGGAAGGAAGGAAGGAAGGAAGGAAGGTAGGTAGGTAGGTAGGTAATTACTGGGTGGGGGCTGGTAGTTTGGCCTAGTGGTGGCCTAGTTGTGGAGTGCTTGCCTAGCATGCACGAAGACCCAGGTTCAATTCTTCAGTAGGAAAAGGCCAGAAATGGTACTGTAGTTCCAGTGGTGGAGATCTAGCCTTAAGAACGCCCAAGGACAATGCTCAGGCCCTGAGTTAAAGATCCAGGACAGGCAAAAAAAAAAAATAAATAAATCACTGGGTAGAGTTCAAGGATAACAAGGCTCTGAGTTCAAACCCTAGTACTACCCACCCCTAACACCACCAAAAGAAAAAGTTAATCACTAGCTTCTAAACACCCTCCTAAACAGTAAAAGGGCAAGTAACTATGAGTTTCTAACTAAGCATTTAAAACCATATATACTTACTTTAAGACACATATACAACTGCAGTTCTGTTTGTATGATCAGGAGGTTCTATAACTGATAAAAGCCTATAAACAGCTTTCCAGAAAATTGAAGCAACTTTACAATGGAGAAACTGTAAATTCTATAAAAGAAGAAATACTAAGCATACCTTCGTCATCATTTTAGGATCTTCCTTTGATGTTTCTGTTAAAGTAGGACTTGGCCTAAGATAAATGTAGAGATTAGATTTGATTAGTAGGGATTAGATTTAATTTAAAAAGTATGGAATCTAGTTAGAAGAACTTGACAATAGCAGGGCGCAGAGGCTCTCGCCTGTAATCCTAGCTACTCAGATCTAAGGATTGTGGTTCAAAACCAGCCCTGGCACTAAAATCCCTGAGACTCTTACTTCCAATTAACCACCAAAAAACCAGAAGTGGTCTTATTGCTCAATGGGTAGAGTGGTAGCCCTGAGCTCAAAGACAGGCCCAGACCCAGAGTTCAAGCCCCGTGGTTGGCAAAAAAAAAAAAAACAAACCAAAAAAACCTGACACTTACACAGAATCTTCTTGACTAAACTGGGTGGGAAATAAGGTATCTTGTGAAACATCCAGATTATTATACATGGCAGGAATATCACACCTAGAGATGAGGGTAAAGAGTTGTATAATTACAAAAGGCTGGTTAACAGTCCCACAATTTTGAAATTAAATATAATTCTATCAAACTTATATTAAAAAATAAAATTTTGTATGATTATTTGCATTTTGTTGACTCATTTTTTACTATTTTGCTTGGTTTCCTTTTGTATTGCCTTAAAAGACATTTAATAATTTTTGATGCTACCATGTAAATATGTTTTGTAATTATTGATGTTAAAGACCAAAATATGTTCATTTTAAGACCTCACATTAAATGACATAAATGCGTAAAAAAATAAAGCTAGGTGACCATTTTCCATTAAACTTTCTTCCCTACTTCAATGACGTTCAGTTTATAAATACTAGGTATCCCTCAAGAGAAACATGGCACTTTACTCAGTTTTATACATCATTATGAATGTGTTAACATTTGCAAAGAGCATGTACAAAGCCACAAAACAAAGAACCAAAATTAGTATATACATATGTATATATTATTATGTATGTATGTATACATATACACACACACACACACAGACATATACATGTGTTAACAACAAGGCTATAATGTTCATGATATCTAAGTATACAGAATACTAAACTTAAGATGGAAATTTTACAAACCTCCTTGTTTTGAGTACTTCTTTTTGATGCTCAGTTAGTATTCTTTCCTTTTTCTCTTTTTCTTCTGGGGGTATAAAAACAAAGTCAGCAGACTTTTCTTCTTCTAAAGGCATTTCACTCCTTCCTTTTGAAGATGAAGCTTCAAGTTTCAGCTGTGGATTTTAGAAAAGTAAATGTGTATGAGTTTCCAAATTGTTAAATTTTATACATCCATAAATCCTACAGTGACAAAAGTTTGAAGTTCAAGTCTATTCTATCTCCATCCATCCATCCACAACAGTCTCATTGGTCTGGCCTGGAATTTACTATGTAGTCATCCAGGATAGGTTTAAACGCATCATCACCACACATTTTATTTCCACATACAATACACAAATCAATGTCCTTCACTTTTCCTACCTCTAATAAATACTGAGGAAAGAAAAACTATTTAGGCCTCTTTTCAGGATGCAATTCTGTGAGGTTACGATTGGTGTGTTATCTAGGCCTGATTTCTTTCTATTCAAAATACTAAGTTCTAACTCCAGGAAATGGAAATAAGAGTTTCTTTGTTGTTGTTTTCTTTTTGTCTTGTTTGTTCGTTTATCTGTCTTTGGGAGGGTAAAGGGAGGACACAGAAAATGAGAGAAAAAAGGATGAATAAATGCAGCAGTAGTACTTACTAGACACTATGTTGAACATGAACTGTAGGTGGGGATGGGAGGGAAAAACTGGGAGAGAGAGCAGGGGAAGGGATGACACTGTCCCAAAAGAAACATATTTACTACTTAATTTCTGTTAACTGTAACCCATCTGTACATCACCTTTATAAAAACAAAGAATTTTTAAAAATGTACTCATTACCTGACTCATATAATTGGTTATACCCTCTGTAAATCACCAGCATAATAAAGTTTTAAAAAACAAAAGCTACACATAGTTGCAAGCTATAAGGTTTCTTTGTTTAGTATTTAATTCTATTCTTATACCTTACTATAGGATCTTAAACAATTTTAAATGAACTGTAAGTTCTTCTACAAAAATATACAGAATAAAACTTACAAAGCAATTACTACCATAAGCTAATTATTGCAGCTTTCCATTTACTAAAAAAAGAACCATCACCCAAAGCATCAGGATTAACAAGCAATCCTAGCCTTCTAAAATGTGTTAATCCACCCACCCAACACAATCCCATCTTTTATTCAAATATTATAGTGCAATGTTACATGTCTTTAGTCTATCATAGTTTAATTCTGCTGAATATATATTTTTGTAAACATACTTTGCCTGATAGTTTGGTATTTTCTTTCTTATCTTTTGTTTGGGCCAAAAAGGAGTCTCTTTTTCCACTTGATTTTCTTTCCATGCCACTTATCTTCACATTTAATTGTGAATTTTCTGCCTGTTTTACACAAGTAAAACAATGTTAAGGACAACTCTACTACTTTGCTTTTCATTATGAAAATTTGTTTAGTGTCAATTTGCAAATGATCCCAAATTTCTTCAGACTATTAAAGCCTGTTAAAAACAATGGCTAATAGCTGGGAGTTTGGCCTACTGGTGGAGTGCTTGCCTAGCATGCACGAAGACCCAGGTTTGACTCCTCTGTACCACATACATAGAAAAGGCCAGTAATGGTGCTGTGGCTCAAGTGGTAGAGCTCTAGCCTTGAGAAGGCCCAAGTACAGTGCTCAGTCCCTTTGTTCAACAAGCCCCAGGACTAGCCAAACAAAACAAAAAACAATCTGGCTAGGAAAGCCACGATCTATATGGCTATCTTGACTTTTATAGTAATTATTTTGCATCATTTAGTTTTATAAACTTTTAAAAATAAGACATACCATACAAATATGACAAAATAAAATCATTAAATTCAAATCATGAATGTATTCTACCAAAGTTTTTTCTGGGCCGTACTATGACTTGAACTTAGCTTTGTGGCTCATGACTGACTCTGCATAATTCTAACACAGGAGGTAGAAATCAGGCTTTTAATTCCAGGCTCGGGGGGGGGGGGGGGGGGGGGGCGGTGGGCAGGGAGAGGTTGTCAGAAAAATTAATTGAATGTTTTTGGATAAGACTGACATCCTGGCTGGGCAGTATATATTTTATAGTATCTTGGTGTTAGGCTGGCCTCAGTAAAATAAGACTACACCTGAAAAACAAGGAAAAAAAACAAGAAGGAAAAGAAAAAAAGTAAAAAGGTTATGACTATGGATCAAGTAAACTACTTCTTAGCAAGATTAACACCCACAACGCTTTTCTGCATTTTAGTTCAAAATACAGTATTACAAGAAAAAAACAAATAAGCAAAAACATTAACACCAAAAAAACAAACAAAAGGGGCCGGGAATGTGTAATCCTAGCTACTCAGGAGACCCAGATCTGAGGATCAAGGTTCAAATCCAGCATGAGCACAAAGGACTCATCTTCAATTAACTTCTAGAAAACAGAAAGTGGGGCTTGGCTCAAGTAGTATGACAGTAACCTTGAGCTGAAGAGTTCAGGGACAGTGCCCAGGCCAATTTAAACCCCATGACCCACCAAAAAAAAAAAAAAAAAAAAAAAAAAAAGCAAAGCCCTGGAGTGGTTCAAGAGACAGTGCTGGTTGAGCAATATCAAGGCTTTATTCAACTACAAATATTAACAAAAAAGAAAAAAATAAAGGTTCATGAAACATGTGGAAGAGATTATGCACTAAGTACATTTTCCTTCATACCATGAAACATGTCTGATTTTGTCTACTGAAAAGTGTTTACTTCAGCCAAACTAAAACAGAGTACTTAGCTATTATATTTCTAAGGAAAAAAAATATTGGCATTACCTATTGGTGGACAGAAACTGTTTGTAAGGCTCTAGTTTATAAATGCATGGTATCCATGCCTGTATGCAGCTAGATTCAAACTTTCAGACAGTAATCGAGTATTAATTCCTAGTGAGTGATGTAATAGAAAATGTTCTGTATCTTTTTTTCCTGGATAGGGAAAAATTTTATGCCCAAACCATATAAACTAGTAAAAAGTATTTGTACTATAGTTTCTTTAAAGCAGTATCCAGTTTAATATTTGAACAATATAAAGACTTCAATTTGAGATCAGTTATGTGAGACATAAAAAAAAAAATTAAAAAATTTCACTACAAGTTTTTTTTGTGCCAGTCCTGGGGTTTGAACCCAAGGACTGAGCACTGTCCTTGGGCTTTTTCCTCAAAACTAGCACTCTGCCACTTTAGTGGCTTTTTCTATGTATGTGTTACCAAGGAATCGAATCCAGGTCCTTGTGCATGCTAGGCAAGCACTCTACCACTAGGCCAAACTCCCAGCCCCGTAGTGATAATTTTTGCCCTTAATTCATAAAAGCACTTTAGGCTAAGGGAGAAACCAAGTCTGTGTTTATAGACATACAGGAGACAGGAAGAGAGCAAAATTGTTGACCTGAGGAGTCTGTGACCTGGAATGAAAAGGCATAATTGGCTACGTAAATCCACATAATTAAATTAAATAGGAATACCACGGGAGGGGGGGGGGGACAGAGAGAGGGAGAGGAAGGGAGGGTGGAACACTTCAGGCTAAAGCCATGCACAATAGCACAAAGCCTGTTACACTAACAACCTGGACACTGAGGCAAGCATATCACCAAGTTCAAGGACATCCAAGCAACTTAAACCTATTTCCAAATAAACTGTAATAGGGAGATGATGGGATGAAAGTGAAGGCACAATGTAATACAATAACAGCATGCAAGAAACCCTGGAATCATTTAATATTGCATCCCCCAAGGCATTTCAAACCAGACAACTGATATATCTAATATACAAATACACTATTATGTGAAATATTTCAATAATCACATTGCACAGTTTAACAATAATGAAACTAAAGTAAAATAAATGCTAAAGAAATGTGCCATGAGATAAAAAGTTATTATTTCAAGCCAGGTGCCAGTAGCTCAACGCTATAATCCTAGCTAGTCCACTCAGGAGGTAGAAAAGGCCTTATGAAGGCCTGGGCAAAAATGAACATGAGATGCCTATCTAAAATTAGCCAATTTTGGAGCGTGGCTCAAGTGTATGCCATTATTCTTACGTAAAAACAAAACCAAAATCAAAACACTCCCAGAGACAGTGCCTAGGGCCCAAGTTCAAGACCCACACAAAAAGTTATCATTTTCATATTTTTACTTCCAAGGTGTTATTTAATTTTTAAAAATGATCATTTGATAGTTCAATACTTTTTAAATTTAGAACACTTTTTGCTCATTTTCTACTTGTTAGTCACAAGTAAGTCTCCTTATTTCTTAGACACAAATAAGTATTTACATCACTCAAAAGACAAATAAAATAGCCTCAGTCAACTTACTGTATCTGAATATGGTCCATTGGATTCTTCCATTATTTCAACTCTTTCCAAACCAGGCAAAAGAAGCAAGAGTTTTGGTTTGGCTTCTCTTAATATTGGTCTATAAAAAAGCATAAACACACACACACACATGTATAACTTGAGCCATGTACACTGCACTTTCATGTATATATTGCTATATTGTAATTGTTAAGCAACAAAAGACCGGTTTAAAGACTAAATTTTTTTTTGCCAACATTGATATAAAGGGAAAAATTATACAATACTGAATTTTTCTCCACACTTCAAATGTGTAAAAATTTTTCTTCCTAAATTCAGGTTTACCGTGAAAAATCTCCAACAGAAGTAAATATTAAGTGCCCATGTCTAGCTTTTATAGTCACCAAATTTCCACCCCCACCACCCTTTTTTAAACAATTGTAGAGTTGGAGGCATGGTTCAAATATTAAAGAGTGCCACTCAAAAAGTAAGAGTTCAAGTCTAGGACCAAAAACCAAGAAACAATTGTCAATTTTAAAAGTTATTATTCCTTCCCTAAGGGAAAAAGAGAAAGAAGCAAAGAGGAGGAGCAGGAGGAGGAAGGAGAGAATGTAGCCAGGCACAGTGGTAACATGTCTGTTATCCTGGTACTCAGGAAAACCACAAACTTGAGGACAGCTTGTGCCATCTAGCAAGTTCCAAACCAACCTGAGCTACATAGCACCACCAAAGAGGATTAATTTTAATTATTTTTCATGGTCCTAAAATTAAAGTTAGTCTAAAGCCCAAAGGTTAAAAAAAACAAATGTTTAATAAATACCATATACCCCAAATATGAAAGAAATCCTCTCCAATATCTGAGAAGTTCAAGTTAATAGTATAACACCAATTTAAATTATAAAACTTATGAAGTTTTAATGCTAACATACTTTAGTTCCTCAGGATAAATCAACATTGTCACTTTAGCAAATGTGGCATTCCAAAATAGAGCACTCTGCTTCCGAATCTGCTTATTCTTATGCACAAATAGTACAGATAGCAGTGGGGAGAGATCTTCAAGCAGCTCAGTATCGTAAGTTCCGCTGTAGTTAAACTGAAGACAAGTAATAATTTCTCCTAATAACTTTTCTAACTAGGAAAAGAGAAAAACATGTTAGCACCAAACTGCAAAACATTTCTATTTTTAAAATATGAAAAAAGGAAAACATATATATATAATCTCTTTTCATAAACAAATTATATTTATATTGCTTATGGATACTTCAGATTTATTTTTAACAAAAAAGTATTATATCAATTGTAACAGAAGTAAATGTTTACATAAATTTCACATACAAAATGTTGTTACAAACTATTCTTATACAGAGTTTTAATTTGACTCTCTGGAGGAATGTGAATATCCTATTAAATACCTGTTAAAAACAGTAAAATACCCATCTAAAAATGCTTTTTTTAAAATCAGCATTTAAGTTAAGGAAGACTAAACCCTACCCCTACCCATTTATTATCATGAAAATAAGTTTTAAGTTATCTAGTCTTACCTTGCTGTTCAGACAACCATACACTTTAGGAGCTTCATCAAGCCTAGGAAGAAAAATACGTAAAACAGAAATAACAATGATTATTTCAGGAAGTTCCCAATTACTGAGCAAGCTTTAAATATGAGGCAATACAATCATAAAATAGACATGTAATGGTATTATTTCAAGAGGTACAGAAAATAAAATTGTCAAATTTACCTTTTAAAAATGAAATCAGGGGCTGGGAGCTTGACCTAGTGGTAGAGTGCTTGCCTAGCATGCACGAAGACCCAGGTTCAATTCCTAGGTACCACATATATAGAAAAAAAGCCAGAAGTGGTGCTGAGGCTCAAGTGGTAGAGCTCTAGCCTTGAGAAAGTCCAAGGACAGTGCTCAGGCCCTGAGCTCAAGCCCAGGACTGGCAAAAAAAAAAAAAAAAGAAATCAAAGAAAGCATCAGGTCAGACCTCAAACTGGTCATAGTAGTTAACTTAGTATCGAATAAGAAACAAGATTTGCAGTTTGTAGATTTGGGATAAAGCTATATACAGTGTCTTAAAATTCCCTCTGCAAATTGATTTACATATGATGAGCTTTCATGTTTGAAACACAAAGTTTGTTATATTTGGATCATAGCTTACACAGGGAGAACTTGCTTCTCAATTATTACCTGCTTCATTTCAAAGATCATGTAACTAATTCAAACTTTTGGAGGACAATTTTTGATTTTAAGTAAACATCTTTTTGAGAGTGTCTTGGGGCTTGAACTCAGGGCCTGGGCACTGACCTTGAACACTCTTTCCTCAAGGTTAGTTAGTGCTCTACCACTTGAGCCACAGCACCACTTCTGGCTTTTTCTGTGTATACAGTTCCAAGCAATCAAACCCAGGGTTTCATGCATGCTAGGCAAGCACTCTACTACCAGGCCACACTCACAGCCCCAAACCTAACTTCTTAGTTTGTATTTTTTGCCAGTCCTAGGGCTTTAACTCAAGGCCTGGGCACTGACCTTGGACACTTTTTGCTCACGGCAAGAGCCACAGCACCACTTCGGGCTTTTTTAAAGTGTGTGGTACTGAGGAATCGAACCCAGAGCTTCATACGTTCTAGGCAAGCACTCTACCACTAGGCTAAGCTCCTGGCCCCAAACTTTTTTTTTGTGGTCATGAGGCTTGAACTCTGGGCCTGGGTGCTATCCCTGAGCTAGCTCTTCAGCTCAAGGCTAGTGCGCTACCACTTAAGTCAAGAGTTCTACTTCCAAGCCTTGCTTCTTATTGACTGGGCAAATTTTTGGCTGAGCTGGCTTCAAAGGTCAATCTTGAAACTCTCAAATCTGAAGAGTAGCTAGGATTACAGATATGAGAGACACCAAGCCCAAGATAAACTCATATCCTTTAACTCACACATTCTACAATGTCCAATGCAGGCAATGGTTACACATGAAGAATGTTCATGCTGGGCGCAGTGACCCCCTCCTGTAATCCTAGCTACTCAGGAGGCTGAGATCTAAGGATCAAGGTTCAAATCCAGCCCAGGCAAGGGGACGAAAGGACCTGAGACTCCAATTAACCTCAAGAAAGTGGGAAGTGGGGCTTGGCTCAAGGGTGGGGCTGTAGCCTTGAGCTCAAGAGCTCAGGGACAATGCCCAGACCCAGGGGTAGGGTGGCAGAACTGACTTGAAGATCCCAGGGACAGCACCCAGGCAAAGTTCAAGCCTCACGACACACCTCCCCTCGCCCCCCACAGAAGAATAGCCATATACTACTATGACAGAAAACAATATATGCCTACTAATCAGAAAATAGGCTATAAATTTAATGAAATACTATGCATACATTTTAGAAAGTAAGATTTCCATGTATATGGTACAAGGTATATACAATACCATTAATAGCCTAATACATAACTATACATTTCACTGTCAATTATAACTTCAATTTCTATTATACAGTTAATGGAAAATACTGCACTACATTGAAAAAAAAAAAGCTCTAAATGAACTATCTCAACAAAAATGATCAAGATTACAATCCCATAAAAACAAACCTCCTAAGAAAAACAACAGAAAATGCTACTTAAATTGTACACATTTTTGTACACATTTAATTAAGGAACTAAGTCAAAATAACTTACTTTGAATTTTCATAAAATAACGCCATGGGTCTTATTAAAGTTGCAAACATCTTTCGAATCACAGAGGGCAAAGAAATATGTCCAAGTATGTTGGAAAGAATGCTGGTGATTGAGTTTCCAATAGGAAGCAATGTATCAGAATGTCCTTCCTTGAAGCTCAGAGTGTGGAAAGAACACATAATTTTCACAAGCAGCTTAAATAGTGAAGCTAATTTCCCTAGAGGTTCTTTCTTCTTTTTCGACCAATCTGAAGATCTCTGTGGTGCTAAGACACAATTGAATTGATTACTGTGTTTCTGTAAATTTAAAATTACAAATCACACAAAATTCTCAACTTGACCTTACTACACTTTGGAATAATAACAATTTCAAACGATTTCCTTTATGAAACCACTAATTTTCTATTTCTACTCAGATATTCAAAATCTCATTGAAAAAATTTGAACAGCATAAAAGTCCATAAGACTTTTATTTCCAATTAGCCACCAGAAAATCAGACATGGTGCTGTGATAGAGTGCTAGCCTTGAGCTGAAGAGCTCAGGGATAGAGCCCAAGCCCAGAGTTCAAACCCCACAACCAAGAACAAAAAAGAATGAAAATATCATATGATGTATGCATGTGAGACAGGAAGAAGGGAAAGAAGAGAAAGAGAAAACAACATGATAAATAACTATTTATGCAGTATTGGATAGACAAAAATAATTTTAAAAATACTTACACTTAATTTGAGGTTGATATTTATTATTATATGGTGAAAAATCAATGCAATTAACCATCACAGAAATAATATGTACAATCCTGTCCAAAAAGACCACATTCTAGGGAAGAAAATAAGTATCATAATTAGAAACTTTTCTTTTGCTCAAGGCGAGAACTCCACCACTTGAGCACAGCTCCATTTATAACTTCGGTAGTTTACCAAGTCTCATAGACTTTCTTGTCCAGGCTGGCTTCAAACTGTAATAAACCACCTGAGTAAACTAGGGGAATAGCCATGAGCTACTGTTACCCAAATTACAATTAGAAAGTACTAGTATTTTCAATAAATAAGACTCTCACTATGGAATAGATAACATGTATTCCAATAGTTTCTATCACATAATGTGTAAGTATATGCTTAGAAATACTTCCCAGTACCAGTATAGCCTAGTCGTAGAGTGCTCACCTAGAAATACTACTTTCCATAATTTAGATACCTCAACACAGGAGAAATATTCATCTACACAGGTTCATTTTAAAATCAAATTAACAAGATTATAGCTCCCTTGACAGTGTTTGGGATCATAGCTATGGCTCCTAGTCAAGCTCTCTCTACCAAATCTATACCACAGCCCAAACAACTAGATTTTTCACAATATTCTTGGTAATACACATAAAGTGCTCATTAAACCACAAAGTGGAAAAAATAACTCATCCATACTTTATCATCTCTATTATATCTGAAATAAACCATCCATACTTTCCTCATCCTCTCTAATAGATCTGAAATAAAAACAAACCAAACTAAAAGATTATCTTGATTTAGGGAAAGAAAAAAGATACAAGTAGAGAACACACATAGAATGAAGGGGTAAACATGGTGGCACAAGCCTATATTACCAACTCCAGGAAGCTGAAGTAGAAGAATTCATAGTTGCACGCTGGCCCAGACCTTGTCTCAAAAACAAAGAATTATAGGGCCAGGAGTTTGGCCAGGTGGAAGAGTGCTTGCTTAGCATGCAAGAAGACCCGGAGGCCCGGGTTCAATTCCTCGGTACCACACACACTATGGCTCAAATGGTAGAGCACTAGCCTTGAGGAAGCCTAAGGACAATGCTCAGGCCCTTGTCCCAAGCCCAGGACTGGCGCAAAGAAAAAAAAAAAGAAAGAAATTGCACAGCAGCACAAGGTTATAATCTCAGTACTTGAATAGGAACAAAAGTACCTTCAAGGCCAGAACTAAGCTTCTGAGAATCTGTCTCAAAAAACAAAGAACAAAAAGACAAACTCATTACAAAGCCTGCAGCCGGGGGCTAATACCTGTAATCCCAGCTACTCAGGAAGCTGCAATCTGAGGATGGTGGCTCAAAGCTAGACAGGACACCTAAGTCCATGAGACTCTTAACCGGCAGAAAACCAGAAGTAGCCTTGTGGCTCAAAGTGGTATAGTATTAGCCTTGAACTAAGGAATAGCACCCAGGCCCTACATTCAAGCCGCAGGACTGGCAAAAAAAAAGATTAAAAAAAGAAAAAAACTCAGTCTTTACTGCCCAAGCTGGCCCCAAATCACAAACCTCACATGGGAGCCTCTTGAGTAGCAAGGATTACAGGGGCCTGGCTGAACAGTCTTAACAAACAGCAATAATCAAGTGCCAGTGGCTCACACCTGTAATCTTAGCCACTTGAGGGACAGAATGAGATCTAAGGATCATGGCTCAAAACCATCCTGGGCAGGCAAGTCCCCAAACTGTTATCTCCAATTAATCATCACAAGTCTTGAAGTGGCACTGTCATTCAAAATGGACTAGCTTTGAGCAAAAAGGCTCAGGGACAGTACAGTGACTAAGTTCAAGCCCCACAACTAATGAAAATAAAACTGTATGACATTTGTAAACATACCTAGAGTAATTGAATAAAATTACTCAAATTAGGAAATTCTCATTTCTAGAAAAACAGGATACTTTGTCATCAAAACACAAGTATTTATTTAGATTGCAAATGACTATCTGCTAGGTGAAGATTATTACAAACTTCCAAGCCTATAATCCTAGCTCCTCAGGAGGCTGTTATTTGAGATCATAGCTTGATGCCAATCTTTCCAATCTGGAAAGCAAAGTCCATGAGACTGTCTCCAATTAAGCTGCAAGAAGGAGGAGATCGAGATACAGCCTTCTTTTTCGGTGGCGTATTTGTTTTAGTCATCTTTTCCTGGTTAGTTTTCACTGTAACGTACTACCAAAAAGACTTTTAACATTTAACTACATGAAAAAGTAAGGTCAAAGACAGCCAAGGCCTAGCACTGTTACTCTGGAATAGGCAACGAAGTGTACAGTCCAACACGGAGGGAGGGAAGGAGAGGGAGGGAAGGAGGGAAGGAAGGTTGGCTGGTTGGTTTACACTCACTGTCACAAAGCAAGGACCTAAAAACTTAAAAGTCGCAAAACTTTCACAAAGCTTACAACTTAATACTAATTGAGCCTCTTTAAAAAATTGAAAATTACCATTTAGAATTATATCTCCACTTTCTAAAATTCCTTTAAGTGAAAGAAGGTTAACATTAGGACCAACTTACCAAAAGGATATCATCTTCTAAACTAGACAGTATCTTGGAAGAAAGTTCTTCACAGCATAAATTCTCTTCTGCTGTTGCCACCAAAGCAGCACAGCGAGCAAATGTTCTGTATAATTCTGACCAAGTTCTAAGTAAAGTCTTCATGGTGACCTAATAAGACAAAAATCTTATAAATACAAACACACATATTTATCTTTCACACTGAGGCTGGGAATGTGGCTTAGACTCTGCTTGCATTGCATGAATGAAGTCCTGGGTTGGATTCCTCAGTACCACATAAACAGAAAATGGTGAAAGTGGTATATGGCAAGTGGTAGAGTGCTAGCCTTGAGCAAAAGAAGAGTTCAAGCCCCAGAACTAGCAAAAACAAAACAAAAAACTATTAAAAAGAACCAAGCAATAAAATGGTTATGTATACAATTAATTTCAGTAAAAACATAGAAATAGAACCAAACACTAGTGACTCACAACTCTAATCCTAGTTACTCAGGGAGCTAATATTTGAGGACTGTAATTCAAAGACAGCTTGGGAAGGAGAATTCCATAAAACTCTTAAGAGAATGCTAGCCTTGAGCAAAAATCCTTAGGGACAGTGGACAGTGCACAGGCCCTGAGTTCAAGACCCAGTACCAGCACAAAAATAAAATTTTATAAATTGTCAGACTTACCGTGGGAAAACTCTGTTCTGAAAAAACATGATTTATTGGTAAAATCAAAGCCAAATAGATGGCACTAAAATTGTGTTCTAAGGCATCACCTTGATTTACTTCATTGGTCTGAAACAGGAAAAAAATAAAGTTACAACAAATTACCATCTCTCTCCTGTTCTATGTTAAAACATACTGTGCCCTACCATGAAAATATATTTAAGAGATGTTGCATTCCTAACCTGTAGACCTGTAAATGTCGTTATACTGAAGTGAAGTGGATCTGAATATAATGGTGCCCTTAAAAAAGGAAAACTTAAAAAAGGGGCTGGGACTTAGGCCTAGTGATAAGAGTCCTTCCCTAGCATGCACAAAGACCCAAGTTGGATTCCTCAGTACTACATAAATAGAAAAAGCTGAAAGTGATGCTGTAGTTCAAGTAGTAGAGCTCTAGCCTTGAGAAAGCCCAAGGACAGTGCTCAGGCCCTGAATTCAAGCCACAAGACAGACAGACAGACGCACACACACGTGAAAACTGCCAGGTATAGTGATTCATCTCTGTAATCCTAGCTATTCAAAACGCTGCGACCTGAGGATCAGGTCTGAAGCAAATCCATTATCAAAATCCATGAGATTTTATCTCTAATAATCACCAACTTGAGCTATGGCTCAAGTAGTAGAGCAACAGCTTAGCATGAAAATGCTACAAGGCAACATTCAGGTTTTTTAGTTCACATCCCCCCTCCCACATACACAGACACACAAGGAAAACCTAAGTTTATATAAAAATCAGAAAGAGTTCAACAACCACCCCCCCAAAAAAACAAATAGGAATACAATATATATATATATAATATAATACATATTAATATATATCTTAAAAATAAACTCCTAGGCCTTGAGTTTGGCCTAGTGGTAGAGTGCTTGCCTAGCATGCACAAAGACCCGGGTTTGATTCCTTGGTACCACATACATAGAAAAAGTCCAAGGACAGTGCTCAGGCCCTGAGCTCAAGACAAGGACTGGCCCTCTCCCATCCCCCCAAAATAGATAAACTCCTAAACACTTCGGACAGCACTCCGGAGGTTCCTCAAATACCTAAACAAGGGCTTAGAGTGTAGTGGTAGAGTGCTTGCCTAGCATGCACAAAGACCTAGGTTTGATTCCTTGGTACCACATACATAGAAAAAAGCCGAAGTGTAACCATGGCTCAAGTTGTAGTGCTCCAGCCTTGAGAAAGCCCAAGGTCGGTGCTCAAGTAGGGAGTTCAAGCGCCAGAACTGGCGAAAACAAAACCAAAAAACTTCAACATTAGTCAGACACTGGTAGCTCAAGCTCAGGCCTATAATCCTAACTACTCAGGAGGCTGAGATCTGAGGATCACAGTTTAAAACCAGCCTGGCACCAAAGTCTGTAAGACTCATCTCCAATAAACCACCAGAAAACTGGAAGTGATGCTGTGGCCTCAAGTGGCAGAGAGGTAGCCTTGAGCTCAAGGACAGGCCCCACAACCAACCAAAAAAAAAAAAAAAGGAAGAAAAATTTAAACAGATTTTCCCTATGACCCAGCCATACCACTCAATCCTGGGCATCCACCCAGAACATCACTAACCTAAAGATACTTGCACATCCATGTTCATTGCTGTACTATTCACAAAAGCTCAAGCCCTATGATCCACAAAAAAAAAAAAAAAGAAGAGTAGCACAAAGGCAATGCCTATGTGCATCTGATCATACAAAATAATATTTATTGAAATGAACTTCAAGAAACAGAAACAAGAGATTTCTTTGTTGCTGAAAAAAAATATTCCTACTTGCATGCTAGTGGCTCTTGACTATAATCTTACTCTAGAAGGTTGAGATCAGAATCAAGCAAGGTCAAAGCAAGCCTGGAGAGAAAACCTGGTGAGATTCCATCTCAAAAATTACTAGTAAAGGCCAGGCAAGAGGGCTCATGCCTGTAATCCTAGCTACACAGGAAGCTGAGATCTGAGGATTGGCTCAAATGGTAGAGCATTAATTAGCCTTGAGGAAAACTCAGTCCCTGAGTTCAGTTCCCAGGACAGGCAAGGGGAAAAAAAAAACATAAAAACAGTAAAGGGCTAGGAGTATAGCCTAGCGATAAAGTGCTTGTCTAGCATGCACGGACTCAATTACAAAGTACCACATACTCAGAAAAAGCTGGACATGTGGCTCAAGTAGCAGAGCACTAACCTTGAGCAAAGTGTTCAAGAACAGTGCCCAGTCCCTGAGTTCAAACCTCAGGACTGGCAAAGAAAAAAGAGGAAAATGGAGGCTGGAAGTGTAAGCTAGTGGTAGAGTGCTTGCCTAGCATATACAAAACCCTGGGTTCGACTGTACAGTACCACATATCCAGAAAAAGCCAGAAGTGGTGCTGTGGCTTAAGTGATAGAATGCTAGCCTTGAGAAAGTCCAAAGACAGTGTGCCCAGGACTGGCAAAAGGCGGGGGAGGGGGTGGAAGCAGAGGCAGTAGCATGGTCTAGTGATACAGTGCTTAACATGCACAAAACCCTGGATTCAATTCTTTAGTACCACATATACAGAAAAGGTCAGATGTGGAACTGTGGCTCAAGTGGCAGAGCACTAGCCTTGAGCAAAAAAGGCATCCAAGTTCAAGCCCCAGGACTGGGGAAAAAAGGGAGGAAGAAAGGGGGAAAAAAGGAGGAACAATTTTATGTGGTAGAATTTCAGCCCAACAAGCAAGCCAAACAAATGACTGATCCTGAATTTCAAACCTCAATGTTGCTATCAAACGATTTCTGTTGCTTTCAATTCATCAGTTGGTGGCAATTTGCCCCTAGAATGTCTGGAAAACTAATGCTTAAAGTCTTAAAAGCAACTCCCAAAATATTTTACAACACTCCTGGTGTCCAAAAATAGGCAAGATTTCAGATGTATAAACTATTTTTCCTATAGAGTATCTTTTAATATTGTGCTTGTTATCTTCATGTGACGTCCATATAAGTTTATATGGATTCAGCTCAAAGAATATTTCCAAGAATATTGAACTTATGCTACATACCATCAACTCTGTCAGAAGTGGTCAACTCAGATTACTAACTTCAAATACTGAATAAATTGATGTTATCAAAAAAAAACTGATGTTATCATGACTTGACCACAAGAATATAATTGTAATTAGCAAGAAATGGTGGCACACATTTGTAACCTAAGTACTTAGGAAGAGGAGGCAGATGATTTTGAATTCATGGCTTAACCAGGACCACAGAGAATAACCCCCAACCTCCCCCCACCAAAAAAATAATGTTCCCTAACTTATATAATTATTAAGGACCCAAATGTCAGAGATGGAGCTCAGGGTAGGATGCATAGAAAGACCACATATAAGAAAAAGCTCATATAAACGCAAGGTGAGTGCATATGCACGCACACACACAAACACACACATATCTAAGTCAAGCCCTTTTATAAACTAACACTGGAGAAAACAGAGCGGCTCACTTTCTACTGAATTGCTGACAAATAAGACAGAAATGCAGTGAAACTATAAAAATATTCAATGATATCAAATCCAAGAACATTTATTAATTACACAAGGAAAAATTGTCTTCTCCTCATATTCAATCTTCTATTCAGTTTCTTACAAATGAAAACAAAAAAAAAAAAACCCTAAAATTCTAGGGGAAATGCGCAGCAGACTGCCATCATACCTGATTGATCAATTCAATTAATGGGGTAACTATAGTACTCCACATTCTCCAGAGATGCTCCTTGTTTTCCAGCTGCTTTGCATATTGGTTAATAACATTCAACACAGAATCACTGAAAGCTAGTGGTGATGTTGGACCTTGTAGCACACAGCCTACAAGGGTTTCCAAATTGAGGAAAAACCTAAACAAATTAAAAACCTATTAATAAATACTTTGTGCAGAAACATGTTAATTGCTCATTAATAAAATTCTAAAAGTAGCTGCAAGAAACAAATGATTTCCAACATCTGTTCTGAAATTTTGTTTTGGCAGTACAGAATTTAACTTACTAACACTTGATCAGTAAGTACCTTACCAACTAAGCCACATACTAGCCCTCTTTGCTTTTTTTCAAATAGTCCTACAGTTATTTCTTGAGTTGGCCTAGACAGTCATCCTCCTACTTATAACTGACCCACAGCTGGGATAATGGCATGTACCACCACAAAGCCCAGCTTTTCTGCTAAGATGTGATCTTACTAATAACTTTTTAGTAAAGCTGTCCTTAAAGTGGACAGTGTCCCCATATCTATCTTCTTGAATAGCTGTAATTACAAGTGTGGACAAATGAGCCAGATTTTGCTTTGAGATAATGGACAGACTATGTAAGATACAAATAGTTTATATATCTAGGCAGACCTAAAACTCACCATCCTCCTGCCTCTGCCTCAGTTAATTATTGGAATACCACCCTAGCAGGATTGATTTTTTTCTTTTTTCTTCTTTTGCCAGTCCTGGGGCTTGAACTCGGGGCCTAGGCACTGTCCTGGAGCTTTGTCAAGGATAGCTCTCTGCCACTTGAACCACAGCACCACTCCAGCTTTTTCTGTGTGTGGTACTGAGGAATCAAACTGAGGGCTACATACATGTTAGACAAGTGCTCTACTACTAAGCCACATTCCCACCAGACCAATACTTTTTTTTTTCCAGCTAAAAACAAAATAAAGGGCCAGGAGTTTAGCCTAGAGGTACAGTGCTTGCCTAGCATGCACAAAGACTCACGTTCGATTCCCTCATACATAGAAAAAGCCGGAAGTGGTGCTAAGGCTCAAGTGCTCTGAGCTCTGGCATTGAAAAAGTTAAGGACAGTGTTTAGGCAAAAAAAAAAAAAAAAAAAAGATACATTTGGAGCTGGGATGTAGCTCAGTGGCAAAGTGCAAGGTCCTGGGTACAATCCCCAGTCCCAAAAAAAAGACAAGGAAACAAAAAAAGTTAAAAGAAAAAAACAAAGATATGGTAGCTGGGCATTGATGGCTCACACCTGTAATCTTACTCACTAGGCTGCCAGAGCATCAAAGTCCATAAGATTCTTATCTCCAATTAACTACAAAAAGCTGCAAGTGGAACTGTAGTGCAAGTGGTACAGTGCTTGACTTGAGCACAAAGCTTAGGAATAATGCCTAAGCCTATAGTTCAAGCCCCAGGAACGGTAAGAACAAAAAAATTTCAATATCAAGTTTACATCAACATGAGCTACGTGACAAGACTCTCAAAAACCAAAAATTTTTGGTGGTACATGCTTATTAATACCAGTACTTGAAAGAATAAGAAGAAACAAATCAGAAATCAGCATAGGCTACATAGAGATGTATAGCTACATAAACAATTATATATATACATATGTGTGTGTATATATACATATGTGTGTATATATATAGATACATACACACAGAGAGACACTTGATTCTGAAAAACTTAAAATTTATGATATAAAAATAAAATGAATTTTATCCAATGGGGCATTGTTTCACAACAAAAACTATATAAAGTTTCAGGTTAAAGTTCAAGTTTACCTTTCATCTGCTATACCACATTCCAAAAGATTACTGTTGAAAAATAACTGAATTAAGAACAAAGCTGGAGTTCCCTGAAGAAAGGAAAAAAAATAATCTTCTCAATTACAAGAAATAATGTACTTGTTTTCTACAGTAATCTAAGAAATAGTGATCTTAATTTAGCATTATTTAAGATATTACTAGTTTATTGTCCATTAATTGCATGCAATACTGGGTATGATACTCCCTACTATCATCATGTACCATGGGTGGCTTAAAGTAAAAGGATTTGGAGGTCAAGGATAGGATGAGATATAGCAATACTCTAACTCCAAGAACAAACAAAAGAACACTAAATATAAACATCAACCAGTATGTTCTAACTATGCTACCTACATATCAAGGAATGTGTGATTCCAGAAACAAAGAACACTGACCTAAAGCCTCCTGGACTAATACATTACTACCATCATGCAAATAAGCATGTTTCGTATTAAGCTCATGTTCCTTATCTTACAATTTTTTTTTAACATTTAACAGCAATAGATATAAAACTTAGCTTTACTCAATTACTTAATCCAGAAAAAGAATTTTCATCTATAGATAGCACCATATTTCATTATTCACATTAAGCTACTACTTTTATATCATTTTTAACTTAGTCAACCTATCTTAACTGCAGTAAGTGTAGAATTTTAAAAATCCACCACATGCAATGAAGTAATTAAAAACCATGGAACAGATTTTGGGAGAAGGGGAGGGAAAGTTACCAATCTGATCATATCATTACATTTAAGATACTTGCATTAAGAATATCCATATTAGCAACCTGATATGCAGGTGAACCTAACACTTTCTGAGGAAGTTCTTTAATTGTAATTTCCATGAGGACCTAAAAAAAGTAAGACCAAAAGTTTTACAATAATCAGTCATTCTACTTAGCAAAATTCCACTAGTGTGAAATACTTTTAATAACTTAGCAAATTCTTACAAGTACTGCTCATTTCATGTAAATATATATTTGCTTGTATATATTTAAATAAGTTTTAGACATTCATTAGCAGACACAATTTTTTAAAAAACAATTTTTACACCAACATACAAATGCTATCATATGAATGTATACCATTTGTTTATTCAATCATTTTTAATGGATGCTAAAGATGTTTCTATTTTTTCTGCTGCTAAAAGAAATCCTGTATATACTCAATAATAACAGGAACAAGATGCAAACTAGAAGCTGGTCTAGAACTGCTAAGGCAGACTAAGCCTATACCATACTGTTCTCAATTAGCTTGCTATACTTGTCTTAATATAAAATCGAACCATACCCTAAAAATGACATAGCAAAATATGTTTTTACAGGTTTTGCTCTGAAACTCAATAGCATTTGTGTTTGACTCTTAGTCCTTTACATGTATCAACTCAAATATAACCGTTGCTATACTGATTCTTTTTTTTGGTCAGTCCTGGGACTTGAACTCTGGGCCTAGGCACTATCCCTGAGCTCTTCAGCTCAAGATTATAGTTCTACCACTATGAGCCACAGCACCACTTCTGGTTAATTGGACATAAGAGTCCTGTGAACTTCTGTGCCTGGGCTGGCTTCAAACTGTAATCCTCAGATCTCAGCTTCCTGAGTAGCTAGGATTACAGGCGTGAGCCACCAGTGTGCAGCTTTATACTGTTTCTTTACAAATGAATCAAATCAATTGCTCAAATTCATGTAACTGGGTAAAAACAATTCACCTCATCTGCTGTGCTATATTTCTAGTGCATTTGTCAGTCCATAAAGAAAACATTTAAAACTTATTTCATATTTAATTTATGGGACACTATTTCTTATCCCTATACATATTTACAAAATACATCTAAAGAAAGTATCTTAAATATATAGTTGGAAGCTGAGGGCCAATTCCTATAATCCTAGATAAGCAGAAGTATCCTGAGATCTGAGGATTACAGTTTGAGGCCAGTCCAGGCAAGAAAGTCTATGAGACTCTTACCTTCAATTACTACCAGAAAGTTAGAAGTGGTGCTGTGGCTCAAGTGGTACTGTACTAGCCTTTAGCAAAAAAAACCTCAAGGACAACACCCAAGCCCTGAGTTCTTGCACGAAAGAAAAATCTGCAGTGATTATGAAGTGATGCTATTTATTATAAAACTATGTTGCTAATTATTATATGAAAAGTCTGTCCCAATTCTAATCTCTGAAAATATCAACATAAACTCAATTTCAAAACATGACCTTTACAATCAATTTTCAGGTACACTTACTAGTGTTTTCGATGCAGGAAATACTTCTGACTTCACTATGCTTTCCAAAGATTTTAGTATTAGGGTTAAAACTTCAGAACCTGGTCTCTCCTTTTTGTTACCTGTCAAAAAGCAAAGGGAAGGGTATGGTTCTAAACATATTCATACAGGTGAGATGAAAATTTTCTTTCTAAAGATTATTTGGGCTGGGAGTTTGGCCAGTAGAGTGCTTGCCTAGCATGCATGAAGACCAGGGTTTGATTCCTCAGTAGCATATATACAGAAAAAGCCAGAAGTGGTATGGCTTAAGTGGTAGAGCTCTAGCTTTGAGAAAGCCCAAGCTCAGGCCCAGATCTCAAGACCAAGACTAGCAAAAAAAAAAAAAAAAAAAAGCAGAATTTTAATAAAGGAAGCAATTTAAAAATTCATTTGGAATAAAAGACCCTATATAGCCAAAACAGTCCTTAGCAGAAAGAACGGTGGAGAACTATAAATACCAAAATCCCAACTCTATTATACAGAGCTATAGTAATCAAAACAGCTTGGTACCAGCACAAGAATAGGCTTGAGGACCAATGGAATAGAACTAAAGACCCAGTAATCAACCCACAGACCTATGGCCATCTAATCTTTGATAAGGAAGCCAAAAAAATAGGATGGAAGAAAAACAACCTCTTCAACAAATGATGATGGCAGAACTGTTAAGCACCTGCAGAACACTAAAGTTGGATCCTTATATATCATCCTGCACCAGAATTAATTCCAAATGGATCAAAGACTTTGAGGTAAAAGCAGCAGATACCCTGAAAACTTTACAAGAAGGAGTAGAAGATACATTAGGTGTCTCCTTGTCACAGGTCGAAACTTTAAGACCCAGAAACAACAAATTAAACAAAGTATGAGCAAATGGGACTACATTAAACTGAAGAGCTTCTGTATGGCAAAGGACACAGCTAGCAAGATAAATAGAAAGCCCACAGAGTGGGATATTTTCACTAGCCATATAACAGACAAGCGCCTCGTTCTAAAATATACCTACAGCTCAAAAAATTGAATCTCTGAAAAACAAATCCTTTCAAAGAAACAACCATTCAATTAAAAGGTGGACTAAAGACTTAAAAAGACTTCTTTAAGAGGAAATAAGAATGGCCTATAACCAATGAAGAAAATCTCCACATCTCTGGCCATAAAAGAAATGCAAATCAAAACAACTTTGAGATTCTTCCTTACTCCAGTTAAAACAGCCATTGTCAAGAACTCTAGTAACAATAGATGCTGGTGGGGAGATACAGTCAGAAGGGAATGCTAGTACATTGTTGGTGGGAGTGTAAACTTTTTCAACCACTCTGGAAAGCAGTATGGCAATTCCTCAAAAGACTAAACATAGAACTCCCTTATGACCCAGCAATCCTACTCCTTGGCATCTACCCCAATGTCTACAAACAAGACCATACTAAAGCTACTAGAACAGTAACATTCACTGCAGCCTTATAATAGCTAACATATGGAACCAACCCAGATGCCCCTCAGTAGATGAATGGATCAAGAAGATATGGTATATTTACACCACGGAATTCTATGCTCCTATCAGAAAGATGACATTGCCCAATCATGAAGAAAAAAGACATGGAAAAAAATCATATTAAAAAAAAAAAGCCAGACCCAAAGGAACATAGCTCCATGGTTTCCCTCATTTGTAATAATTTGTACACATCTAGCAGAGGATCACAAAAACTCAAAAGCTATGTACATATGGTCATATAGGATGAAACTAAACAAAGTAAACTCTAGGATATGGAAACAAGAGGTTTATCTTAGTGACTTGTTCTCAATATATTATGTGCAATTATTTCTTTTCCCTTTTTTTCCTCTTATGGTTAATTTCATATGATTACTATATCTGACTTTGTTAACTGGTATATTGTATACATATTTATTTGTTTACTTGCAACAGGGAAGGGAGTAAAACAAGATGATTGGGAAAGGGTAAGAGTGAGGGAAAGGGGATCAAAAACATGAGAAGGGATAACAATGTAATGCACCCACTACTTAACAAATTTTACTGTAACCCCTCTCTCTGTACATTACCCCAACAATAATAAAAAAAAATCTTTACTAAGCCAATAAGCACTTTAAATTAGTATAAAAACACTGTAAAAAAATTTAAATTCAGCCAGGAGTGTGGCCTAGCTAATGGTAGAGTGCTTGCCTAGCATGTACGAAGACTTGTGTTTAATTCCTTGGTACCACATACATAGAAAAAACTGGAAGTGGTGCTGTGGCTCAAGTGGTAGAGCTCTAACCTTGAGGAAAGCCTAAGGACAATGCTCAGTCCCTGAGTTCAAGCCCCAAGATTGGCCAAAAAAAAGTGAAGTCCCTATAAAATTCAAAGATTTCAATTTCAGTGTAATAATGCTTACCTGACTCAGTCACAGACTTCACCAAGGTAATTAGCTCTTTCCAGATAGCATGGACCATTGCATCTATTAAACAAGGAAACAAGCACTTTCAACAAAGCTCTTCTTTTTCCTTTATAGTATTAAAAAATTGAGCAATACCTAACTGAATACACATACACACATATTCATCAAAGGGCCTTTTTTTTGGGGGGGGGGGGGGAACCAGTTGTGGGCTTGAGCTTAAGGCCTGAGCACTATCCTTGAGCTTTCTCAAGGCTACTGCTCTAGTACTTGAGCCACAGCACCACTGCTGGTGTTTTTTTTATGCATATGGTACTGCGGAATCAGGGCTTCATATATGCTTGGCAAGCACTCTACCACTAGGTCATACTTCTGGCCCCTGAATTTTGAAGAAAAGGAAAAAACAAAGACTTACAAGGGTATGTGACAACCAATCTAATGGGGAAAAGTGTTATTCATTCATCAACTAGGTTAAAGGAAAAAAAAAAAATCAGCCAAGCATTTAGTCACTCAGACCTATAATCAGGAGGCTATCTTGAGGATCATGGTTCAAAGCCAGATCAAGCAACAAAATCCATGACTCTGATTTCCAATTAGCCACTCAAAATTCCAGAGGTAGAAGTGTGGCTCAAATGGTAGACCTTGAACAAGAAAAAGCTCAGGGATAGCACCCAGGCCTTTAGTAATCTCATGTTATTATTACACAGATAAACTACTTCTTCAAATATTGATTTTTAAGAATAAAATTTCTAAGGCTCAGAACAAAATCTTAATGCAGATGGCTCTAGCCATAGAGCCTAGACAACAATCACAGCATTACCATTTATCATAAGTATATTGCTGGATACTGGTGGTTCATGTCAATAATACTAGCCAGGAGTCTGAGATCTAAGCATTTCGGTTCAAAGCCAGCCCGGGTAATAAAAGTCTGTGAGGCTTTATCTCCAATTAACCATTAGAAAAAAAATGTTTTTAAATAATAAAGCTAGGGCCGGGAGTTTGGCCTAGTGGTTAAGGTGCTTGCCTAGCATGCATGAGGACCCGGGTTCGATTCCTCGGTACCACATACATAGAAAAAAGCCGGAAGTGGTGCTGAGGCTCAAGTGGTAGAGCTCTAGCCTTGAGAAAGTCCAAGGACAGTGCTCAGGCCCTGAGCTCAAGCCCAGGACTGGCAAAAATAAATAAATAAAATAAATAAATAATAAAGCTGGAAGTGAAACTATAGCTCAAGTGGTAGAGCACCAGCCTTAAGTAAAAGAGGTCAGAGGCAACACTTAGACCTAGAATACAAGTCCCAGTACCAGCACAAAATAGTACATTACATACTTCTCTATACAACCCAGTCTCTCCATTTGTAAAATGGAGAAACACAAAAAATTGCTTCAAGAATTAAATAAATGATTTAAATTTTTTTGGTACTACTTAAGTATTTACTCTATCTTCTTCTAAAATAATTTTGAATATGATTCTCAGAATTATTACCTGAAGCATCTCTTCCAACTGCAACAAAACTATCATGAACAGCAGTGATGAGGATGTGTGCATGTTTGGAAAAAAAAGAAGGGCTGCTGATTAACGGATGTTCAAGTGGCTCTAAAAGGGAGAAAAATACAAAAGTTATATAAAACTAAAAAATTATGAAGTAAATTTATCAACTTACAAAATTTTAGATGGTCAGAATAAAAAGATTTCTACTTATACAGAATTACAACTGAGCTGTGGAGAAAATAAAGTTTCATCAAAAGTTGAGTTACGGGGACCAGGAGTTTGGCCTAGTGGTAGAGTGCTTGCCTACCATGCACGAAGACCCGGGTTCAATTCCTCGGTACCACATACATAGAAAAAAGCCAGAAGTGGTGCTGAGGCTCAGGTGGTAGAGCTCTAGCCTTGAGAAAGTCCAAGGACAGTGCTCAGGCCCTGAGCTCAAGCCCAGGACTGGCACCAAAAAAAAAAAAAAAAAGTGAGTTACAGGCACTCAAGGTCACTGACCTGATCTTAGAGATATACATCTATATAGACATAAAAATCTATGATGGCCTATATACTCTATAGACATAATGATATATAGACCAATATGTATCTAGGACATACAAACTCAGCTTAATTTTAATTTTGTTCTTAAATTTCTGTGCCAGTGATTGCATATAGAGATTCTATTCTTGAATACTTATTTGCTAAACTTGACATTTGAAACATGATGTAAAAAAAAAAAAAAATCAATGTTGGCCAGGGAAGTGGCTTGCACTTGTTATCCTAGCTATTCAGGAGGCTAAGAGCTGAGGACCAAGGTTCAAAGCCAGTCAAGGCACAAAAGGACCTGAGACTTATCTCCATTGAACCTCTAGAAAATGGGAAGTGGGGCCTTGATCAAGGGTAGGGTGGTAGCCTTGAACTGAAGAGCTCAGGGACAGCGCCCAGACTGAGTTCAAGCCCCATGACCTCCCCCCCAAAAAAAAGTGTTAAAATGTTTTAATGGAAAAAAAAAAGTGAGTTAATCTGAATTGTTACAGTAAAAACACTTTAAAAACACTTAAATACCTAAGTTCAAGACAAGTTTCTGTTGCTTAGCAAAACTCAACACTGCTGGACCCAACAAAAAGTGAAGCAACATTTCTAGTCCCAAAAGTTGAAGGGAAGATATTGCAGCCATTCCACTCGAATTTGAACTTGAGCTTGAGCGTGGAGTTGCAGGACCTCCGTAAGGAGAAGCACCTTTAAAGAGAAAAAACAAAAGTTATACAAGATTTTTTTCTGCTACCCAAATGCACTTATTTTCTCTTCAATAAACTATGCCTTAAAAGAGCTGCACACAGATGGCTCACACATGCTAGCTATTCAAGACAAAAATCTGAGGATTCTGATTTGAGGCCAATCTACACAAGAAAGTCCTTGGGACTCTCATCTCCAATAGACTGCCCAAAAAGCTGAAAGTAGAGGCATGCCTCAAGTAGTAAAGTATTGGTCTTGAGCAAAAAAGCTAGGGACAGATCTCAGGCCCAAAGTTCAAATCCCAGGACCAGCACACAAACACATAAAACAAAATACAATTCTAACTGAATAGGCTATTAATTCTTATGTTGAAAACTATTTTAATCTATAGATTTTCTGTTTGTGTGAGCTGGGACCTGCACCAAAAAAGGCTGGGGGGAGGGGGACACAAACCTGTAATCTGAGACAAACCTGTAGACTGAGGCAAGACAACTATAAATTTTAACCAAGCCTGAGCTACACAGGGAGATGATACCTTTCCCTTATTGTTGCTCTCAAAGGCATTCACTTAAAAAAAAAAAAAAAAAAAAAAAAAAACAAGGACATCTATCTCTTACCTTTGTGTACAGGAGTCATAGGAGTTAAATTTGGAGAGGTGAGTAAACGAGATGAACTGCTTCGAGGTGAAGCACTATTATCAATGATTGTACTCTGAATCAGGGGCACACAAACCTGTAAGGGCAAGAAAAGAGAAAATGTCTACTCATAATCTATCTAGACCTCCTGTTTCTAAAGTCTTCTATAATATAAATTTCTGAACATCCCTAATTAAAAATTTCTGAAAAGGTCCAAAAGCAAAAATTTCATGGGCAGTCAATGACACAGTAGAAAACTCTACATGTGACCAAAGGTCTGAAACAGTCTACATAGACACACACTTTTAAATATTGTAGCTGGGCTCATAACTGTAATCCTAGTTACTCAGGAGACCTGAGGAATGCAGTTCAAAGCCAGCAAGGGCAGGAAAGTGCATGAGACTCCTATGTCCTATTAACTACCAGAAAACTGGAAAGGAGCTGCGGCTGAAAGTGGGAGAACCCTAATCTTGAGTCAAAGAAGCTCAGAAACAGGATCCAGACCTAGAGGTTAAGCCCCAGGACAGGATCAAAAAAAAAATTTAAAGCACCCTAGTTGTGCTTTTCTGGGGCAGTACTGGCGTTTTACCCTCAGTGCCTAGCCTGGTGAGCAGATACTCTATTGCTAGATCAATGCTGCAATCCATGATTTATAAATAAATTACCCCATTACCAGTCATATCTAGATTCAATTCCAATTAAAATGCCAGACAACTAAATATCAGTCTATCAGAAACTTAGAATGCCAGAATTTGGAAAATTTGTTGATTCCAATTACACATTCATGTTTATTTTCAACAATTTCGTTTCACCAAGTTTACTGAAAGTAGATGTGTCTTTTTCCAAAACCCTGGCTCTATTCTAGGTCATTAGAGAATGTTCTCCACAGAAAATGCCAAATTCTGGGGCCAGGAGTTTGGTCTAGTGGTAGGGTACTTGCCTGGCATGCGCGAAGACCCAGATTCGATTCTTTGGTACCACATACATAGGAAAAAAGTGGTGCTGAGGCTCAAGCGGTAGAGCTCTAGCCTTGAGAAAATCCAAGGACAGTGCTCCGCCCAGAGCTCAAGCCCAGACCTGCCCCCCCCCCCCCCAAAAAAAAATCTAAAACAGAAAATGCCAAGTTCTGAGCTACAAAGAAAAGCTCTTAGCCAGGCACTGGTGGTACACACCAGCAATGCTAGCTACTCAGAAGGTTGAGTAAGGACTGTGGTTTAAAGCCAGCCCAAGCAGAAATGTCTGGGAGACTCTTGTCTCCAATTAGCCACCAAAAAGCCAGAAGTGGATCTATGACAAGTGGTAGAGCATTAGCCTTGAGGGAAAAAAAGCTCAGAAACAACATCCTAACTCCAGGACTAGTACTTTAAAAAAATTTAAAGTAAAAAACACAAAAAAACCTCTTTCGGTTCTCTTGGAGTCTGTGGTCTATTAACATAAAAATATAACACAAGACTTATATTAGAATTTAAGAATTAAAGCAACAATGAACAATTACCTGTTCAAAATTTGCAGGGAGGTATGGTCCAAGTCTCATCAGTAAGTACCACCAGACTTCTAGTTTTGTTAATGCTAGTGATTCTGTTTTCACATGGATCGAACTCAAAGGCTGCATTAACAACTTGAGTCGTTTTGCACTACATAATATGTCTTTAAAAAAAAAGACATGTAAAAAGTCAAAGTTAATATTTAAATTTTTTAAATGAGCTACTTAAGTCTTTCTTCTTTACCACAGAACAAATTTTTTTAAAAAAAATTCATCAAAGCCAGGGCCCAGTAGCTCATGCCTGTAAATCTAGCTACTCAGGAGGCTGAGATCCGAGGATCAAAGCCAGCCCAAGCACAGAAGTCGATGAGACTCTTATCTCCAATTAACCACCAGAAAATTGGAAGTGGCACTATGGCTCAAGTGGTAGAGCAATAGCCTTCAGCTGAAAAGTCAGGGAAAGCGCCCAGGCCCAGAGTTCAACCAAAAAAAAAAAAAAGGAAATTATTCAGATTGTTCGTGTTCTACTCCAACTTTTCATTTTGACAGTTGGACCAAACACCTCAATAGGAACTGGTAATATTCATTAGATGATCATAAAAATCATCCTGGTACGATGCTTTTCCAAACAGGTGATGTATGGCAATATAATATTGCTTGTTGTTAAAAATGGAGTAATGCTGAATTCTAGTGGCTTGATGAATCCAAGGATAATAACAAGCTTCCTCTCAGAAACAGCAAAACATGGCTGCAAATGTAGCATAGTTGTAGAGTGCTTGCCTAGCACACATGAGGCTCTGCATTCAATTATTCAGCACTACTTAAAAAGAAGGAAGTAGTGCAGTGCTGAAAGTGGTAAAGTGCTATCCTTGAGCAAAAGAAGCTCAAGGACAGTACCCAGCCTGAGTTCAAGCCCAGGACTGGCAAAAAAATAAAATAGTAACAGAACATTTTACAGTCTGTCAAAAAGTATTATCATATAGCTTAAAAGTCTAAATGCATTGATTTACATTCAGAGCTATTCTGCCTTAATAATCAGGTTGTCCAAGTTCAGTATACAAATGAGATCTAATTCTTTGAATAAAATACTTAAGCCAGATATGTACCATGTGAATGGAACCACAATAAATAAAATTAAGACAAATTCTGTGCTCAAGTATCCTGTCACAAAAACTAGAAAAAGATTTGGAGACATCAGTCAAAACATTAAGTTTAGTGGAATACCTCTCATCAGAAAAAAAGCCTTACCTGGTATCACAAACTTCTGAGTTCAATCCATACCACAAAAAAGCAAGCAAAAACAACTCAAGTCACCTTATAATCACAAGTCCTAACCAGGTGCTTGTGCTCACACCTGTAATCCTAGCTACTCAGGAGGATGAGATCTGAGGATTGCAATTCAGAGCCAACCGGAGCATTCCAATTAACCACCAAAAAAACAGAAGTGGTGCTGTGGCTCAAGTGGTAGAGGGATAGCCTCAAGCTAAAGAGGTCCGGGACATCACCCAGGCCCAGAGTTCGAGCCCCATGATCAACCCCCATTCCCTCCCACCCCCAAAAAACCCCACAAGTCTTCAAGCCAGGATACATTTTGAACTTCTATTCGTGCAAAAAGCTCCACTAAATAGCCTATCATGGAATAGGATGTCTCCTTTAATTAAAAAAATACTCGATTTTACTCAGATCAGTGATGGATCTTTAAATCTTTGACCTCTTTCTAATCCACCATATAGACATCCTATCCAATGTAATTTAAATTGATGTACAGAAGTGGTTGTTTTGAATTTCTTGTATCTCAGGCCGGCCTTAACCTAGGATCCTCTTGCTATCTGGCTGCCTAGATTACCTACATGTGTCACCATGCTCAGACTGTCTGATTCTTAAATGATTGCTTTAAGTCTCTTATAGCCCAAGGGCGCCTTAAACTGGCAATCTTCTTGCTTTCTGAGGCATAAACAGAAAACAAAAATGAGTATTAACTAAGCTACCTAAAGGGAGAATCATATTCCAAGCATGGTGGCAGTCAGACATCAGAAGCAAGAAGATCCGAGTAAAACTTAACTTGTTCAGAGATACTGAAAAAATAACATTCCTAAACTATTGTTACTTCTATTTTACATTGTTTCACATCTTCCACTGGCTTTAAGTACCCTGGTATACCTCTTAGCTTTTCTAAAATAGTTACAATACTTCTCAGGTTTATTGTTTGTAAGGTATGCAACAAATGTTCAACTTAGTGTAGAAAGTCACAAATGGTATTTTTCCATTTTTGACATAAAAACTTTTTTTTGGGGGGGTGAGGGTAGAGAGAAGGCGAATTGTAGTAATTAAATATAGCCTCACCTTTGCTAGGCCAGGGCTCAGAAAAAAAAAAAAAAGTAGGGGCGGGAATGTGGTCTGGTGGTAGAGTACATACACAGAAAAAGCCAGAAGTGATGCTGTGGCTCAAGTGATAAGAGTGCTAGCCTTGAGAAATCCCAAGCAAGACCAAGACTGGCAAAAAAAAAAAAAAAGGTACTAGTAAGTTTCAGATGTCTCTTCCCAGACTCTTTTGTATCCCATTAAGCACCAAACTGGCTCCAAGTGGTAGAATGCAAGCCTTAAGCAAAAGAGCTCAGCAATAGCACCTTTGCCCTGAGTTCAAGCCCCAGTAATAGTACAAATAAAATTCTATCTTCACTACAGATACTGTTTGCTTAACAAAAGCCAATAAAGTTAAGTTTCAGTATAAACTCCAAAGCTTCAATGTTTAACCTTGCCTAAGAGCAAAATAAACAAAACTATACATACCTGGGTTTAAAGCAAAATTATCTATTAAGCTCTTCCAAGCAATAAAAGCAATTTTTTTAACCATGGGGGTTCCACTACGAAATCCCAGTTCTTCCAGCTGTAATAATGAATTGATGAAACTCCCACTTCGATGCAGGGTCTAAATAATGAGGGAAAAAAAATTAAAGTTACATTTCTGCTTGAAATAAAATAAAGGAACTATCTTCATTAATTGACCTACTCACTTATGTGCTTAGGAATTCATAATCTCACACATGAGACAAAATACACATTTCCTACTAAACAAACCTGTTACCAAAGATGCTCAGAATCTTAGGAATCTGAATTAAGAAATTATTATGTTTAGATGTGATGACGTATACCTGTAAATCAGCACTTTGGAGGCCAAGGCAGGAGGATCTTGGAGACCATCGCAACAAAACAAAACAAAACAAAAAAAAAACGCGAAACTCCTTAGTAGTACTAGGATTTCAACTCAGGGACTCACACTTTCTATGTACACATTCTACCATCCGAATGAGTCTAAAAAGAGACTTTTTATACCTAGACTTAAATTCGGGGCCCCACAGTTCTTAGGCAGGCACTCTACCACTAGGGCCAATCCGCTGGCTAGTTCTTGTGCTATTTTCAAGAAGAGTCTCACTGTATGCCTGAATATCGAGGACAATAGCCACATGCCACCCCAACCACCCACACTGGTCAAGATGGTGATTATAGAGAAGTCTTTGCCTTTGCTGACCATGAACTGCCATTACTCTATTTTTGCCTCTCAAGTAGCTAGAATTACAGGCATGAGCTACCAAACTCCACTAAATTTTGAGTTCTACAAACGAAAGCTTAAGTTCATAAAACATTAAAAAAAAAAAAGCCATAAAGGAATATACAATTAAAAAAAAAGTCTACAGAGAAAATATGGAAGATTAGATAAATTCCAAGTTTTATCAATTTAAGATCAAGGAAATACAGGTTGAGTATGCATTTTCATCTTGTAAGGAGAATTTTCTTTTTTTCTTTTTTTTTTTTTTGCCAGTCCTGGGCTTGAGCTCAGGGCCTGAGCACTGTCCTTGGACCTTCTCAAGGCTAGAGCTGTACCACTTGAGCCTCAGCACCACTTCCAGCTTTTTTTCTATGTACGTGGTACCGAGGAATCGAACCCGGGTCTTCATGCATGCTAGGCAAGCACTTTAACCACTAGGCCAAACTCCCGGCCCATAAGGATAATTTTATACATTATTTTCACTGTTAGATTTTGACTAAAATTCAACATAAAGTCGGTCATAGAATTTTTCACTTAGGGGCCAGGAGTTTGGCCTAGTGGTAGAGTGCTTGCTCAACATGCATTAAGACCTAGGTTCGATTCCTCTGTACCACATACATAGGAAAAAAAACAGGGAAGTGGTGCTGTGGCTCAAGTGGTAGAGATCTAGCTTTGAGAAAGTTCAAGGACAGTGCTCAGGCCCTGAGGTCAAGACAGCAAAAAAAGAATTTTTACCTAGTATATCAAGGGAGAAAACAAGTTTTAGATATTGAGCCTGGCACTGGTGGCTCATGCCTGTCTATAGTAGCTACACAGGAGACTGAGATCCAGAAGGTAGCAATCCTAAGCCAGTCTATGCAAAAAAGTCCAGTAAGCTCCATACCCAAAATAACCAGCAAAAAGGAGAGCTAGGGTGGATGAGGCTCAAGTGACACTATCAGCCATGCAAATATGGGAGGCCAAAGTTCAAACTGGTACTGGCAAAAAAAAAAAAGTGCTTTGAATTCTAGAGGATTTTCAGGTAAGATGCTCAACCTGTATCTGTATGAAAAAAATAAGCAAAAATTTTTAGAAGGACTACAAGAGATGGAAAATTCTGAAATTAAATCCTTTCAGGTGGCTCAAACTGGCATGAAAATTGTCTGACAGACCATCAATGAAAAAGAAATTAAATTATATTTGCTAACATCAGGTAACTTCCAAATACTGTGTATGATTACAATGGAAATATCTAACAAAAAGGTAATAAAGTATAAATGAAAGACAAGAAAACTACATATCCAGAGCAAAGAATTATATAAACAGTCCTACATCAAGCAATAAAGCACATGTAACATTTTTTTTAACCTTTCCAAGACAGGGTTTTATTATATAATCCAGGCTAGCCTCAAACTTGCAATTCACCTGCTTTGCTTCCCCAGTGCTGAGATTACAAATGTTCACCACCATGTTTGGCTAATTATATAGTATCTAAAATGACAACAAAAAGGCTTAGAATATCAGAATCCTTAAGAAATCTATTGAAGCTAATAAATTTAGTAACTACAAAGATCAAATCAGTCTTATGCATAAATGCAAGTAATAAACAATCTGAATAGCATATTAGCAAAGCAATTTAATTTACCTAGCACCTAAAAAGTGTGTATCAATGATAAAGAATTGGTTGTCATGCAAATTTAAGAGTGTACTTACACAAACTTAGATGGAATAGCCTTCCATACACCTAGTCTACAGGGTGTATATATGGTATAGCTTATTGCCCCTAGGGCCAAGGTGAACAAAACACAAGATTAAGTCAATCACAAGAGAAGATGAAGCAACTAATACACATGATAAAAGTGAGATGCATTACTCTGAATTAACAGTATATTATTTTACAGTAAATGTCTTTATCCTTAGAGTACACTGTAAAACATATACATTAAGCAGTTAATGTTGCTTATTATGATCCTTTATGTATATACAAAATTATACTGTTATACGACTGGCAGTGCAGTTTGCTAACAAGATCACTACCAATACTGGAATAATAAAACTTCAAGACACTACACACAGCAAGTATACGTGCGGTCCTGGATTCAAATCTGGAAGTATAAAGAAAGAAAGAAAATAGAAAGTTATGAAGATAAGTGGGCCAAAAGACAAAGTCCACTGAGACTCTTCTCTCCAATAACAAGCAAAAAAGCCAGAAATGGAAGTGTGACTCAAGTAGTGGTATAACAGAAAAAAAGCTAAGCAAAAGCACAAAGCCCTGAGCTTAAGTACAAGTATCAATAAGGGGAAGAGGGAGGGAAGCCAGGCACTAACAGCTTCTGCTTTGCAATCCTAGCAACTCAGGAGACAAAGATTTTGAGGACTGACTTTCAAAGCCAGCCCAGAAAAGTGCATGGGACTCTATCTCCTGTTAGCTACCAACAGCAGGAAATGGAGTAGTAATTTGAGTAGATCACTAGCCTTGAGAAAAAAAGCTGAGGGTGGCAAACAGGCCCTTAGTTTAAGACCGGCACCAAAAAAATAAATAAAAATAAAATAAAATCATACAAATTACCAGTGCAATCTCTATCAAGATTCCATCAACTGGCCAGATGACAGTGGCTCCTGACTGTAAACCTACTTACTCAGGAGCAGTTCAAATGTGGCCTGAGCAGGAGAGTTCATGAGACTCCAAATCTCCAATTAATTACCAAAAAACTGTAAGTGGAACCATGGCTCACGTAGGTAGGGCACAAGACTTGGTCACAAAAGCTAATGGACAGTGAGTACCCAGGCCAAGTTCAAGTACTGATACAGGCACAAAATTCCACAACCTTTTTCAGACCAAAAAAAAAAAAAGAACAGTAGTAATGACCAACAAGTTTATAGATCAAGGGAATAGAGCTCAGAAAAAAATCCCTGCATACACATTCAAGTATCTCTGACAAGGGTCCAGAACTATATTGAACTGTGAAAAGCCTTTTCAACAAATGGTGCTAATAAGGCTGGTAGCTCATGTCTGTATCATAGCTACTCAGGAGGCTAGAATCTGAGGATCTCAGTTTTAAGCCAGACAGGGCAGAAAAGTTCAAGACTATTATTTCCAATTAACCAACAAAAAGCTGAGTGAAAATGTGGGTTCATGGCAGAGCATTATCCTTCAGCAAAAAAACAGAATACAAGGCTCTAATACAAGTACACGTACACGTACACACACACACACACAACAGAATGAATATAGAACCTGATACAAGACTTTTTTTTTTGGCCAGTCCTGGGGCTTCCTCAAGACTAGAGCTCCACTACTTGAGTTACAGCATCACATCTCGTTTTTTCTAGGTATGTGGTACCTAGGAATGGAACCCTGGTCTTCATGAATGCTAGGCAAGCATTCTACCACTAATCAAAATTCCTGGACCTGTAAAACATTTTTAGTGTGGTACTCAGGGGATGGAAGGTATCCATGAGCGTTTTTTCTCCTCAAGGCTAGCACTCTACCAACTTGAACCACAGCTCTATTTACAATAAATCTCAAGGACTTTCCTTCCCAGGCAGGGAGGCTGGCATCCAACTGTGATCCTCAGATCTTAGCCTTCTGAGTAGCTAGGATTACAGGCAAGAGACATTGCAGTACAGCTTACACAAACTTAATACATAAAAATAACTTGTGGGGGCTGGGAGTTTGGCCTAGTGGTAGAGTGCTTGCCTAGCATGCACGAAGCCCAGGTTCAATTCCTAGGTACCACATATATAGAAAAAAAGCCACAAGTGGTGCTGAGACTCAAGTGGTAGAGCTCTAGCCTTGAGAAAGTCCAAGGACAGTGCTCAGATCCTGAGCTCAAACCCAGGACTGGCAAAAAATAAATAAAAATTAACTTGTGGATGTGAGGGGGAAAACTAAGAGCAAGAAGAGGGGTGACACTGTCCAAAATGAAATGTACTCCTTACCTAATTTATGCAATTATAATCCTTCTATACCTCACCTTTATAATAATTTTTTATTTTGTAATTCCTGGATTTAGGGACAGCTGCATGAATATGCCGTAATAGCAGACAACTAAAACGTCTATTTTACTTCACAAAACTGTGGATACAGTATAGTTTAATGGTAGAACACGTGCTTAACATTTTGTAGGACCCTGGGTTTGATCTTACCTCCAACCCCCAAAAAGTTTGTTCAGAGAACATTATCAATAAATCAAGAAGACATACTAAGCCAAGTTCTAATCATACCTCAAAGCCAGATGTGAGATTACTTTTCCAATTGACCGGGCAAGAATGCCCGCTTGGACATGTGGCAAAGCACCAAATAGGAAAAAGCCCAGAGGCCTTGAGAGCAAACTCCAGTACCAGCACCCATTCCCCCGTCTCCAAATAAAGCAGGGAAATGGTGGCTCATTCCTATAATCCTACTCCAGAGGCAGAGATATGAGGATCCCAGCTTGAAGCCAGCCCAAGCAGAGAGAAGAATCTCAAACAGGCATTGTACCCAAACACTAACCATGAGCAAAAAAGCTAAGGGAAGATCACCCTGGCCCTGAGTTCCAAATCCCAGTGCTGGTTTATTAAAAGAAAAACCTGCTGGGAGGTGGCTAATGCCTGTAATCCTAACTACTCTGGGGGGTGAGATCTGAAGATCGTGGTTTAAAGCCAGCCAGGGCACTAAGCACATGAGACTCTTATCTCCAATCTATCACTAGAAAACAGGAAGTGGGACTCCAGGGGTAGGGTAGTAGCCTTGAGCTGACGAGCTCAGGGACAGTGTCCATGCCCAGAGTTCAAGCCCCACGACTAACAAAAAAACACCACTACCAAAAAAAAAAAAAGAAAGAAAGAAAAATCTGCCAGGTACCAGTTGTTCATACCTGTAATCCTAGCTATTGAGGAGGCTGCGATCTGAGATTCAAGGTTCAAAGCTAGCACAAGCAGAAAAATCTGTGAGACTCTTTAATCACAGAAAAAGCCAGAAGTAGTGCTAAGAGTGTTAAGAGTGCTAGCCTTGAGCCAAAGGAGCCAACTGATAGTGTCCAGGCCCAGAGTTCAAGCCCCAGGACTGGCAATGAAAAAAATAAGGCCAGGTGCTGGTGGCTCACACCTATAATCCTAGCTACTCAGGAGGCTGAAGATCACAGTTCAAAACCAGCCTGAGCACAAAAGGTCCTAGAGACTCTTATCTCCCAATTACCACTCGAAAATGAGAAGGGATGCTTTGGCTCAAAGTGGTAGAGTACTAGCCTTGAGCTGAAGAGCTCAGGGACAGCGCCCAGGCCCGGAGTTCAAGCCCCACCACCACCACCAACAAAAAAATTGTAACACACATAGGGCAAAAGATTAACATATGGACTATATTATGGACCACAATAAAAACCCAATTCAAAAATGGGTAAAATTGGGGCTGGGAGTTTGGCCTAGTAGTAGAGTGCTTGCCTAGCATGCACCAAGACCTGGGTTGGACTCCTCGTTACCACATACATAGAAAAAGCCAGAAATGGCGCTGTAGCTCAAGTGGCAGAGCTCTAGAAAACCCAGAGGGCCCTCAGACCCTGAGTCCAAGCCCTGAGACAACAACAAAGGGGTAAGTGGGATAAAACAATTTGTTATATTGCGGACTGCTTTAAAGCTTGAGATAGTCTGTGCCTATAACTTCACCTGTAACCCAGCTACACAGTTGGCTGAATTCTGAAGATTGCATTTTAAAGCTAGTTGGGCAGAAGGCAAGAAGTCTCTAAAACTCCAATTAACATGTAATCACCAATCAACAACCAAAAAAAAAAAAAAAAAATTCAGATTGTGTGAGGAAGCTTAAGCAGAAAAGCTAAAGGACAGAGAGCCCAGACCCTCAAGGGAAAATACCACACAATCTTTTTTTTCTGTGCTGTGTAAGTAGTTAAAATGTTATCACATGTAAAGACTCCGATTCTATCTCTTAAAAAGAAAAAAAAGGGGCCGGGAGTTTGGCCTAGTGGTAGAGTGCTTGCCTAGCATGCATTAAGACCAGGGTTCAATTCCTCGGTACCACATACATAGAAAAAAAGCCAGAAATGGTGCTGAGGCTCAAGTGGTAGAGCTCTATCTAACCTTGAGAAAATCCAAGGACAGTGCTCAGGCCAGAGTTCAAGCCCAGGACTGGCAAAAAAAAAAAAAAAAAGTAATCACATGTGCTTTCTGACAATATAGATACCAGAAAAGAAAAAAGTAAGTGGAAAGCCAGGCACAGGTGGCTCATGCCTGTAATCCTAGCTACTGAGGAGGCTGAGATCTGAGGATCATAGTTCAAAGCCTGCTCATGCATTAAAGTCCATGAGACTCTTAATCTCCAATTAACCTCTAAGAAACAGGAAGTGGTGCTATTGTTTAAAGAGCAGGGTGGTAACCTTGAGCTGAAGAGTTCAGGGGCAGCACCCAGGCCCAAAGTTCAAGCCCCACAACCAACCAAAACAAAAAAAAAAGTGAATGAAGAACTTGGGACATTTCCTTGGATAACATAAAACAAATGGTCAGACTGCATGAAAAATTAACATTAGAATAGTAATCTAAAACTGAACTTCACATTAATTAGGATGACTACTACTAAATAAATGGTAAGGATGTTAAGTTGGGTCCTTAGTGCATTATGGGTACAAATATCATAATAATGCTGCTATAGATTATTTAGTAGTTTTTTAAAAAGTGAAACCCAGAATTTACCATATAGATGGCCCCATCAGTCTACTAAGCATAAATGCAAAAACTCAAGACTCTAAAAACACATTCCCATACCTATGATTACAGTCATATTCACAATAGTAAAAAGAAAGCCCAGACATCCATCAAGATGAACAAAACAATAAAAACCAGTGCAGTATTATTCAATCACTGGAAGCTTTAATATATGCTTACATGGATCTTGACACTATTATACTTAATAAATAAGCTATACAGAAAGGGCCAATGTCATGATTCCAGTTACATAAGGAAATAAGCAAATTCATACAGAAAGTACAACAGCTGTTTAACGATGAGGACTGAGTTATTGCTTTAAGAAAGTGGTAAGCAATGTCCAGCCTATGGGCATTGCTTGGGATGGGATAGGTTGCTTCGCATAGGCCCATTACTTATTCCGAATGGCTCATGAATGGAATTATAAAATATTCATATGGCACCTTGGCAGAGAAAGCTCCCAAGTGCTGGCACTAAAGGGGTAGTTTTTATCAGAGATGAAGAGAATGGTTTGGGTACAGACAGCAATGATGTTTATACAACATATTTAATACTATACCCTCCCTCAAAACTGGCTTATAGTTACACTTGATTTTTCACTGCTCACTTCACATTCTATTAAATGACCTCAAAAACTGAATTAGCAAATACTGGCCATCTATACAAAATACTATTGTGTTTATTTGATCTCTTGTTAACTGCTTAATAGACAGCCTTTTTTCATGGTCCTCTCCAAAGACACTGTACTGAATACAGGTTAATTTTCTACCATTGATCTAAAAGCCAACAGCACACTGTAAATTCTGTCACAACAAAGCTTATTTAACACACATTCTACACAGGCAAATCACAGCCTTCCTGTACTTAAGAACACTTTCTAGGGCTGCTTAAGAACACTGGCTCAGGGCAGAGTGCTTGCCTAGCATGTATGAAGTTCAATTCCATGTAAACAGAAAAAGTCAGAAGTGGTAGAGTGCTAGCCTTTAGCAAAAGAAGCTCAAAGACATTGTTCAGGCCCTGAATTCAAGCCCCAGGACTGGCAAAAAACCAAAATAATCAACAACAAAAAAAAACACTATCTAGACAACATCCAGCCTGGTACTTAAAGAACTTTTAATAGGCAAGTGACTAAAACCAATCACAGTATCATCTGAAACTACAAAGACCATGAAAGAAACCTGTTTAAGGTATATGAAAGCTAAAACAAAAAGTATAATATTGCTGAACATTCAGCTGAGAACATATGCTTCTGAGTGACTAAAATTCTTTGCTGCTGTTTATCTATACATGATGTAAAAGCAACACAAGGACTAATACAGTATTAACACTTCAGTAGCTACAATCAGCCGGTAAGACAAAAATAATGGAAATAGAGGAGGTAGGAGGGAAAGTAGGAGAAAAACGTGAGAAGGGGTATCAATATTCAAGAAGTAATGTACCTGCTACCTGACAAATGTAACTGTAATCCCTCTATACAATACCCCAGCAATAAGATATAATAAAAAAAAAATGGTACTAATGGCAATAACCCAACTCAGATTAAACCAAGAAATTGTCAGACTCTGGGAAAGACAAACAGGATCTTGGAGGGATACTAGTGAGGAGGGATAGGTCAAAGATACAAAGAATATGGTTGAAGTAGATTGCCAGCATGAAAACAACAAAAATCTAGAAACAGAAAAAAAGGGAGAATGATAGAGGGAGTAACACTGGAATACACTACATGACCAAAAACCCTTCTTGTACAACTAATGTATAGTTATATCACTTACCTTTCCAAGAAGTTTGACAAACAAAGGCCATAATTTTAATACATAGGTCTCATTTTTGTTCATAAATAGTTTTTGGAGTTCTGAGATCAATTTCTGTAAACAAAAATAAGGTATTTTACTACATAGTATCTTCATTCTCAGCCAAACAGCCTTTATCCCAAATTAAATAAGCAGGTGTCAGTGGTTTACATCTATAATCCTAACATAATCTTAACTACTTAGTACATTGAGATCTGGAGGATCACAATTCAAAGCCAGCCCAGGCAGAAAAGCCCATGAGATTCCATCTCCAATTACTAGCAAAATTACTGGACAGATAGGTCATCTTAGCCATGAGCTTTAGCTTGAGTGAGAGCGTAAGGACTCAGGTTAGATCCAGTACCAACTAGCACACACACAGCAACAATACCTAGACTGTACTAGTACATTAATGTGCTCACTTTCTAGTTCTAACCATAAAGCCATTCATCAGTATAGATTTTCTGTAGGGGGAAAAAAACTTCTGAATATAAACTCAGAGCCATTCCTTCTGCACTCAAGATTTTCTCACCAAGAATGAATTTTTGAACTTACCCTCCCAACTTCGTCATTAAGGGCACTTGCCATATACATCCTTAAGCTCAGATGACCTAATTTTTACCTTCCATGTCCACCTCACTATTCCTTCTGATGAAACAATCTATCTCAAGAGTAGGGAATTTTTTGCTGCGAAGGCCCATCTGAGTTTCCAACATCCTCCTTGGGGGTCTAGATTTTTGGCTCACACCCAAAATTCTAGCTTACTCGGGAGGCTGAAATCTAAAGATTGCAGCTTGAAGGTAGGGAGGAAAATCAGTGGGACTCTTATCTAATTGGAGATAATCACTATCAAGTTGGAAATGGAGCTGGGGGTTCAAGTGGTAGAGCTCTAGTCTTGAGCAAAAAAAAAAAAAGAAGAAGCAAAAGCAAAACCTTAGGGATGATAACCAAGTCCTGCACACCTACACACACAAGAAAAACCTCTTAGATTTCTTTTTGGTCAGTCAGTGCTCTTGAATTCTGGGCCTGGGCACTGTCCCTGAGCTGTTCAGCTTAAGGATACCCCTTGAGCCACAGCGCCACTTCATATTTTAGTGGTTAGAGGGAAGAGTTGCCACTTCCTTTTCTAGTGTTGGAGGTTGAGAGTCTTGAGGACTTTCAGGCCTGACTTTGAACTTAGCCTCCCAGGTAGACAGGATTATAGGCATGAGCCACAGGAAGCTGCCTAGCCTTTAGAGATTTCTTTTTCTTTTTTCCCAGTCCAGTGGCTTGTACTCAGGGTCTGAGCACTATCCTTGGGCTTTTCAAGGCCCAGGGCTCTTAACACTTCAGGCACAGCACCACTTCAAACTTCTTCTGTGTATGTGGTACTAAGGAATCAAACCCTGGTCTTTGTGCATGCTAGGCAAGCAATCTACCACTAAGCCAAACTCCCAGACCCTTCTGAGATTTCTTAAAGTTCTGCCTGTGGTTGGTTCCCTTCATAGACCAGACCAAGTGACTCACAGGACCTGTGAGACAGATGATCCACATACCTACTCCACTCTGTCTTGTCTGTGTTATACTTCAGTATACCTTCTTTACTTACACTAGAAAATAAGCCCAGTCTTCGGTTTGCTACTACAATCTAAGTACCCAGAACAATGTACTTCATGTAACAAGATAAAGAAAAGCCTATTAAAGGAACAAAGCCCAGTATATCTCAGACCTGAAGCAATGTAACTAGGAAACTATTGCAACCAGATGGACTTATCTACTGATATTATACAACCCTAATAGCACTGAATGAGTTACAAGTCTTTTTCAGAAACAATCCTATCTATATTCACCATCTACTGGACATGTGAAAACTGCAGTAAAAGTGAATTTAAAGAAATCCATTTATACAAAGTCGTTCTTTACTTTTAAAAGCCTGGGGCTCAAACCCAGTGTATCATCTTTACTATGTACATGTTTAATCACCCCAAATCTTCATTTTAATTCCAAGCTAAACTCCCCTATTACAGCTGACTGCTCCAGTGAGCTGAGAGTCAATTTGAAGCGTTATACAGTCCACTCTAATGTGGCAGATAATTTGTACATAATGCAGTACTTACGGTAGTCATAAGCTGCTCTGTAATAGATGCTATTTCTTGTTGTTTCTGAAGCAACAGTGGCATTCCCATCTCTAAAGCAGTAGCTCCCCGTAAATGGATCCTCTGTGCTGAATGAACTAATAATGGGATGACCAATTTTGCCCACCTCACTGATTCTTCTCCCATTTGAACTGGTGCTTGTTCTATTAGCCTAAAATAGAAAATTCAGTGACTAAATTAGTTTGATCTAACTTTCAAATTAAACAACAGGGGCCAGGAGTTTGCCTAGTGGTAAGAGTGCTTGCCTAGCATGCACAAAGACTGAGATCTGAGGATCAAGGTTCACAGCCAGCCCAGAAACAAAAGGACCTAAGACTCTTATCTCCAATTAACCTCTAGAAAAAGGGATGTGGGGCTGTGGCTCAAGAATAGGGTGGCAACCTTGAGCTAAAGAGTTCAGGGACAGTGCCCAAGCTGAGTTCAAGCGCCATGACCCACCAAAAAAAAAAAAAAAAAAAAAAAAAGCCAGAAGTGTGCTGTGGCTCAAGTGGTAGCATACTGTCCTTGAACAAAAAGTACAGGGACCGTAGCCACAGAGTTCAAGCCCCAGGACAAGAAAAATAAATGAAAAATAAAAAAAACCACAAAGTCCTGTTCTACCTGGAGTATATTGCAATATAACAGTAATTAGTATCATCCCAGATCCATAAACTGTAAACTTACACATTCTAAACTTCATAGAATCCAAATACATACATCCAAATACATACCTTACAATAACATTTAATGCTTCATAAACAATAATAGCAGAATGCTGCTCTCCTTTATTAAATAGTATTTCTAGTGTTTCAATTATACCAGATACCTAGAAGACGGAGTGAAATACAAATCAAATGACAGAATTCTGACTTGGCATACTACATACTTAATACATATAAAAGCTATACTCACCAATTTGCCAATAACCTCAGTGGGAATCGTCTGTTTGGATAATATCCAAAGTGCCCTGGTACACATATTTTTATCTGAATTTTTAATAACATCATTCACTCTTAAAAGCAGTTCCTTAATATTGTCCTCTAAAATAAAAAAAAAATTTTTTTAATGATGTGCAAGTTTACAATCTGTAAAACAGAGGAACATACTCTAGTTAAAAATGCAGACACAAAGAAAAAGAATCACAGAATTTCTGTGAATGACATCAAGCTTCAAAATACAATCAGGAGGAAGTATCATGGTCAGTAAAATCCAAATCAAGACACTTTGTAAAACTTAAATAGCTACAGGTCTAGGATAATTTGAGAGGATTTCATGACTCCTATATCTCTGCTTGAAATGACAAACTACTTGAGGTTACTCCTACTTCCTATAAAAAGGAACAATTAGGGGGCTGGGAGTTCGGCCTAGTGGTAGAGTGCCTGCCTAGCATGCACGAAGACCCGGGTTCAATTCCTCAGTACCACATACATAGAAAAAAAAAAGCCAGAAGTGGTGCTGAGGCTCAAGTGGTAGAGCTCTAGCCTTGAGAAAGTCCAAGGACAGTGCTCAGGTGCTGAGCTCAAGCCCAGAACTGGCAAAAAAAAAACAATTAGCTAGGCACAAATGGCTTATGCCTATAAAAAATGTAGCTTAGGGCCAGGAGTTTGGCCTGGTTCGATTCCTCATAGAAGAAAAAAAACAAGACTAAAAAATGCTAGCTACTCAGGAGGCTGAAATCTGAGGATCATAGTTTGAAGCAAGCCAACGCACGAAAGTTGAAACTTCAATTAACTACTAAAAAAGCTGAAGTATAGCTGTGACTCAAGTGATAAAACACTTGAATTAAAAAAAGCTCAAGAACACTGCCCAGGCCCCAAGTTCAAGGGGGGCAAGACTGGCACAAAAAATCATTTTTTTAAAAAAGGACAATATAAGCCAGGTATTGGTCAGTGGCTCACTGCCTTTAATCCCAACTATTCAGGAGGTTCAGATCTGCATGAAAGCTGTGGTTCAAAGCCTGCCTGGGTAACAAAGTCCGTAATTTTCTTACCTCCAACTAGACAACAAAAAAGTCAGAAGTAGAGCGGGTATGGTGGGCGCAGTGGGGTGGCTCTCACCTGCAATCCTACTTACTCTGGAGGCTTAGATCTGAGGATCAAGGTTCAAAGCAAAGCCAGTGTCCCTCATCTCCAATTAACCTCTAGAAAACGGGAAGCGGTACTGTGGCTCAAGGGTAGGGCGGTAGCCTTGAACCAAAGAGCTCAGGGACAGCGCCCAGGCCGAGTTCAAGCCCCATGACCCACACAAAAAAAAGTCAGAAGTAGAGATTCAGCTCAAATGGTAGAGCTCTCGCCTTGCAAAAAAGTTTAGAGGCAGCCCCTGAGTTCAAGCCAAACTGGCACCAAAAAAAAAAAAAAAAAAAAGATGTGGAGGAGCACACCTGTAATCCCAACACAAAAGGCTGAGTCAGGTCATCCTTGAGTCTAACCTGAGATAATAGTGAGACTCAGAGAGAAAACAGTAAAAGAAAACAAAAGCAACAACTATTTGATACCCTCTATT